>NC_140502.1:6154233-6546733 GCF_964271855.1 Acomys minous | reverse complement strand
TGACTTTTGAAATCAATCAACCCCCTTCTCAGAAAACTCAAGATCCAACATTACAGTACCTGGGGCTAATCCATGGACACTGGCTCAACTATGGTCATAACAGACAGAATAAAAAAAAACCTATATATATGGAGAAGAGGACACATTCAGTCCTGATGTGATTGATTAGTTGGGATGGGTTGGTAGTGCAGCTCCCCTCTCTGAAGAACAGTATTGATATAAAGTGGAAGGAGGGAGAGTGGGACCAAGAGTAGAGGAGGTAGGGAGCTATGATTAGAGGTAAAATAAATGAATAAATATATTAATTAAAAAGATGTATGTTTGTATGAATCCCTGTGAATAAACATTAGCAATGCTAATTTATGCCATAGTAATGTAACTAATCCCACAATTTTGAATGAAGGTTTGCTCTAGCACACATCTTCAAATCCACAGGAATAAACCTCCAGACATGCATGCACAGATTAAGTGTAGGCGCAAATATCCCAGGATCATCACTTACTTTATTTCAAAAAAAAGCAAATGTGATTCACATTTGACAAATAGTGTATTTTCTCTTATCAAAAGCATATTTTGACCATACTTCCAGTTACACTATCAGAACACTAGCATCCTACTGAGAATTAGATACATCTGAAAATTACAGAAAGATTTCTTTGTGCCAACATTACATATTTGTAAAATAGAATATAAAGAGTAGGGAATATGATGAATCTTTCTGATATCATTTTAATAAAGTGGGGCAAATATTAATTTGGAATATAAGATCTTTTTTGCTTCTCTTTATGGGAAGAATAATCTTTCCTGACTTTTTCTAGTAATTTCATATCATCTGACAAACAAACATCAGACACAATCCCTCATTCTTAGTGATTCATTCAGATTTAAATATAATTAGTTTTCCACTTAGAAATTAGTTCTTTGTGGTATCATTGTCTACAAAGTAGCCCATTTTAGAATAATCTTTATTACCACACAGAAAATTGATATTGAACATTTCAGTGGCACACAATATGATTTTGAGACTAGAATGTAACTCATGCATGCTAAACACAAGAAACACCAGTTACTGAAGCTGTCAGAGTAGACTAGTAGTATAAAGTGCTGTGCTTGAACAGAACTAACAGAAACCCATAAATCCAAAATGTGTACAGTAACCACATGGCAAAATATGCAATTGTACTTAGTAAATTAATGAAAGAGAAACATAAGTGGCAATTGTGATAAAAAGTGTCAGAAAATAAGCAACTTAGACATAAAAAAGAAGATATAATTTTTAAATAAATAAGAGATGAACTGCTGGGAAACACCTCTAATCCAATTTTCAGCCACTGTCAACTAGACATGCTACAAATACAATTCAGTCTAGTGACAAGGAAAATAAATTGTCACAACTATTAGTGATAGCCTCCCTTTTCAAGCATAAAATATATAGTCTAAGCATTCCTTCTTTATGTTAAAGAGAGAGTAAAGAACTGGGATTTATAATACATAAAAGTCAGTGGTTGCATATGTATACAAGTTATGATGGAGATATAAGGGGTAGTTTAAGTTCACATGAGACAGAAATCCTACTTACATTCTTGATGCTGGTTCAGAAGTCATGGTGTTACCACATCCAGAGAATTTCAGAGAGGAACTAAACATCTGTGTGAAAGCTCTCTGTACCTAGGTGTAGTCCAAACATTAGAGGCCCCAGCACAGGTACTGGTAGCTACACACTGACAGAAAAGTTATCTGTACCTTCTCAGATTAAAATTTATTGAAATAGTATAGAATAAATTTTTTTTATAACAAAGCATTGAATATTGTGCTTTGGAAACTCTCAACAGGAGAGCTAATCCTGGGGATCACGATAAGATTCCTGTGTTCACTCAGTGTCTAGCCTTGAAATCAGGAGGCTAACTGGAAGAAACATAAAATACTCTGTGGGCAAAGTTAAAGTCATAAAATAGCATTGAGTTTATAACAGAATTCAGAGTTGTTTAATGGTTAACACATTGAAAGAACAAGACAAAGCATTCAAAGCATTGTTCTGTGTCTCATCTTTACACCTCTCCTGAAATACTTGTGCGGAAATCTACATGAAAAAAATACAAAAGCACTTACAGCATATTCAGAAGGTTGCTAAAATCATCTTTCTTCACTGGCCCTTGCACTGCTTCTAGAGAGATGACACAAGCTGTCATAATGTTTCCATCCTCTTTTTCATTCTGCCTCAGTCTCCAGAAGCACCTGGAAGGAAGAGAACTGGCCACAAGAACAGCAATGTTTAGAAACAAGTAAAACAAGTAAAACAAGGTCAAAGTGAACATCTTTGTCCTACTGTAAACCTCTGTATTATGGATTGTGAAGGGTCATGCATATGAGCCTATGAGATGGGCACCCATGTGTTTCTACTTTCTTTTATATTTCTGGACAATGGAAAGTCTACTTGCACATTCATGTTTCGTTTAATCCCCAAGGCCCTTCCTCATACTGGGAGGAATCTTCCCTGGGGCTTGTCATCTGAGGTCGACAGTCCATATGATAAACATGGTTGATAAATATATATCACAATAGTTCTGTCTCTGGTTCCATGACATCATTCATGTTTGCGGCAGTAAGATCCCTAAACAGAGGCCCTTTTATGAAAATTTAGTCTCAGAGCTATATTAAAAATATGTTTGTGTGAATACCACTAAAACTATGTCACTAGATGTTTTTTAGATGATTCACAGTGAAACATAAGTTATTGATTCAGGAGTGACACACTGTTGAGTCTTGGTGTATCCAAAAATCATCCACCGACTCACAAAATGGCAGATAATTTGCATGTTAAATATTGATTTTTAAATGTTAAACAAGGTCTAGAGAGAATTCCAGATGTTTATGTATCATTTCAACTATTAAATAAGATGTATCACTCCATTAACACCTACAGTATTAATGAGAAACTTAGTTAAATATTTGAGTTCTAACACATGATCTCCACCCTAGAACCTCAGTTCTCACAGGTCAATAACCTTTGGTGACCCATTTCTTGAATTTCATCTTTGATTTTCAACATTGAATTTGGTCTTTTATATTCAAGTAATGCCTATAAGGAATTCTTATGCTGAGTATCTTTGAAGTGAATAAGAATTGGGAAACAATCATGGATTTCATTGTAAACACTTCCTATAAGATTTTCCTGTTTATTTGAATATTATTCTTGGTTATACTCTAGAATCTGCATTGCCAGTGTGATGATGATATTTTCTTCCCATTGGTGTCACTCAATACTCCATCCTTAATTCCTCTATGTCTTGGCAGTTCTGAAATGATACCTGTCCTACTTTATTTGTGTAAAAATGCATATGACACACATGCATGCCAACCAACACTTATACACATAAAATATTGAAACTATAGTCTATGAAATCTCTGAATTTCTCAAATTTTACTGCGTAACTTAACATGATGACTACAATTGCTGAGAGTGATATTATTTTTCCAGGTTGAGCACAATCCCATTACTTATAGGGAGGCCACCATGTGTTTTTCATCTGAATTCAAATAAGTATAGAAAAATATGGACCCAGTAATTGTATTTGTTTAGTTTTATTTTTGACTTTTGATTTCAGACATTTATGAATTAAATAGAAGCATATTTTATGCATCTATATAAGCATTTACATTATTTAATTAAACATAACGTGTATATTTAAGATATAAGATATTTTATTAGTCTTTCAAAATTCTAAGAATGCACTGCAAATAGCAAAAATTACTACATACAAATGAAGGTAAAATCACACAAATTTGGATGATGTCTTATTTATTTGCCCATCAGTTAAAAGGCATTAAATTTGATATCATGTCTTGTATATTCCGAAATAAACATGGCAGAAAAGTGTCTTTGTGCTATGCTTACTTGCATACATACATAATTCATAAGAGGTTAGATATAGCAAAAATTATTCCCACATTTGCCAAATGAAGTAGAAATATCCTGTTCACCGCACTGGAGCCCTCAGTTTCATCTCACACTTCAAACATTTAAGGGAACTTTCACAATTCCCCTGTTTTCATTAACTCATTTGGTCATTATTTATCTATTGATTCTCATAATGATGAGGGACACTGCTCCAGACTATTGTCTCATATTTTTATACCTAAACTAACATAATTTGACATTTTGCCAAATTAGATAAAAGTTAAAAATGTAATTCTGGATATGAGGAAATATGCACTAGGAGGTATGGAGTGATGATCCAATCATTGAGAGCAGAGACTGTCTTTACAGAGATTTAGGTTTCTATTCCAAGTATCCATATACAGCCTATAACCATTTATAAATTCAATTCTAGAGGATTTGCTTACCTATTCAAAACTCTGTTCACTCAAAATCAGATGATAAATAAATTCTTTTTAATACAGAAGTGTGTATTACTATCTATTTAAAGCTATCAAAAGCTTTTATTTACGTTTTCTCACAGAATTATTTTTAACAAAATTAATATAAAAACACAAAAAATATGTCACATCAATGATGGACAAGGAAAAATAACAGAAGGATAAACACCCAAGAGAAGGCACAAGAATCAGATGTACACCCATTCATACACACACACACACACACACACACACACACACACACACACACACACATGTATTTTAACCAATATGAACCTGAAAGCTATGCTATATATGCAAATGATCTGAATCAGACCATGTAGGACCTGTTATTTCACCTTAAGCCTTTTGAGTGCCTATGAGATTTTCTCAGTTGATTTAGAGGCTTTATGAAGGATATGGGTTTTCTTTCATAGCTGTTTCAAGTTCTATGATTGAATCTTCTAGTTCAAGATTCATTACTCCATCTCTTGAATTCTCTTAGAGAAGCTTGCCTCTACACTGCTTGTTTTCTTATCTAAGTTCTCTTGTTCCTGCCTTTCTTCTGTCTGTGCTTTTATGATTGGTTCCATTATCATCTTCAGATCTTGAACTGTTTTATTGGTTTCCTTCATCTGATTGTTTGCATTTTCCTGAACTTCTTCCAGTGCCTCTCTATGGACCTCTTTAAGGTCTTCAGTCTTTTTGGCTGCATCTTCCTGCATTTGTTTATGTATTTTCTTCATTTTCTCCATTATTATCTTCATTACTAAGGATTTGTGGTCATTTTCTTGTGTTTCAATTGTATTTGAGATGTCAGGGTTGATTTCTTTGAGATAGCTATTATCTCAAGATGCCATATTGTTTTGGGTTTTGTTATTGATATTTTTACACTGGACTTTAGTCATCTTGATGTCTCTGACATTGAGAGACAGTTTCTTTTTTCCTTCTCTGGATCAGGCAGGTGACCTGATTGCAGCTCCAAGGTATGTTACTCCACACCCAGGATTACCCACTGGTTCAGAAGAGACAGGCTCTATACCCTAAGGATCTGTTTGAGGTAGTTTAGATAAAGCTGATTGTCTTGTCATTGGCTAGGCTTTGAAATTTCTACCCTCAGCCACTGGGTCTTTGTGAGCCAAGGCTCAATGTACCTTAGAGGTCTGAAACCCTGGCTGGTTTGTAATGGTTGGCTAGGATTTTGCATGATTCATCCAGGCCATGGTGATTCCAACTTGAGAGGGCATATACTGCCGTCTGGCTTGTGGTGGTTAGCTTGGCTTCCACCAGATCCCTTGATGCTGGTTCATTCCCATCTGGGTGTACACAGGCAACCCTGCTATGTTGTGGCAGCTGGTCAGGCTCCACCATAGCTTGCAGGAATGGGTCCCTGGATTGCTGCAGGTGGCTAGGTGGGAGGCCGTGCTGGACGGTGTTGGCTAGCTAGGCATTTACAGGATCTCTTCAGGCCAGAGCAGTTCTGTCCAATTGAGAAGGAACAGTCTGATGGGATGGCTGGCTTGGCTCTGCCTGCTCCATTCAGACCAGGGCTCCATAAAAGATTCAAGCTGAGTGTGTGACTATGAAGCTGTAGCTGGAGTGCATTTCCACAGCCACATGGGCCGTCCTGTGGGCCCATTGTCCCTCTGTAGATGGGCAGAGATATCTGAGATCAGATCTATCCCATATCCACACTCTCAAGTCCCGCTGCGCCCACTGGTTCTGATACTATTGTGTGTTCTACAGATCACTCAGAGAGGGAGAGAAAGGGTACAGATGAAGTAGGCACTCTCAGCTTCTTTGGGCTTTGGTTTTTGTGCTTGTGTGTTCGCTAGCACCTGGGGCTTTCTGTGGACTTATGGCTAGGTCTGAGGTCAGGTGCACCTGTTTTCTGGAGATTTCCTTGGGCAAGCAGATCTGGAGTATGGCATTGCACCACCGACCCTTCAGTCTCAGATACCAAGTCCATGCTATAGTGCATGGCTGTAGGTCACCAGAGTAGGCACAGGTCCAGATTCTGGGGACTGGAAACCTGTGCCACATTGGTCAGTTGGATAAAAGTGGTTGTACAAGTTTGCACTCCCACAAGCAGTGAGGAGTATTCTCCTTTCTCCACATGCTCAGCAACATGTGCTGTCACCGGAGTTTTTTATCTTATCCATTCTGATAGATGTAACATGGAATCTCAGAGTCATTTTTAGTTTCATTTCTCTGATGACTAAAGACACTGAGCACTTCTTAAACTGTTTCTTACCAATTCTATATTCATCTGTTGAGAATTCTGTTTAGCTCTGTACCCCATGACTGGACTGAGTTATTTGCTTTGGTGGTATTTAGTTTCTTGAGGCCTTTATATATTTTGGATATTAGACCTTTGTCAGATGTAGAGTATGTGAAGAATTTTTCCCAATCTGTAGGCTCTTGCTTTTTTCTATTGACAGCATCTTCTGCCTTACAGAAGCTTCTCAACTTCACAAGGTCCCATTTATTAATTGTTGACCTTAAGTCTTGAGCTATAGGGTCTCTGTTCAGGAAGTTGTCTCCTGTGCCAGTGGGTTCAAGGCTCTTTACCAATTTTCTTCTAAACAATTTAGTGTTCTGGTTTTATGTTGAGATCTTTATTCCATCTGGACTTGAGTATTGTGCATGATTGTAAATATGAGTCTAATTGCATATTTCTTCATGTAGACATCAAGTTAGACCAGCTCCATTTGTTGAAGATACTACCTTTTTTTCATTAAATAGATTTCACTTCTTTGTCAAAAAGCAAGTGACAATATGTGTGTGGATTCATTTCTGGGTCTTTGAATCTATCCTATTGATCAACCAGCTTATAGTTATCCCAAGACCATACTGTTTTAATTACTGTTGCTATATAGTACAGCTTGAGATCAGGTATACAGATTCCCTGCAGGATCTTTTATTGTACAGAATTCTTTTAGCTATTCTGACTTTTCTTGATATGAATTTGAGAATTGTTCTTTAAATGTCTTTAAATTTTATGTAGGTATTTTGATAGGGATTGCACTGAATCTGTAAATTGCTTTTGGTACGATAGTCATGTTTACTATGTTTATTCTCCCCATCCTTGAGTTAATTTTATATCCAACCACTTTGCAGAAGGTGTTTATTAGCTGGAGGAGTTCTCTGATGGAATTTTAGAGGTCACTTATGTACACTATCATATCATCTGCAAACAGTGATAATTTGGCTTCCTCCTGTCCAATGTAGGTTCCCCCTTGATCTCCTTGTGTTGTCTTATTGCTCTACTAAAACATCAAGTACTATTTTGAAGAGATGCTGAGAGAGTGGGCAGCTTTGTCTAGACCCTGATTTTAGTGGAATTTCCTTGAGTTTCTCACTATTTTAATTTACGCTGGCTATTGGCTTGTTGTATGTATCTTATATGATGTTTATGTATGTGTCTTGTATCCCTGATACTCCAGGTCTTTACATTTTAATGGATGTTGGATTTTGAGAAATGCTTTCTTGGCATAAGGAGATGATCATGTGGTTTTTAAAATTTTGTTTATGTGGTGGATAACATTGATGGATTTCCACATATTGAACCGTTTTTGCATGTCTGGGATGAAGCCTACAGGGTCATGGTGAGTGATACCTTTCATGTGTTTGTTCTTGGATTTGGTTTGCGAATATTTTATTGAGTAATTTTATGTCACTGTTCTTAAGAAAATTTGGTCTGAAATGTTTTTTCACTGTTGGGTTTTTCTGAGATTCAGGTCTTAGTATGACTGTGACATCATAGAATAAGTTTGGTAATGTTTCTATTTTGTAGAGTAATTTGAAGAGTATTGTTAATAAGTCTTCTTTGAAGGTCGTGTAGAATTCTGCACTGAAACCATTTGACCCTGGGCATGTTGATTTGTTAATTTGTATTCTGAGATTTATGATAACTGTTTCTGTTTCTGTAGGAGAAATAGGACTATTTAATTTTTTTATCTTATACTGACTCAAACTTTAACGATTTCGATCAAGAAAATGCCCATTTTCATCACTTTTTCAAATTTTGTGGACTATAAGCTTTGGAATTAGGACCTAATGACACTTTGTATTTCTTTCGTGTCTGTTATTTTATTTCCCTTTTCATTTCTGATTTTGGTGGTTTGGATATTGTGTCTCTGCTTTTATTTAGTTTGTCAAACAGGTCATTTATCCTGTTGATGTGCTCAGAGAATCAGCTCCTGGTTATGTTGAATCTTGAATTGTTCTGTTTGTTTGTAATTTATTGATTTCAGCCAAGAGTTTGATTATTTCCAGCCATCTACTCCTCTTGGGTGTTTCTGCTTCTTTTTTTTATAGGGCTTCTAGATATATCTTTAAGTTGCCTATATGAAATGTTTCCATTCTCTTTCAGAAGTCTCTTAGTGTTATGAATTTTCCTCTTAGCATTGCTTTCAATGTATTCCACAAATTTAGATCTGTTGTACCTTCATTTTTATTGAATTTTAAAAAGTCCTCAGTTTCACCCTTTTTTTTATTGATCCAGTAGTTGTGTAGAGAGTTTTTCTGTTTCCTTGTGTGCAGATTTTTGCTATTTCTGTTGTTATTGAAGTCCAGCTTTAGACCACAGTGATTGGATAGGATACAAGGTGTTATTTCCATCTTCCTGTATCTGTTGAGGCTCACTTTGTGACCTATTAAATGGTCAATTTTGGAGAAGGTTCTGTGAGGTGCTGAGAGGAAGGTATAATTTTTTTATTTGGGTGAAAATTCTGTAGATATCTGTTAATTCGACTTGATTCAAGACATTGGTTAGCCTTATTATTTCTCTGTTTAGTTTCTGTTTCATTGACATATCCTTTGGTGAAAGTGTTGAAGTCTCCCACTACTAATGTGTTCAGATCAACGTGTGACTTAAAATTTGTTAATATTTCTTACAATGGTGGGGGAAAAAGAAGAAGAAAGAAAAAAAACCAATTGTGGATGCCCTTGCACTGTGTGTATAGATGCTCAGAGTTGTGATATCATCATGGTTGAATTTTTCCTTAATGAGTATGAAATTTCCTTCCTTACCTCTTTTGATTAATTTCAATTGAAAGTCTATTTTATTATACAATAAAATGGCTATACCAGTTTGATTCTTGTGTCTGTTGGCTTAGAATAATTTTTCCAGCCTTTAACTCTGAGGTAATGTTTTTCAATGTGGTTGAGATGTGTATCTTGAATGCAAAAGAATAGTACATCTTGTATATGCTTCCATTCTGGTAGTCTATATCTTTTTATTGGACAATTGAGACTATTGATGTTGAGAGATATGAATGACCAGTGACTGTTAAGTCCCGTGATTTGGGTGTTGGTTGAAGTAGACTGTTTGTGTGGTTGTTTTGCTACAGTGAAGTTATCTATTTCCTGTGTTATATGGGTTGTAGTTTCTCATTTTGTTTTGCAGTATTCCTTCTAGTAACTTCTGTAGAGCCAGATTTGTGATTCGGTACTGCTTGAATTTGTTTTTGCCATGGAATATCTTGTTTTCTCTACCAATAGTTATTGAAAGTTTCACTGAGTATAATACTCTGGCCTGGCATCTCTGGTCTTTTAGGGTTTGTAGGACCTCTGCCTAGGCTCTTCTGGCTTTTATGGTCTTGGCTGAGAAGTGTGGTGTAATTCTGATAGGCTTGCCATTTGGCTTTTTCCTTTGCTGCCAATTAAATTTTTCATTGTTCTATACATTTGTGTTTTGATTATTGAGTGATAGGATTAGTATATTTTTGGTCTATTCTATTTGGTGCTCTGTAGGACTCTTTTATGTTTATATGCATCTCTTTCTTTAAGATGAGTATATTTTCTTCTATGAATTTGCTGAAGTTATTTTCTGGCCTTGAAGCAGGGATTCTTCTTTTTTCCTTAATTCCTAGTTCCTTAGATTTCATCATTTCATGGTGTCCGTGATTTTTTGGATGGTTTGTGTCAGGAATTTTTGGGACATAATATTTGATGGTTGCATCAAATTCTTCTATTGTAACTTCTGCACCTAAGATTCTTTACTCCATCTCTTGAATTTTGTTAGGGAAGCTGACCTATGCATTTCTTGTTTTCTTTTATAATTTCTTTTATTCTCAGGTTCTTCTGTCTGTGCTTTTATCATTTTTTCCATTTTCATTTTCAAGTCTTGAACTGTTTTATTGATTTTCATCATCTGATTGTTCACATTTTCCTGAATTTCTTCTAGTGATTTCTTCCTTCCACTGTATAGGCTTCTGTCCTGGCCTCTCTAGGGTCCTCAATCTCTTTGTCCGCATCTTCCTCTATTTCTTTAGGGATTTTGTTTGTTTTCTCCATTATCATCTTGATTACTTAGGATTTGACGTCATTTCTTGTGCTTCAGTTGTGTTTGAAGTCCCAGGGTTTAATTATTTGGGATAATTGTGTTCTGGAGATGTCACGTTGTTTTTGGTTTTGTTGTTTGTGTTTTTATGCTGGTCTTTAGCTGTCTTGCTGTTTCTGATGTTAGGATGTAGTTTTGATGTCCTTCACTGGTCATTGAGAGTAATTCACTGATGAGTGTCTATAGAGCTAGACCCTTCAACTGTGGGGATCAGGGTATCCTTCAGTGACTGGTTTTCAGCTCCAAGGGACTTTGCCTCACACACTGGGCTCCTGCCTGGGCCAATAGGGGCTGGTGATGGTGCTCTGTTGCCCTAGGTTCAGTCTGAGATAATGAAGGTAATATCTGCTTTTGGCTGGGATTGGAGATGTTGTACTTGGCCACAGGAGCCCTAGGATCTCAAATTACTATGCCATGGAGTGCAGAGCTCTTAGCTGTCTTACAAATTTGCCCATTTATTTTTGGGGCTGCCTCTTCTTGCACCAGCCCTGGCGTTGGGACCTAGGTTCAATCTGCCAAAGAGTGTGGAAGCTGTCCACTGGCCTGAACTTCTTCCTGCCCATTCTTCTCCAGCCATGGGACATAGATTCAGTTCAAAAGAGAGAGTGGAAGTAACGCCCTAGTAGATAATCTGTCTGTAGCCATCTGGGCCCCTATGTGGGCTCTCAGGCTCTCTTTGAACTGACAAGGAGATCTGAAATCAGATCTGTCCCATATACACACTATGATCCCTTCTGGGCTAGCTGATACTCAGGTTACAGTGTAACCCACAGTTTAGTCAGAGAGAGTGCAGGTACCACCCAGGTGTCTGTGCTGGGCTTTAAAGACACAGGACTGCATGTGTGTTGTCTGGGGTCTGATTCACACATTCTACTGGGTTCTCCCTTGGGCCATAAGATCTAAATGCTGGTGTTTCATCACCTGCAGTTCAGTCCCAGATACACAGTGTAAGATATAGAGCACAGCTACATCTGTAAATCTCATATGCAGCCAGTCTATGGAGACTGAGCACCCATCCTCCCGGGACCAGTTGTTTGGCCTGAGGACAGACCCAGGTGTGCTTTGCACCATGTCCATATCTCTCACCTAGCGATCTCCAGGTCTTGTGGTCTCTAGCTCTTATCCTATCTCTAGGCTCAATCCTGCCTCTCAAATACAGTGAATAATTGGTACTGCCATATTTGATCTCCCCAGGAGATAATATATTTAATGAAACTTTTAAGATTCTACAAATGTATTACAAATAACACATGAATATGCTATGAATATGATATGAAGGTAAAATCACAAAATGTTTGATGTTATTTTTTATTCATTTTATCATCTGTTGTGATCCATTAAATTTTAATACATGTATTGGTTATTATGAATAATGCTTAAATAAACACAGCAGACAAGTGTCTATGTTCACTGCTAATTTATGAAAACACAAAATGTTCCATGAGAGGCTTAATGGAGCAAAACTTACTCCTACATTTGCCAAATAAAGTAGCTGTATCCTGCTTACCACACTGGAGTCCTCAGTTTCTCCCCTACTCTCACTAACTTGTTTGCTCATGTTTACTTTTTAATAATTTACTTAGATTATATCCCTAACGTTGTGTCTTCCTTTGTATCTTCCTGCTCCCCCTCTCTCTTTTACCCTCTTCCCTTCCCCTAGACCTGTGACAGAAAGATAACACTTTCACACACCCTAAGATCATAGCCTATCAGGTCTCATCAAGATAACCTGCTTCCCCTTCTTCTAAGTGCCACCATGCTTCCCCAAGAAGAGGAAGTGCCCAAATTAGGGGCACCAGAGTTCATGTCAGAGGCCGTCCCCACTCTCACCACAACCATGGAGAATGAGCTGTCCATTAGCTATATCTGATAAGAGTATCTAGATTTCCTACATGCATTGACCTTGCTTGGTTCAGCATTTTGAGCAGCAGCCCTCTCCCTGAGTGTCTAGAACTGCAAGCATTGCAGTCTTCTTGTGGGGTTCCTAGACTCTCTGGATGCTTCTATCTCTCCATTCTTCCACACCACTCTCACCTGGAGTTCACTAGAAAGTCCCACCATCTGATTCAATCCCCTGTGAATGGGCACTCTCAGAGGATATCCATGTCAGGCTAATATTCACTTATGAGTTAATACATGCTATGCATATCTTTTGAGTCTGAGTTATCTCACTCAAAAAGATAATTTGTCGTTTCACCTACTTGCTTGCTAATTTCAATTTTTCCTTTCTTTTTAATAACTGAGTAATATTCCATTTTATGAATTGACCACAGTTTCTTTTTCCATTCTTTGAATGAAGGACATCTAGGGAGTTTCAAGATTCTGGCTATTATGCTTAAGGCTGCCATCAACATACTTGACCAAATTTCCTTCTTGTGTGGTGGATCATCTTTTGGATATTTGCCAAGAAGTGTCCTAGGTGGTCTTGAGGTAGCATTACTCCTAACTTTCTGAGAAAGTGCCAGATTGATTTCTAAAGCAGGTACACAAGTTTGCACTCCCACACACAGTGGAAGTGTATTCCTCCTCTTTCTACACATCCTCACCACCATGTACTGTCACTTGAATTTTTGACCTTAGCCATTCTGATGAACCTAAGTTGGAATCTCAGAGCCATTTTGATTTGCATTTCTCTAATGGCTAAGGAGGTTGAGGATTTCCTTAAGTGTTTTTCAGCCATTCAATATTCCTCTGTTGAGAATTCTCTTTTAAGATCTGACCCTCATTTTTAATTATGTTGCTTTTATTGGTGGTGATTTAAATTCTTGAGTTCTTTGTAAATCTTGGATATTATTTGTCAGGTGTAGGATTTGTGGCGATCTTTTCATAGGATGTAGGCTCTTGTTTTGTCCTGTTGACAATGCCCTTTGACTTACAGAAGAATTTCAAATTCATGATGTCCCATTTATTAATTGTGACCTTAGAGCCTGACCTGTTTGTATCATCTCCAGGAAGTTTTCCCCTGTGACAATAGATTAAGGCACTTTCACATTTTTTCTTCTGACAGATTTAGTGTTTCTGTTTTTAATGTTGAGGTTTTTAATATACTGGGCCTTTAGTTTTCTGCAAGGTGATAAATATTGACCTTTTTGCATTTCTCAATGTGTAGACATGCAGTTAGAGTAGCACCATTGGTTGAAGACCCTATGTATTTTCCAAGGCATGGATTTTGTTTCTCTGTAAAAACTCAAGTGTCCATAGGTGGGAGGATTTATTTCAGGGTCTTTGATTTGATTCCATTGATGAACCAACATATTTCTATTCCAGTGCCATGGTGTTTTTATTACTGTTGTTGTATAGCACAGCTTGAGATCTGGGGTAGAGATTCCTTCACAAGATATTTTATTGCAAAGAATTGTTTTAGCTGTTCTTGGTTTTCTGTTTTTCCATATGAAATTGAGAATTGATCTTTCAAGGTCTGTAAAATATTCTGTAGCTGTTTTGATGGGAATTGCACTGAATCTATTGATTTCTTTTGGTAATGTGGCCAGTTTTACTATGTTGATTCTTCTCATCCATTGACAAGGACAATCTTCCCATCTTCTGATATCTTCTTCCATTACTTTTAGATATTTGAAATTTTATGATTGTTTTGCATGGGTTCACATGTCTTACATGATCCAGCCGTGTTTAGTAGGATAATCTGGGTTCTAATGAATCTGCATATCCATAGGTTTTGTGGAGTATGTTCCTATCCTATTCATTAGCCATTTAGTATTTCCCGGTGATGGCACACTTATAGATCCCTGGTAGTCCTTGGTGGCTGAAGCCTCTGCAATTGTACATAGAGTTGGGCACTGGGATTTGGCATGATGTGCTGCTGGTAGTTAATCCCTATTGGATACTGCCAAGGAAGTCCCTGATAGCTGCCACCTCTGGGATTGCAGGCAGACCTGGGACCCTGAAGACAGTGCATGGAAGTTGAGAGGTAGATCTCACAGTTGCTGGCAATCTCTTATGAATGCAGCCTCTGGAGCTGCGACAGAGCTGGGGCCATCTTAACCATACAGAGAGGACACAGGGCACTCCTAATCTCTGCTGATAGTACCCAATGACTGGTTTCTCAGCAATTGCAGATAGAGCTGCGGACTGGGAACTGGCAAACAAAGATCAAGGATAAGCCTAACTACTTCTGGTAGTCCCCCATGGCTGTCACCTCTGGAATTGAAGGCAGGGTGATCCTGAGATTGCCTAAGTCTGCCAACTCTGAGATTCAAATGGGTGGAACTAGAAAATATCATTCAGTATGAGGTAAGCTAGACTCAGAAAGACAGATATGATATATAGTCATAAGCAGAATTAGCCATTAGTTCATGATAACTATACTACAATTCATAGACTGTGGACTGGTGGGGAGATATGAGATCAGATCCACACTCTCACATCCCACTGGGCCCACTGACTCTGATGCCATTACTGTGTGACTCACACATCTGTCAGAGACCTAGGGAGAGGGCGCAGGTGAGGCAAGAACATTCAGCTGCTTTGGGCTTTGTTTTTTGTGCTGGTATGGTTGCCAGCACCTGGAGCTTTCTGTGGACTCATGGGTGGGTGTGAGGTCAGATACACCTGTGTTCCTGAGATTTCTCTAGGGGAACAGCTCTGGATTCTGGCGCTTTACCACGCAGTTCAGTCCCAGATACCAAGTCCTTACTATAGAGCACAGCTACAGATCATCAGAACTGGTACACGCCCAGAGTCTGGGGACTGGCCACTTGCTCTCTGTGGGCCAGTAGGAAGACCAGAGGACAGACCCACCTGTGCTCTGCACTTTGTGGACCCATTTCACCTAAGACTTTTCAGGACTTGTGGGTCTGCAGGCTCCATCTTGAAGTGCTCGGGATCACCATCTTCAATCTTCCTGAAAACCAGCTTGCTTATGCATGCTCTTCAAAATACTATCCTACAATGTTTTAAAGACTACATATTTCAGTTATATATGTCAATTTGTGTATACATGCTTGTTTGTTTTTGTTTGTGTGTGTGTGTTTGCTTTTTTTGTTTTGTTTTGTTTTGTTTTTTGAGACAGGTTTTCTCTGTGTAGCCTTGGCTGTCCTGGACTCACTTTGTAGACCAGGATGGCCTCGAACTCTCAGAGATCCACCCGCCTTTGCCTCCCGAGTAATGGGATAAAGCGTGGGCCACCATGCCCGGCTGGGTGTGAATTTTCATGTCTTGTTTTGTACACAGGTGAGCTTAGGTAACCATGTAAGCCAAAAGAGGACATCTTATTCTTCGGAGCTATTGTAACATAGTGTTGATAACATAATTTGTTCCGGGCTGAGCAATGAATCAGGCCTTATTAAAGAGCTAGGTATGTTATTAACTGCCACGGCTAAGACAGAAAAACATCTTCTTTAGTATTCTTTATGTTTGTCAAACCATCACCCTTCTAAGTTTAAATATTTGACTTCCCTGGATAGCATCAATATTCCCTCACATTCCCCTTGTAAAGAAGAAAATTGGTTTACCTTCATGTGAAAGCATGAGTTCACACTCCCACAAACTTCCTCAAATTTTTAATCACCACTTCACTGGCATCAAGGTCATTCACCCAGATATTATAAAGTTTGATTTTAGTTTGAATGTTTTTATTCTAAAAAAGAAAAGAACATTTGCACTCAGCACTATGCCCCAAGAGTTAAAAATTGTGAAATAAGTAGATCAGGGCAAGATAATAGAAAACACAGAACTCGAGTAGCCATGATACTGCTATGCAATTAGAGGAAACAGTGAGCATCATCCTAAAAAGAGACAGATCATGCACTGCAGCCCAATATTTGGTGGTTATGTACCAACTTTATATATGTCAGTTAGATTTCATTTACCAGTTGAACTACCTGGCACAAACCAAGAGTCCCAGGACAGAGCCTACCCCTGACATTATTAATGATACTCTGCTGTGCTTGTAGACAGAAGCCTAACTGTGTTGTCCTCCGAGAGGCTCTGCTAAACACAGGTTGAGAAAAATGTTGAAAAAATTTTAAAAAAGAAAAAATGTTGAGACTCACAGCCAAACATTCGGTGATAATAGGGAGTCTTGTGGATCAGTGGGAAGAAGGAGAAATGGACTTGAGGTGACAGGAGCTCCACAAAAAGACGAAAAGTACCAGCTAATCACAGCACAGAGAGGCTTGCTGAGACTGAGGAAACAACAAAGGACAATGAATGAACTGGGTATATGCCAACTACACATATGTAGATGATGGACAGATCAGGCTTCATGTAGCTCCTCTAGGAAGAAGTACAGGGGCTGTTACTGACATGGATTGTGATGCCAGAGTTTTGAACACTTCCTCCTTGTGGGACTATCTTTCCAGGACCCAGAGGAAGAGAACAGGCTCAGTCCTGATGCAACTGGGTGAACTCGGTGCATGGGAAGGTGGTCTCCACTAATCTGAGGCATAACAGAGAGGGGATGGAGAAAGGGAGGAAGGGTAGGACTGGAAGGAAAGGAAGGATAGAATCTACAATCATGATAAAAGTTGGAAAATTATTTAACTTAACACAAAATATTCATGATATATGACCTTATGAATATGATTTCTCCCTGATCTTTTGAAGAGAATTTTTGTCTGGCCTTAATAAAATGATGTAGCACTTGGGAACAAAGATGCATCCCAGCGTGCCTGCACTGGATGCCAAGATGGAAAATATCTCCACAACCACCATGACCTTGCTCTTGGTGCTATGGTAGACAGGGAGGAAGGTAATCCAAACCGTGCAAAACACCAGCATGCTGAATGTCAAGAACTTGGCTTCATTGAATGTGTCAGGCAGGTTCCTGGCCAAGAAAGCCACAGTGAAGCTTCGCAGGGCCAGGAATCCTAAGTATCCTAGGACACAATAAAAAGCTATAACAGAACCCTTGTGGCAGACAATAATAATCTGGCCATGCTCAGAGTGTGCATCAGTATTAACAGAGGGAGGAGAAGCTCCTAGCCAGATTGAACAGAGAATAATGTGGATGAGTGTACAGAGAGGAATGATGTAGTTAAGTGTTCCTGAAACTATAATATACTTTATCCTTCTTGCAGGAGCTGTGACTTTGAAAGCCAGAAGCACTGTGATTGTTTTGGCCAACACAGTGGAAATAGCCACAGTGAATACAATCCCAAATGTGATTTGCTGCAGGATGCAGGAGACTGAGTTTGGGTGGCCAATGAAGAGCAAGGAGCAGAGGAAACAGAACATGAGTGACACGAGTCAGATGTAGCTGAGAGCACGGTTATTGGCCTTTACAATGGCTGTGTCATTGTGCTTTAAAAATACCCCAAGAACCAGAGCTGTGAAGGCAGAGAAGCCCAAGGCCATTAAGGCCAGAGCCATCCCCAAGGGGTCTTCATAGCTCAGAAAGATCACAGCTTTGTTCATGCAGTGATTCTGCTCTGTGTTGGCATACTGGTCCTCTGGACACTTCACACACTGATACATATGTGATTTAGAAAGGAAAGACTTGTCAATGCAGCCTCAGCAGTTTATTCACAGGATGTTTCAATAATCTGTTGGAAAAACTTTGCATTACCTCCATTTTATTGTTGATAATATATTCGAAGGACATTGCTGTACAGCAATGCTTCTATTTATTAATTCTTATTATTTATATTAGTGTGTCCAAATAAATGTAGCAGCTGTACTGAAAAATTCAGTAACCATTTGGAAGAAGTAGGAATGTCAATATGAGAAGTAAATTTTACCAGTATATAAATGTAATATAATCTTTTTAAACTGTAGAAAATAAAAAATAATGATTAATATGTCCTTATTTATGTTCTAATCTGGCACTGTTGATAAAGAATTCTTGAGTCTTGATCATGAGATGCATTAGCTCTATCACTGAACGTAGAAACCTCTCTACAGACTGAGCACTACAAAGCCCTTCATCTTGACTCCACCTTCATGAGAAGCATCCAGCACATTCCCACTTCCCTCATTTCAATTTCAACCTCTTGAGCCCCAGAGTCAGTGACTATACTCTGATATATATATATATATATATATATATATATATATATATATATATATATATATATAGATATAGATATAGATATAGATATAGATATAGATATAGATATATAGATAAGAAGCATGGGAAAAGTAAAACAAAAAACCACATACAAAAATGACCTAGATTTTTTTCTTTTTTGTTTTTTGTTTTGTTTTGTTTTTTGAGTCATGTTTTCTCTGTGTAGCCTTCATTGCCCTGGCCTCGCTTTGTAGACCAGGCTGGCCTCAAATTCACAGATCTCCATCTACCTCTACCTTCTGAGTGCTGGGATTAAAGGCATGTGCCACCACGCCAGGCAAATGTTCTGCTCTTGAAGAAAATCCTGAGTTCAGTTCCCATAACCTATGTGAGGTGTTTCACAACTGCCTGCAAATTAATTGTAGAGGTACTAGTTGCATCTCACCTACATCCACCCTTATGTACACATACCTGCGCAACACACACACACCTGTATATAATATTAGCATTTTTATTTTTTTTATTTATTGATGTAATTACCATTAGTTCTTATTAATTTTTACATTTAAAACAATTTTATTACAGTTTGTTTAATAATTATGTATACAATTTGAGTGCATAGATGTCAGAAGCCATTTCTGAGAGTTCTTTGCCTCCTCTTACTCTATGGGTCCTGGGGATGAACTCCAGCTATCAGTCTTAGAGGCAAATGATTTAAATGTTGAGCCATCTTATTGGCCAGAAATATCTTTTAAGAACTTGATTTCATTGCATAGTATGACAGGCAAATGTGGGAAAATATTCATTGTCCATTTCCTTTTACTCAAACATAAATATATAATCATTTTACTAAACTGGCTTTGTAGGTTGCAATAAAATGTTACTGTTTGTGACTAATTGTTTTCAGTACAAAAGCATTCTAATCTATTTTTGCATGAAATTATTAATTGGGAGCTATTTATAAAATATTTGACATAAGACTCTTTATATTTTGTACACCATGTGTGAACAATTATCCTCACCTTCCTAGAAACAAATCACATCAGACATTTGAAAATGGGTGAGGCAATCACAATTGGGGTGTAATCAGAATAAATTGCAATAAAGAAGGGGGAAAAATAAAATGGGCCTCTACAAATCACACAAATTCTGTCTCATACTCAGCAGTTTCTGATAATTTTGCAAGTAATTTTTTTATCTCTACACTAATTTTTCTAAGGATACAGACTTGGTTTCTAGAACCTCCATTACACAGTCCGTCAGTTCTTGTGCCATAGTCTGTCCTCTGTTCAATTCTGAGCATATACAGTGCACATAAACATGTTTAGGGACACATATATACGTGCAAAAAGAATAAATACACATATTAACACTTCGTGACTGGAATCTGCCATTCATTTAGTTATAGGGGAAATTAATAACAAGGACAGATCTCATACAGAATGTGGTCACACTGAAGTTAGATTTTGTTTCTTTGAGAAATTATGATGTGACAGAAATTGAATCAAAATGTACATCTAGGCAAAAGGGCTTTTTCATGTTGGTATTATGACATTGTTAGTGTTTGCATTCCTATGACTGATAATGGAGAAAAAGGTATATTTTATTTTTTAGGTTGCTTTTTAGACTCCTTCAGCATCCTTTTGTTGGTTGAGAGGATTAGCAAAGTAAATCACTCTCTTGTTCCATTAGAAATTTCATTTTCTGGGCAGTGGATATAAATAAAACAGCAGGCTGACATTCCCTCCTGCCTGAATTTTCTGAAGCCAGGATGACAGTCAGCACTGCATACAGAGGGCACCAACTGAGGAAATAAAATTCATATTAAGTTTTACATACTCCATTCATAACTATATTATATTAGGATGTTGAGATATCAATAAGCTTATTTTATATACAGAACCTGAGATACCACATGTCAGTTAGCACTTTATATAATGCCAAACGTGTGAATATATTAAAACAAGTTGATGAAAAGTTGAGTTCTTTACCAAATCTTAGACATTATGGAAACAGAATTTTAGTGTACTTTGTGCAAACACTACAGAGCTTGCTACCTGGTCTTCTTGTTGATTTACATCAAGCTGACACAAAGTCCAGTAAAAAGATAGGGAATATGGAATGAACCTACCTGAGAAATTCTCCCTATCAGAATAGCCTGTCTTTCTAATGCTAATGCATTTTATTATTTGGTATTCATTGTAGGCATGCCCAGTCTACTAAAGGCAATGTTCTTGCTAAGCAAGTGTGTGTGAGAAATGACACAAGGCAAGCAGGTAAGCAGTGTTCTCTCAAGGGCTTGTGCTTTAGTTTCAGTCTCCAAGGTCCTTTCTTGTCTTCCATTGTTTATAACCCATGAGCCAAAACAACCTTTCTTCTTCACTTTGTCCTTGGCCAAATTTTAATCAAAGCAATGACTTAGCAAGATATGCCTAAACCACATCTAAAATGGGAAATATCTCAAGTATAAATTCTTATCCCATCCCTAGTATCCTAGCATTCCTCCATCACTCCCACTTTTACCCTAGTCTCCTCCCCTATGTCTGTGACTGAGAGGGACCTCCTGCCCCTCTATATGATAATAGAGTATCAAGTCTCTTCTTGATATCCTGTTACCCTTCCTCTGAGTGCCATCAGGCCTCTCAATCAAAGGGATGTGGTCAAATATGGGGCACCAGAGTTTGTGTGAAACTTAGTCCCTGCTCTCTGTTCAACTGTGAAAAATGTCCTGTCCATTCTCTAGATCTGGGATGGGGTTTGATGATACCGCACATATTGTCCTTGCTTGATGCCACAGTTAGAGCAGAACCCCTGGGCCCAGATCTGCCCATCATAATGTTTTACTTGTAGGTTTCTAGGACTCTCTGGATCCTTCTATTTCCCCATTCTCCCATATTTCTCTCACCTAGATCCCCAAGAGGATATCTTCACACCTATCCCATTTTCCTGGTAAGTGAAGACTTCCATGGTACATGCCCCTTGGGCTAGTGTCCACTTATAAGTGAGTATATATGCCTTTAGTCATCAGGGAAATGTAAATCAAAACAACTCAGAGGTTCATCTTACAGCCATCATAATGGCTAAGATAAAAATTTCAAGTGATATCACATGTTGGTGGGGATGTGGAGAGAGAGGAACACTTCTTTATTGCTGGTGGGAATGCAAACTTGAACAACCACTTTGGAAATCTATCTCAAAAAACTGAGACCCAGCAATTCCACTCATTGTAATATATGTAGAAGATGCTCTAGCACACAAGGGCATATGCTCAACCATGTTCACAGCAGCCTTCTCCATAATAGCCAGAACCTGGAAAAAGCCTAAGTAGTCCTCAGTAGAAGAATAAATGAATAAAGTGTGGTACATCTAAACTATAATACTACTCAGCTATTAAAAACAAAGAATTCCCAAAATATGTGGACAAATGGAATGAACTAGAAATGATCATACTGAATAAGTTAATCCAGGAGCAGAAAGACTCAAATGGTATATATACACTTATAATTGGTCATTTTCTCTCTTTTTAAAATATATTGTCACAGTTATTTTGGCACATGGCAAAAATTTCTTTATTTAAGTAATTTATTCAGATTAAATCTCATTTTATCCCCTCACTTGTATCTTTCAATTCCCCATCCCTCCCACTTTCATCCTATTCCCCTCCCCCAGGTTTGTGACAGAAAGGGACCTTCACCCCCACTATAAGATAACAGTCTCAGGCTGGAGAGATGGCTCAGTGGTTAAGAGTACTGCTTGCTCTTCTATAGGACCCAGGTTCAATTCCCAGCACCCACATGGCAGCTCACAACTGTCTGTAACTCCAAGATCTGAAACCCATGCACATAAATTTTTAAAATTAAAAAAAAAATTAAAGAAAATAAAGATCACAGCCTATCAGGCCTTTTCCTGGTAGCCTGCTTACTTTTCCTCTGAGCATGAACAGGTCTCCCCACCAAGAGGAAGTGGTCAAGTAGGGGATACCAGAGTTCATGTCTGAGTCAGTCCCTGCTATCCACACAGTTGTGGAGATGGTGGTGTCCAATGGCTAGATCTGGATAGGGGTTCTAGGTTTACTACATTCATTGTCCTTTGTTTGTACAGTATTTTTAGCTGAACCAACTGGGTCCAGATCTGCCAGCCTTAATTGTCTTCTTGATGATTTCTAGGACCCTCTGGATCCTTCTATTTCCCCATTCATCCTTACCTCGCTCACCTAGAGTACCAATAGGAAGATCCAGTATCTATCAAAATCTCTGGCTAGACACTTGGTAAGATTTTCATGACCATTTTGAATAAGAGTGGAGACAGTGCATATTGCTGCCCCATTTCTGTTCAATATTTTAAGGCGTGGTCTGTCTGTCACACTGCCTGACTTGAATTAGCTATCTAGGCCAAACTGGTCACATATCAACAGAGAATTTTCTAAATCTGTCAACAAACTGTTTGTTTTAAAACATGCACCACACATACGTGGCTTCATTCTTATTTTAATTGAAATATTTTATATTTTTCCCTCCATCTAGTCGATGCTTTCAGTCTGCTTGCCATAAAAAACCTATTGTGTCAAGATATTACCTGTTCTTTGTATTCTGAACTGTTTCTTTTTTACTCTGAATAGATAATGGACTTTTTAATAAATTTATGAATATTTTTATATAATCATATAATTTCATCTTAGAGTGTATTTACATGACTTAGCTCACTTAACTGCATTTTTGAATCATGCTTGCATTTACTGAGTGAAACACACTTAGGTGTAGAGAACAAACATTTTGGTGTGTTGTTGAACTGGATTGATAGGTGTTTATTTAAGAATTATTCCATCCATGTCCATAAAATTGAAAGTTTTCATGGATTTTGTTTGTTTGGTTTTTTTATTGTTTCCACTTCGTAATGATGTATCACCCCCATTTTTATAGAAGGATTCCATTCAGGTTAAAAATATCATTTTTCCCATGGAAGTAACAAAACATTTTTGGGGTGTTGTTGTTGTCTTATTGAATCAACCTTGTTGTCTATGGATTTTTATTAGAGAATGTGATCATTAACAATAAATTATTATTATAGATTATTTGGTGAGTATTGTCTACTTGTTGATATTGTAGTATTTGATCGTTTTCTAATAGTTTTTTTTTTTTGTCTGGACCTTAGTGATTTCTATGTGTTCCTTTGATCCTTGCATTCATCATGTGAAGTGGTTCAACTAACATCTTTCATGGTAATTTTTCTGTGCGTATAAAGTCCTGTGATTGTGTCTATTATTGAACTCTGCTCTGTATCCTTCTATTATGAGGAATAACTTTTCTGTTTTAGTTACTGTGGTTGGCTGTTAAATGTTTGAAATACATCACTATTACTCTCCTTCTGTAAGAATATCCATAGTGACATTGACTGATATACAGATGGGAACTTGCTGTGACACAGTCTTCTGTACTTCAGCCTTCAACGTTATGTCTTTGTAACAAAATAAATTTTAAGTTAAATATGACAAGGTGTGTTCGTTTACTGATCTTAAATGTTTGCTATATGAATGACTTGTATCTCAATGGGCAAACATCTCACTTGAAATTTATGATTACATTATACTGGATATAGTGTTGTTGAGTTTGAGTGTGTCCTTTTTTTCCCCTTGTGACTCTGGACTGTAAATTTATTATTTTAATCAGGAACACTCAAGTCTCCTATATTTTGACTATTACGTTTTGTTTTGTTTTATTTTTGTTATAGTCTGAATTTTCTAATACTTATGCATAATATTCAAGCTTTGCCATCCTGTCTTTATCTCGAACTATTGTCTTGCTGAGATTTTTTATTTAGAATTTTATTTCATTTATTTTGTTTTTCTTTTCATATTTTCTGTTTGAATATTTTTATTATTTTGTACTTTCATGGAATTCCTTTTCCTCATGCTTTTTCAGTGACTTATTTTATGTTAGTTTTGTGATCCCTTTTATTCTTCAGAGGTAATTGATGTCACTTCTTCTCACTTTTTCTCACTTCTTTGAATCATATATTAAGCATATCATTGAACATACTCTTATTTAAGACTATGACTCTAACATTTTGAGCTAGGTAGATTTGATATCATCATTTTTATGTTTGTTTGTTTCTACATGTATCATCATATGCATATCTGGGAGCAAAGCAATGGTTCTATATGTTTTTCGTATTGAGTATTATTCTGGTGCATGTTTAGAACACATGTGATATTTCACTGAAGCCTTTGAATACATATGTATTTCCGTAGCTAAACATCAGATCCTGTGTTCCTCTGCATAACAATGATTCCCCTTATCAATCTGAGGACTATTAACTGCAAATGCCAGAGTACATGAGCAACCTGAATTCCTGGACTTAACATCTTTAAAATTTAAACAACTTTCAGTTTGTATTGTTCGAATAGAATAACTTAAAATAAATCACTTCATAATTCACACCTATAACATACCATGGAGCTCTGATGGAATTTTTATTCACAAATTTCTGCACATCAAAAATATATTACTACCAATACCTCCAAACACAGAGAAGGAAACTAGATACTGCTTCATTAGTTTGAATGAACTATACAACAATTAAGAGGGCCCAGCAAGGATAATGTAGTGAACTTTTTCTTTACCTGGCATAATTCAGAGCTGAGGCATAGACAAACTGTGAATAACAATTGATTTCTTGCGCTCAGTTTGCACATCTAAGCTGTCTCACATTCCCAGAAATCTGCATCACCCTTCTAATGTCCATATACACCATATAAGCCAGTGTTGCATGGACATAGATTCAGACAGAAAACCCATAACATATAAAAAAGAAAATACAAAATAATAATTCATAGAATATTTAATATGTATCAAAAATTATTAATTTATGATTAGAAGGGTTGACAATTTAGATATGCTTTGTCAGAAGGCTTAAGCAAACATATAAAATAAAACTGTTGCCTTCTCTTTGATCACTTCCTCTTGATGGGGTACTTTATAAAATCACAGAAGAAGAGTATGCAGGCACTCCTTATGATTCTTGATAGGCTGGGGACAGTGAGTAGGGGAGAAGGGTTCCCCTCTCTGAGGACTAGGGAAGGGGCATAGAAGGAATGAAGAGAGAGGGTGGGCCTGTAAGGGCACATGGGACGGGGCTAAGGCTGGAATGTAAAATGAATTAAATAAAAAATTTTAAATTAAAAAATAATTAAAATTAAAAGACATAATGAGTTTGTTTTCTAATGCCTGTGGATTTTTAATTTACTGCCTCATTACACTTAGCCTCAGTCTCTCTAACATTTTTATCACAGATTCATAATAAGTGAGGAAATCACTACATGGTAATAAGAATGGTACCATGAGTCTATTGCTCACTTTACCAGAAATATGATAAATGAGTGGTCAAAAGTTGTTTCATATTCATATTAAAAACACAGTTTCCATTATAATAAAATACACTATATCTATTGCATGAACTCTTCAAAGAATTAATAAAAAGTCACATCAAAATAGTGAAAATAAAAAATGTTACATAGAAGATTAGAAGTAGGTTCCTTATGTGACAATTTATTTAATTTCACTAATGTATAAAAAAGCATAAATGGATCACAAAACACAGTGTTTATTTGTATGTAATGGAAATCAGTGCAGTTCTTTCAACCCACCTGTAGACTTCCTGTGGCCCACTCTAGGATGTCTTCAGATAAGTGCAGCTGTTGACCATGTGGTAAATATAGACTAAACTTTTCTATCTTCACCTTAAGTTCAAAATCAGGTGGGAGATTCCAAATGTAGAAAATGTCATACTCTTTCTGAAGTTTTTCTTTCTGGTTCATGATCACTTTGTCTCCATTAGGGCTAGTGAAGTGGGTCTTTCTCATCAAGGACTGTATCTGAAAATCAGACACTACTATATGATACATATGCCCTTCCTTAATGGGAGAAAATGTTTAATGATTTTATCTGACAAGCGATTTTGTGGAAGGTAGCAGGTAGAAATTTTCAATTAAATAAAAATGATATATTAATTTGTTATAATGTTTGTAGAATTTCACTTCTCTAAAAAAACTGAGAAACACATGCATAGATGAGCACATATACATCAAAAAGATGTGCAACACACTCACACACACACACACACACATACACATGTATCTGCACACAAAGACACCCACATCTATATAGAGATAGTCACATAATATAGCCACATATTTGTTTACACACACATTAAAATACATGGACACATCTGAGCATACGGGCATAGACAACCATATACACCCAAACAGACACACAAGTACAGAAGTATATCAAACACATCCATAGACACACACATGCACAGACAAATACACACAGGAAGAAATAATGAGATACAAACATTCACAATGAAAGACTTTGAAACAAAAACAAATTTATGCTCATAATATCAAAGGAGAGACAGACAGAAACACACACACAGCGAGAGATATACATATGTGCAATCCAATATACACAACACACGGACACATGCACTGACAAATACAATCAGAAAAATACACAAAACTAAGAACAAACATACACAAGGGCATTGAAACACAGACAATTTATGCTCACTTCTACAAACAGACAGATAGTCAGATGGACAGAAACACACAAACACACACACAAGTGCAACCATATCTGTGTGCACACAGAAACACAGATATACACACAGGCACACAGAAACACACATAGAAACACAAATACAGTGAGAAATATATATTCAAAAATGTGTGTGTGTGTGTGTGTGTGTGTGTGTGTGTAATAAATTGATTCACATAACTCCTCCTGTGTAATTACACTAAGCCTTTGAGGAATGTGAACAGAGACTACATATGGGGAGAATCAATTGAGAAAACAATCCCGTGAAATTATTACCTCAATTTTCAGAATTAATGAACAGTCATCTCTTCATCATGGTGACAATTAATGAGAGGTGACTAATTATCTCTCCAGTATTAAAACAGGTATGATTATATTCAGTTACTCTGTTACAGAGTCACTTATTTTCACTGATAAATGGTGTCTTTCATTCCAATACCTGTGTATTAAATTCTATACAAAGCTCTAGATTTATTGTGACAGCATAAAAACATTTAGAAACCTAGGTTTTGGGGAAATATTTCCTAGTTCACTCAATTAATCATCTGAGAGACTCTTGAAAACTATGAAATTGATAAGAACATGGATAATCCAATAGAAGAAATACTACCTTTGAGCAGCTATGTTCATGGTTTTCCCATTGCCAATTGGCTGATTTTCTACTTGTTGAAGAAGTATCTCATAAATAACATGCACCAAAAAATATGCAGCATTGTATATGTCATAATTGCTATCACTGAAGGCCATGTCAAAAGTCTGTGCCATTAGCCATTCCAATGAGGCACTGGATGAGCAGTTCTTCATTGTCTTACAGTTAGATCCTAACTATTCACAGTTAAATTTCTTCCACTTCAGTTTTGCCAGATATTTATCTGAGTATTTGAGAGGGTTCAATGTCTGGACAAAATTTTTAAAACCTGAAATCTTACCATGATGGTGTGCAAAAGCAAGAGTCCCATGGAATGGGTCAAGTGTGAGATCTCTCTTACTTGTAGGAACATCCCACTGTGAGGTGGTGATCCATGTTCTTTGTATACCTAGAGACTCCCACATTCTAAAGGTCACAGCAAGAGTCTGTGTCACTATAAAGGATAACATTTGTGGATGATGTCATGATATGGTTGTAATACAATTCAGCTTTTGACATGTATACCTTCATGTTCACTGGGATCATGTTCACAAAGGCAAAGCAGACTATATTCTATCCCATTTCTCTTTTCAAATCTGAGAGAAACTGTGTACCCTGTTCATTGTCAGAGATGGCCATCCCTACCCAGTTGCAGTTTAAATAAAGTAAGAAGGCGACGAGGGCCATGGCGATAGATGTATCCGCATGGGCCATCATTCAGGAGAGGATTGAAAGGCCCATAAATAAGATAGAGAACCTAAGACACAGGGACCAGCATGAGGTAGCATGTACTTTTAAGAACTTGTGAACACATTTTATCTGTGAAAAGTTATAGAAATCCACGTTGCTTGTTACTTCTCCTCTTATCCCCATTTCACACAGAGAAATTCCAGATCCTCTTCAAGTATCTGAATAACACCATTGAACTACTAGATTGACATAAGACCAGTAAGACCAGTCTCCTCTTTACACCCTTTTTTGCATCTTATCAAAGTCACCAATGGAGACACAATTTCACTACATTTTAACCCCACAAAAATCTCACCTGCTGAGGTTCACGGCTGTACATTAATCTGTGAAATAGTACAGATGCTTCCCAGTTTGGTCCTATAAGAAGTACTGTACCACTGAAACCTTTGGTACAGTCATAATTAGGATGAATCCTATCAGTTGGTAGAGAAATATGAATGAGATCTTTTACTAGTGACACATTTAGACAATATGGTACTCGAAATACTAAAGACATATTTGGTAGAAGATCAGGGTTTCTCTTTATTTCATCCAAGGAAAAAGCCAAAACCAGAGGAAACAGGCTATCAGTTGGTGCTCTGTAAAATGGTACAATATTTATTATATACAGAAGTATACACATAATCAGTGGCATTCAATACAATGACTATCCTGTACTTGGAGATATTGTCTTTATCCCTATGTTTGGGACAAGTATCCCATGTAATAAGGTTTACAAATATAAAAATATGGAATCTTATAATGCCTATGAAATTTCATGTGAGTTCATCTACACAAAACATGCATATTCTATGGAAAGCTTTTTCATCTGTGGTTGTTGAGTACTTGCTCAGAAGGTAAAGACAAGGCCACAGGTTTTGACCAAGCTGTAAACCTGATCATGCACTCATTTATTAATTATAGAGAAATGTGAAAATTACACATGATGTTTGAGCCACTGAGTTTCTGCTATTTCCATATGAAATTAACTGAATTGGCTAAGGTAATGAAAGAGTGACTGATGAGTGCACACGACTGTTTCTGGGGCAATATTTGGTACCTGTACTAACGATAAATTATAATTAGTTGGAAATATATCATATTCTTCTCTATCTATCTTCATATTGTTGTTTTTCTTTTTAGATTATTTTTCAGAGAGAGCATCTTTTTTATGGTTTATTTTTACATAAATTCACAAACAGGAGCTGCATCTTTAAATAGATGTAAGCCTAAATTTGGAAATCAATCTGTTTCTTTATCAAAAACCTGTAAAAGCTTAACCTCCATACATAGCTATACTATACCTGGACATATACCCTAGGACACTTGCTCAATTATGTTCATAACAGCATTATTCATAATAGCTAGAATTCAGAAAAAATGATGTCACTCAAACAATGGAGAATAAACAATGAAATACTACTCCAATATAAAACAAAGAAAATCACAATTTTTTTTCAGGCAAGTAAACTAGAAAACATCTGCTGAGTATGAAAACCCAGACTAACAAAAACACACATGGATTTATTTACTTAGCCATATAGTACAGGATAAAAAATACTAGAATTACTGACCCAAAGATAATGAATAAGAAGGAGGAACCCAGACAGGATGCTTTGTTCTATCACAGAAAATGAAATATAATAGCTGGTAGAAGAAGTTTAAGATAAGGACAATGTAGGAGAGAGAGCTCAGATAGAAATGAGGGTGGATGTCAGACCTGGGAAGAGCTGATGCAGCAGGTCAGAGGGACTGAACAGTAAGAATAAGGCAGGGGTGGAGATATCTCTCTGACAAGATGGATAAATGAGACATTTCTGGGATAATATTGTGGTGACTCAGTTGAGAGGACACCCTCTAACTAGACAGAAGTCCTAATGGAGAGAGGGGAATATCAATCAATCCACAAGAACTAGCATTCAAATTTTACCTTTCCTACAAGATATACAGGGATAAAAATAGAGCAGAGATTAGGGAATGTCCAAGCAATGCCTGGCCCAAACTGAGACTCAGAACACAGGAGAGAGACAACCTCTGACACTATTATTGGTATTCTGTTGTGCTTTCAGACAGGAGCCTGGCATAGATGTCCGCTGATGGTTCCAGACATCAGTGAATCAAAACAGATGCTGAGAATCAAAACCAAATATTAGACAAAGAGTGTTGGGAATCTTATTGAAAAGTAGGGGCAAGTATAGAAGGATGAAGATCTAACACGAACTGCACAAGAAAATCAACAGTCAATTTATTAGGGCACAGAGGGGGTTGTGGAGACTCAATCACCAACCAAGGATCCTCAAGAAACTGGATCTAGGACCCCTAAACAGATATAGGTGATGTTTAGTTCAGGGTTAGTTTGGGTCCCCTAGTAAGAGGAACTGGGACTGTCTCTAATATGGAATCTGTTGCATTTTTTTTTACTCTCTTTCCCTTGGTGAGGTTTCTATTTCAGGCACAAGGGAAGAGTACACACTCAGTCCTGATGTGATTCATGAGTTGAGGTGACTTAGTCCGCGGCTCCCCTTCTTTGAATAACAGAGAATGCACATGGAGTTGATGGAGAGAGCATGTGACAAGAAGTAGAGGAGGGAGGGGCCATGATCAGTAGGTAAAATACATGAACAAATATATTATTTTAAACTGATGTATGCTTGTATGTGTCTGGGTGTATGCAATACTCTTTTATGACAGGAGCAAAAATTAAATTGAGGTTTTCTTATTCTCTTTATGGGAAAAAATCATTCCTGTCTCTTCTAGTTATTTCCTACCATGTGAAAAATAAGTATCAAATATAATCCTTCACTTGGAATGATTCACTCACATTTAAATACAATTAGATTTTCATTTAGAAATTGTACCTTTGATTTATCTTTGTCTATACAAATAGCTCCTTTGAAAATACCCTTATACAGCATAGAAAAATGTCATTGGAAATTTCAGTTAAACTCATTAGACAGTTGATATTTGAACTTGTGTGACACAAACACTAACTCTTGTATACTAAACATAAACACCATCAATTACTTGAGCTACCAGAGGGTCTAGTAGACTAAAGTGCTTGCTGTGCTTGGAAACAACAGTCAGAAATCCACAAAGCAAAAAATGTGTAGAGTATCCACATGGTAAAATATGCAATTATACTTAGTAAAATTACTGAAAGAGAAATGTAGGTAGTAACTGTGATAAAATTGTAGGAGAACAAACAGCTTAAATATAAAAAGAAGTCACATATTTCTTATAGAACTGCACAGATGAGCTACTAGGAAACTTCTCTATTTCTGTTCTCAAGCACTATCAACTATATACGCCACAAATGTAACTCAGTCAACTGACAAGGGAACAAAGAGTCACCACTATTAGTGATACTCTCTCTTCTCAAACATAAATTTACAATGTAAGCACTCTTTCTTTCTGCAAAAACATATTTTGACCACACTTCCAGTTATAATAGCAGAACCCTAGCATCTTACTGAGAATAAGGAACATTGCAGTAAGATTTGTTTGTGCCAATATTACATGTTTGTAAAATAGAACGTAGAGAGTAAAACATACTAGAAATCTTTATGATATTATTTTAATAAAATAGGGCAAATATTAAGTTGGAATATAAGATTTTTTTGGTTTCTCTTTATGGGAAGAATAATCTCTCCTGTCTCCTCTTAGTCACTTCATATCATCTGAACAACAAACATCAGACATACTCCTTCATTCTGAAACACTCAGATTTAAATGTAATTAATTTTACACTTAGAATTTTACCTTTTTGTTATCTTTGTCTACAAAACAGCCCCTTTTAGAATGCCCTTTATTACCACACAGAAAATTACAATTGAAAATTTCAGTACCACCCAATAGGAATTTAATACTAGAATTGGTGTGACTCAAACACTAACTGAAGAACGCGAAACATTAGAAACACCAGTTACTTGAGCTATCAGACTAGCCTAGTAGTATAAAAAGGGATGTCCTTAAAAACAACTATCCAAAATCCATAAAGCCAAAATGTATACAGTAACCACGTGGTATAATATGCAATGATACTTAATAAAATTACTGAAAGAGAAACATAATTGGCAAACGTGATAGAAGTATCAGAAAATAAACAACTTAGAATTAAAAAGGAAGACACATAATTCTATTATTATTATTATTATTATTATTATTATTATTATTATTATTGTTATTATTATTTATTCATTCATTCATACTACATCTCAATTATTATCCCATCCCTTGTATCCTCTCATTCCTCCTTCACACTTTCATGCTATTCCCTTCTCCTATAACTGTGACTGAGGGGGACCTCCTTCCCCTTTATGTGATCATGGGGTATAAAGTCTAATCTTGGTAGCCTGCTATCCTTCCCCTGAGTACCACCAAGCCTTCCCATCATGGGGAAATGGTCAAATATGAGGGACCAGAGTTCATGTGAAAGTCAGTCCCCACTCATCACTCATCTGTGAAAAATGTCCTGTCCGTTGGCAAGAACTGAGTAAGGGTTCGATGTTTACTGCATGTATTGTCCTTGGTTGGTGCCATTGTTTGAGCAGAACCCCTGGGCCCAGATCTACCCATCATAATGTACATAATTCTTAAATAATTGAAGAGATGAGCTACTAGGAAACTCCTCTAATCATGTTCTAAAGTACTGTCAACTACCTACACATGCTACAAATGCAACCCAGTCAGATGACAAGGAAAGTAAGTGGTCACCACAATTAGAGATAGCCTTAATTTTCAAACATAAAACTTATGGTCTAAGCATTCCTTCTTTTTGCTAAATGGAAAAGAAAGAAAATGAAGAACTAGGCTTTCTAATACTTAAAAGCCAATGGTTGGGTATGTATACAAGTTAAGATGGAGATATAAGCTCATATTTAAAGTTCACATTGGACAGAAATCCTACTTACATTTTTGATGCAGGTTCAAAAGTCATATAGAGTGACTACATCCAGATAGTTTTAGAGAGTAAATGAACATCTGTGTGAAGTCTTTCTGTGTCTAGGTGTACTCCAAATATGAGGTGCCCACACACAGGAACTGAGAGATACACACTGACAGAAAAACACTCTATGGCCATTTAATTTTACCTTCTCAGGATGAAACATATTGAAATAACATGGGGTATCATTTGATAATAAAGCACTGGGTACTGTGCAATGGAAACTGTCAAAAGGAGGGCTAATCTTTATGATCATGGTAGAGATTGTTTGTCCACTCAACTTCTGTCCTTGAAATCAGGAGGCTAACTGGAAGAAACATAATAGTTTATTGACCAATTTAAGTTCATAAAATAACATTGAGTTTATAAAAGAATTTGATGTTATTTCTTTGTGTGCACATTGGAAGAAAAAGACAACATTCAAAGCATTGTTCTGTTTCTCATCTTCAGACCTCTATGGAAATACTTGTGATGAAATCTACAAGAGAATTTAAAAAGCACTTACAGCTTATCCGGAATGTTGCTTAAATAGTCTTTCTGCACAGACCATTGCACTGCATAAAGGAAGATAATACACGCTTCCCTTAACTCTCTGTCTTTTTCTTCATTCTTCATTCTCCAAAAGCACCTGGAAGGACTGAAACTCGTCATGAGAAGTGGAGTGTACAGAAGAAAGAAGAACAAAATCAAAGTAAACATCTTTGTCCTACTATACGCCTCAGTGTTGTGGATTGTGAAGTGTCATGCAAATCAGCCTAACAAATAGACACCCATGTGTTGTCTCTTCTTTTATGTTTCTGGACAATGGAAAGTTTACTCGCACATTCATGATTCCTTTTTTCCCTTAGGCCCTTCCTCATTCCTGGAGGAATCTTCCTTGGGACTTGTCATCTGAGGTCCACCGTCCATGTGGTAAACATGAGTTCATAAATATATTTGATAATAGTTCTGTCTCTGGTTCTATGACATCATTCAGTTTTATTGATGTTAAAATCCCTGAGCAGGGGCTGTTTAGTGAAAGTTTTGTTTCAGTGCTATCTTATATATCTGTTTATGTGTACACCAATAGAAACTATGTCAGGAGATATTTTTTAGATTATGCACAGTGAAATATAAATTATTGATTCAGAAGGGGCATATAAAATGGCTCATAACTACATGGTGAGCACAGTATCACCAAGTCTATATGATGCAGAGGTAGATACTTGTCTGGGCCATCTGAGAACCTCAGAGCATACACACTGTGAAATATATCACACCAGTGACAAATAAAGAATATCTAGCCAAAGCCTATGTTTGCAGGTTTAGATAACCAATAATCAGGTGAAATCCAGAAATTTCTTGAGTCCTGTTGTACCATAAACCATCCATTCCTCACAAAATAGCAGCTCATGTACACTTCAAATGTTGATTTTTAAAAGTTCAACAATATCCACAATATCCAAGGAAACCCAAGACCTTTGTGTATCATTTCAAATATTAAATGTGACTTATCCCTCAACCAATGCCTACATTATTAGTAATAAATTAGGTTAAATATTTTAATTCTAACACATGATCTCCATCCTAGAGCTTCAGTTCTCACAGATCAATAAAATGTGATAACCCATTTCTTGTACTGAATCTCTGCTTTTCAGTATTGTTTTATAATCATTTCTATTCAAGTAATATCTGTAAGGAATTCTTGTGCTGGTGTATCATAGAAGCAAGTAATAACTGGGAAACAACTGTGGTTTTAATGTGTAAACTCTTCCTATACAAATTGCAGAGTAATCTATTCTTCATTGCAGTGTAGAATCTGCATTGCCAGTATAAATGCATACTGATGATATTTTCTTCCCACTAGCGTCACAAGATATTCCATCCCTAATTCCTGTAGGCCTTTGCACTTCTCAAATAATGCCTGACCTAATTTTTGGTGCAAAGATGTGTGTGTCACACGCACACACACACACACACACACACACACACACACACCAACAAACACTCCTACACACGTAGATACAAGACATACACTGATGAAACTGAAGTCTATGATAATTTAGAATTTCAAAAGTCTGCATGTGTAGTTTAGCGTAATGACCTTCTGTTCCATTCCAAATTCCTGATAATAATATCATTATTTTTTCCATGTTGACGTCAAATCCGTTATTTACATATAGACTACCATGTGCTTTTCCTCTGAATTCAAATAGGTCTAAGAAGGACTTTGTGCGTTATCCTTCTGAAAATAGCAAGAAGTTGAGAGGAAGCATGTTGGGGGAATAAGGAGGGGGTGGAGTGGAAAACAAGGGTCAGACATGATCATATTTCATTGTATGCATATATGAACTTCTCCACCCAAGCATAGCTAATTTTTAAAAGCAATGTCATTTATTTTACTTATTTACTCTCCTTGTTGTTATTCTGTAATAATTTGTATACACAATGAATTTTGAATGTGTGATAATTTTGCCTAGATGTAAAATTCTACATGTATAAAAATGTACACTGATCTTGTTAAAAAAAAAAGAAATATCTTTCCTTAAAAAAAAGAAAAAAAAAGAAAAGTATGGACCCAATAATGGTATTTCTTTAGTTTCTTCTTTGATCTGTGGTTTCAATCATTTATGACTTATATACAAGCTAATTTTAAATATCTGTCTGTTTTATCATTTAGTTAAAAGACAACACTGTATATATTTAAAATATAAGAGATAATATATATTTAATTTTATTTAAATAATTCATTCAGATTGCATTTCAGTTGTTATTCCCTCGCTTGTATCTTCCCATTCCTTTCTCCCTCACTCTTTCACCATGTTCTCTTCCACTAGGCATGGGACAGAAGGAAACTTTTTCACCTAAGATATGAATATGGTCTATCAGGTCTCATCTGGATAGCCTACTTACCCTTCCTCTGTGTGCCACCAGGCCTCCCCACCAAGGGGAAGTGCTCAAACAGGAGGCACCAGAGTTCATGTCAGAGTCAATCCCCAATATCCAAACAACTGAGGAGAATGTGCTGTCCATTGGCTATATCTGAATTGGGGGTCTAGTTTACTTCATGCATTGTCCTTTTTTGGTACAGCAGTTTGGGCAGATCTCACTAAGTCCCAATCCGCCATCCTTGATAGTCTTCTTAAAGAGTTTCTGGACCTTATGTGTCCTAATATTTCCTCATTCTCCCACACCTGTATCAAATGGGGTCCCAAGAGGAATTCCCAGCATCTGTCCCAATCTCCTGCTGAATGAAGACTCTCAGAGGACATCCTCATGAGGCTAATGTCCAGTTATGAGTGAGTATATACCATGTGTATCATTCTGGGTCTGAGTTAACTCACTCAGTATGATCATTTCAAGTTCCGTCCATTTGCCTGCAAATTTCTATATTTCCTTGTTTTTAATACCTGAGTAGTATTCCACAGTGTAAATGTACCACAGTCTCTTCATCCATTGTTCGACTGAGGGACATCAAGGTTCTTTCCAGAATCTGGTATTATGAAGAAGGCTGCTATGAACAAGGTTAAGCAAATATCCTTGTGTGGTGGAGGACATTTTGAGTGTGTTCTGAGGAGTGGAATAGCTAGATCTTTAGGTAGCCCTATTCCAAGTTTTCTGAGAAAGTGCCAGATTGGTCAGTTTGATTAAAGTGGTTGTACAAGTTTGCACTCCCACAAGCAATGAAGGAGTATTCTCCTTTCTCCACATGCTCAGCAACATGTGCTGTCACCTGAGTTTTTGATCTTAGCCATTCTGATAGATGTAAGATGGAATCTCAGAGTCATTTTGAGTTTTATTTCTTTGATGACTAAGGACACTGAGCATTTCTTTAAGTGTTTCTTAGGAATTCTATATTCATCTGTTGAGAATTCTTTGTTTAACTCTGTACCCCATAACTTAATTGAATTATTTGCCTTGGTGGTATTTGGTTTCTTTTGGTCTTTATATATTTTGGATATTAGACATTCGTCAGATGTAGAGTAGATGAAGAACTTTTCCTGATCTGTAGGCTGTTGCTTTTTTCTGTTGACAGCATCTTCTGCCTTACAGAAGCTTCACAACCTCACAAGGTCCCATTTATTAATTGTTGACCATAAGTCCTGAGCTATATGGTCTCTGTTCAGGAAGTTGTCTCCTGTGTCAATGGGTTCAAGGCTCTTCACCAATTTTCTTCTAACCAATTTAGTGTATCTGGTTTTATATTGAGGTCTTTATTCCATCTGGACTTGAGTTTTGTGCATGGGTATAAATATGGGTCTCATTGCAATTTTCTTCGTGTAGAATCCAGTTAGACCAGCACCATTTGTTGAAGATACTATCCTTTTTTCATTGAATAGATTTCACTTCTTTGTCAAAAAGCAAGTGACAGTAATTGTATGGATTCATTTCTGGGACTTTGATTCGATTCCATTGATCAACCAGCCTATAGTTATTGTTTTAATTACTGTTCCTATACAGTACAGCTTGAGATCGGGTATACAGATTCCTCTGGAGGATCTTTTATTGTACAGAATTCTTTTAGCTATTCTGGGGGGTTTTTTATATATGAATTTGAAAATTGTTCTTTAAATGTCTTTAAATTTAGTGTAGGTATTTTGATAAGGATTGCACTAAATCTGTAAATTGCTTTTGGTAGGGTGGTCATCTTTACCATGTTTATTCTCCCAATCCTTGAGTTAATTTTGTATCCAGCCACATTGCTGAAGGTGTTTTTTAGCTGGAGGAGTTCTCTGCTGGAATTTTGGAGGTCACTTATGTACACTATAATCTGCAAACAGTGATAATTTGGCTTCCCCCTGTCCAATGTAGATCCCCTTGATCTCCTTTTGTTGTCTTATTGCTCTACTAAAACATCAAGTACTATTTTGAAGAGAACCTGAGAGAGTGGGCAGGTTTGTCTAGACCCTGATTTTAGTGGAATTTTATTGAGTTTCTCTCCATTTTATTTTATATCGGCTATTGGCTTGTTGTATGTATCTTTTAAGATGTTTATGTTTGTGCCTTGTATCCCTGATACTCCAAGTCTTTACATTTTAATGGGTGTTGGATTTTGAGAAATGCTTTCTTGGCATCTAAGGAGATGATCATGTGCTTTTCTTTTCATTTTGTTTATGTGGTGGATAACATTGATGGATTTTCATATATTGAACCATCCCTGCATGCCTGGGATGAAGCCTACAAGGTCATGGTGAGTGATATCTTTGATGTGTTTGTTCTTGGATTTGGTTTGTGAATATTTTATTGAGTATTTTTATGTCACTGTTCTTAAGAAAATTTGGTCTGAAATGTTTTTTCTCTAATGGATTTTTCTGAGATTAAGGTCTTAATATGACTGTGACGTCATAGAACAAGTTTGGTAATGTTCCATACATTTCTATTTTGTGTAGTAATTTGAAGAGTATTGGTAAGAAGTCTTCTTTGAAGGTCTGGTAGAATTCTGCACTGAAACCATCTAACCCTGGGCATGTTTGTTTGTTGGTTTGTTTTGTGAGATTTCTGATAACTGCTTCTATTTCTGTAGGAGAAATAGGACTATTTAATTTGTTTATCTTATACTGACTCAAACTTTGATGGTTTCCATCAAGAAAATGCCCATTTCCCTCCGTTTTTCAAATTTTGTGGACTATAAGCTTTTGAAGTAGGACCTAATGACTCTTTGTATTTCTTCAGAAGAATCTCTGCTTCTAATTAGTTTGCCAAACAGGTCATTAATCCCATTGATGTTCTCAAAGAACCAGCTCCTGGTTAGGTTGATTATTGAATTGTTCTCTCTGTTTATAATTTATTGATTTCAGCTATGAGTTTGATTATTTCCAGCCATCTACCTTTCTTGGGTGTTTCTGCTTCTTTTTTTTTCTAGGGCTTCTAGATATATCTTTAAGTTGCCTATATGAAATGTTTCCAATCTCTTTAGGAAGTCTCTTAGTGTTATGAATTTTCCTCTTAGCACTGCTTTCAATGTATCCCACAAATTTGGATATGGTGTACATTCATTTTTATTGAATTTTTAAAAGTCCTTAATTTCTTTCTTTAAGTTTTCACTGATCCAGTTGTTGTGTAGAGAGTTTTTCCGTTTCTGTGTGTGTAGACTTTCTGCTATTTCTGTTGTTATTGAAGTCCAGCTTTAGACCACAATGACTGGATAGGATACAAGGTATTATTTCCATCTTCCTGTATCTGTTGAGGCTCACTTTGTGACCTACCATATGGTCAGTTTTGGAGAGGGTTCTATGAGGTGCTGAGATGAAGGTATAATTTTTTTGTTTGGGTAAAAATTCTGTAGAATCTGTTAGGTCGATTTGACTCAACCATTGGTTAGCCTTTTTATTTCTCAGTTTAGTTTCTGTTTCATTGATCTATCCTTTGGTGAAAGTGGGGTGTTGAAGTCTCCCACTACTCATGTGTTCAGATCAACATGTGACTTAAGCTTTGTTAATATTTCTTACAATGGTGGGGAAAAAAGAAGAAAGAAAAAAAACAAATGTGGATGCCTTTGCACTGTGTGTATAGATGATCAGAATTGTGATGTCATCATGGTTGAATTTTTCTTTAATGAGTATGAAATTTCCTTCCTTATCTCTTTTCTTTAATTTCAATTGAAAGTCTCTTTTATTATATATTAAAATGGCTACACCAGCTTGATTCTTGTGTCTGTTGGCCTCGAATAGCTTTTTCCAGCCTTTTGCCCTGAGGTAATGTTTTTCAGTGTGGGTGAGATGTGTCTTGAATGCCAAAGAATAGTGCGTCTTGTTTATGCTTCCATTCTGTTAGTCTTTTATTGCAGAATTGAGACTATTGATGTTGAGAGATATGAATGACCAGTGACTGTTAAGTCCCGTGATTTGGATGTTGGTTGTGGTAGAGTGTTTGTGTGGTTGTTTTGCTACAGTGAAGTTATCTATTTCCTGTGTTATATGATTGTAGTTTCTCATTTTGTGTTGCAGTATTCCTTCTAGTAACTTCTGTAGAGCCAGATTTGTGAATCTGTACTGTTTGAATTTCTTTTTGCCATGGAATATCTTGTTTTCTCCACCAATAGTTATTGAAAGTTTCACTGGGTATAGTACTCTGGCCTGGCATCTGTGGTCTTTTACAGTTTGTAGGACCTCTGCCCAGGCTCTTCTGGCTTCTTTGGTCTCTGCTGAGAAGTTGGCTGTAATTCTGATAGGTTTGCCATTTGGCCTTTTTCCTTTGCTGCCAATAAAATTTTTCATTGTTCTATACATTTGTGTTTTGATTACTAAGTCTGGGATCATTAATATATTTTTGGTCTATTCTATTGGGTTCTCTGTTGGATCTCTTCCTTTAAAATGAGAATATTTTCTTCTATGAATTTGCTGAAGTTATTTTCTGGCCTTGAAGCAGGGATTCTTCTCTTTTCCTCAATTCCTATATCCTTAGATTTCATCATTTCATGATGTCCTTGATTTTTTGGATGGTTTGTGTCAGGAATTTTTGGGACATAATATTTTCTTTGATGGTTGCATCAAATTCTTCTATTGTAACTTCTGCACCTAAGATTCTTTACTCCATCTCTTGAATTTTGTTAGGGAAGCATACCTCTGCATTTCCTGTTCTCATCTATAATTTCTTTTATTCCCAGCTTTCTTCTGTCTGTGCTTTTATCATTTTTTCCATTTTTATTTTAAGGTCTTGAAATGTTTTATTGATTTTCATCATCTAATGGTTCACATTTTCCTGAATTTCTTCTAGTGATTTCTTCATTCCATTGTATAGGCTTCTGTCATGGTCTCTCTAAGGTCCTCAACCTGTTTGTCCACATCTTCCTGTATTTGTTTAGGGATTTTGTTTGTTTCCTCCATTATCATCTTCATTACTTAGGATTTGACGTCATTTCTTGTGCTTCAGTTGTGTTTGAAGTCCCAGGGTTTAATTATTTGGGATAATAGTGTTCTGGGGATGTCATTTTTTTTTTGCTTTTGTTGTTTGTGTTTTTATGCTGGTCTTAGCTGTCTTGGTGTTTCTGATGTTAGGATGTAGTTTTGGTGTCCTTCCCTGGTCATTGTGAGTAGTTCATAGGTGAATGTCTATAGTGCTAGACCCCTCACCTGTGTGGGTCAGGGTATCCTTCAGTGACTTGTTTTCAGCTCCAAGGGACTTTGCCTCACATATTGGTCTCCCTACTGGGCCAATAGAGGCTTTTAGAGTTGCAGTTTTTAAGATTGTTTTTCAAAAATCCAGCCTTGTTTTTGTAGGATATCTGGGTTCTGATGAATCTGTACTTCCCTGAGTTTTGTGCAGTGTGTTCATATGCTTTAGCGATGTAGTTTTCCCTGGTGGTAGCATACTTGAAGATCCCTGGTAGTCCTTGGTGGTTGATGCCTCTGCAATTGTACAAAGAGTTAGGACCTAGGAATTGACATGATGTGCTGCTGGTAGTTAACCCCTGTTGGGTACTGCCAAGTAAGTCCCTGATAGCTGCCACCTCTGGGATTGAAGGCAAACCTGGGGCCCAGAAGACAGTACATGGAATTTGAGAGGTAGATCTCACATTTGCTAGCAATCTTCTATGAATGCTGCCTCTGTAGCTGCACACAGAGCTAGGGCCATTGTAATCATGCAGAGAGGACACAGGGCAGTCTTCATCTCTGCTGATAGTCCCCAATGAGTCATTTCTCAGCAATTGCAGATAGAGGTGGGGACTGGGGACTGGCATGCAAAGATCAAAGACAAGCCTCACTACTGCTGGTAGTCCCCAATGGCTGTCACCTCTGGAACTGCCTGCAGAGTGATGCTGAAAGTACCTAAGTTGGCCACCTCTGGAATTCAAATGGGTGGAACTATAAAAGATCATTCAGTGTGAGATAACCTAGACTCAGAAAGACAGATATGGTATATAGTCTTAAGCAGAATTAGCCATATAGTTCATGATAACCATACTACAATTCACAGACCCAAAGAAGCTAAGTAACAAAAAGGGCCCAAGGCACAATGCATGAATCTCACTGTGGAGGGGAAATAGGACAGACAGCAGAAGTAGTTGAATATAGGGAACAGAGTGTGAAAGGGAGTTCACACTGAAATCACAGTGGATAACAGAACTGGAGAGAGAAGGTATCAGAGTACAGAGGGCTTATACAGAGAAGAGAAACCATAGGCAGGGTCATCTCTCATCATAAGCTGGAGATCTAAGACAGGTTCGGCTCCTGAGAGGATATGGGGGTGACTGTAACTGAGATTCCTAGTAGCTTGGGTCCTGAATACTGAAGATGAAATCCTCTAACTAGACAAGATTCCTACAAGAGGGAGAGGAACACCAACCCACCCACACAAATTTTGACCCAAAATGTGCCCTACCTACAAGAGGTGCAGGGATAAAGAAGGACCAGAGATTGAAGGAATATCCATCCAGTTCCTGGACCAAGCTGAGACCCAGCCCATGGGAGAGAGCCAACCCCTCACACTATTAACAGTATTCTGATATGCTCGTAGACAGAAGCCTAGCATAGATGTCTACCCAGCAGCAGATAGAAACAGATGCTGAGACTAACAACCAAACATTGGGTGAAGTATAGGGAGTTTTGTGGGGAAGTGAAGGGAGGGATAAATAGAAATACCTGGAGGTTACAGGAGATCCTCAAGAAAGCCAAAAACTCAAAGTAACTAGGTTCCAGAGGCACTTGCAAAGACAGAAGCATCAACCAAACATCAACCATGTATAGACTTGATCCAGATTCCATAACAGATGTAGCCAAAGGGCAGCTCAGGCTTCATGTGAGGACCACAGAAAAGGGAATGTGGGCTGTTTCTGACATGAATTTTGGTGCCTGCTTTTCTTTGATCATTCTCACTTGGTAAGGCTACCTCAGCAGGCCAGAGAAGGAGAGGATGTGCTCAATCCAGATATGAGTTGATGAACTGGGGTAGGATGGTGGAGGAAAGAGGGAGAATGGAACCTGGAGAAGAGTGAAGGGGCTATAATCAGGATGTAAGTGGAATGAATAAATAAATAAATAAATGCATAAATTATTTTTAAAAAGAACATTCTTAGACAAAAGCCAACATGTCTTCATAATAAAAGTCCTAGAGAACATAATATTGGAGGAAACATAGCTCAGCACAATACAGGATAATTCAGAAATCCCACAGATGAACTCATCCCAAATGGAAAACAGCATAAAGCACAACCACTGAAGTTGGGAACAAGGCGGGGATGCACACTATGCCCATTAGCTGCATCAGTAGGAAAGTAAAGAAAATTGAAGGCATAGAAAGTGAGCAAGAACATGTCAAACTATCACTATTTGTAAATTATACAATACAATTACATTAACACAAACTAGAAATTCTAGAAATTCTGCAGAAAAACTCAAGAAATGATTAATTAATTCAGCAATTTGAGCAGATAGAGAATCCACTTGCACAAATAAATGCTTTGTATATATCAATAATAAATATACAGAAAAAATTCATTAAAACACTGTCATTCAAGATATTCTCGTGTAGGTCGGTGACTTGTACAAAGAGTTATAATAAAAGAAAGAACTAAAAAATCCCTCAAAAAGATCATCATACTTATCTACTAGGGAAATGCAAATCAAAAGAAGTTAGGAAACTTGTTTTACCTCAGTCAGAATGGCAAAGATTAACAAAAAAAATTGACAAAAATGTTAAGGGCAGTATCATTCTCTCAAGCCATGGGGTCCCCAGAAAGTGGAGGTAGGCTGAGAAGAGGGGCTTCTGCACCCAGATTTTTAAGTTATTATAGGACAGATATGATAATGAAGCGCACCTGTTTTCTAGACCAGGAATATTGATTCATTACTATCAAAGAAAAGCCATTATTACACAATGATTGACACTCTGTCCTGGACATAGTTTTCACCCTGAGCACTTTGAATCAACATATGTCATGGCTGTCATGCCTAACATGGTAGAGTCACTGACTTGACTCATCTCTGTGCCTTTAGGAATGGAATCCTTCTACCCAGAAAGCTTTGCTCAGTTTTTTTTTTTTTTGAGAGAAAAACGTGGATATATTTCTATGGTATTATATTTCTTAATGACACTATGATCTCAGATATGAATAAATTGTGGGAAGACACAGTGTTCTAGCACTTGGGGGTATCATGACAAAATGTCAATTCAGTGATTTATGATGGATAAAAGAATATTATATAAAGTCAAAGTTCACATTCAAATAAGAAACCTGATTTCTGCAATGACATCAAACAGATCATAAGGAAATCAATTGAGCAGAACTGTAGGGTTTATCAGAAAGAGACATAAACAGTATATAACAGAGTGTAGACATAATTTTGGAAATCAGGCATGCATCTATGGAAAAAGAGAATATTCTATGACTCACAGAAACATGGGAAATCAAAACTGGGATTGATAGCCTCCAGTTCTACAGTGCATGGTGTCTGCTATTATGAGTTGGTCAGGTCTGGCATGGGCCTTTTTGGCCCTGTTCCCTTTAATCTACCATGGCATCATCTAGTGTAACATGTTTGTAACATCATAAATGGCTTTTGAATGAGTTGTTTCTTAGTTCACATTTGTGGACAAATCCACTAAGGATTTCATATCATGGGACAAGATCTCTGTAGTCTTAGATGAAATCATACTGCTTGTGCCTGGAGAAGAGACTAAATATATTTTAATCCATAAATTGTGTTATTCTGAATACAGGGCCTTGGATTCAAAGCCTGTGGGAAGAAAGTGTTGGACAATTCCACAGGGGGTGAATAGCATGTCAGAAAGAACTGGCAATGATGATTCAAGAGATGACTTCATTCCCTGGTAAACTTATAAAGAAACATGAACACACATGAGCCTTGCATATATGTGCTGGACACTGCAGACTTCACCTTATCATGCTCACAGATGGCAGATACTTTGTTAACATGCTGTTCTCTTCCATTTTTATCTCTTGCATTCTGCAGCTTCCAATTCTTGTGTGCTCCTACAGCATGAGCGAGTGCTTAGTCAGAATAGATTACCATTTATATGGTAAAGGAGATGTGGTGATTGCTGGATTTTTCCCTGCTTTTGCTGTCTACCCACTCAACAAAACAACTGACTGGAAAATGATTAATTTTGACGAAGATATTATGGTTGAGTAAGTACTTTATGCTTTTATTCACGAGGAGCTACAACAAGACTGGGTGCAAACTCTCATATTAATGGTGGGTGAGACAACCCAGTAGGAGGAAAAGGGTATCAAGAACAGTTGAAAGACTCAAAATAATCACCGCTATACCCCCACTCTTAGTAGTTCCACAAAAAAAAAAAAACAAGTTAACAACCCTAACATATATGCAGAGGACCTAATGCAGACAAATGCAGAATCTATGGTTGCTGTTTCAATCTCTATAAGCTCCTATGATCTCTGCTTATTTGATTTTGGGAATCAGGTTATCCTGGTGTTCTTAACCCCTCTGGCTCCAAAAATTCTTCCTCCCTCTCTTCACATGGTTTATAAAGCTCCATGGGGAAAGACTTGACCATCATCTCCAATTTGGGCTCTCTCATCCTGTTTGGCTAAGGGTCTCTCTGCATCTGCTCCCATCAGCTGTCAGCAGAGATCTCTCTGATGACAATTGAGCTAGACACTGATCTATGAGTGTAGCTAAATATCATTAGGAATCATTTTATTGATTTTTTTTTCTGTCCTGTGTCTCTGAGATATCCAGCCTCTGGTTCCTGGTCATCCTTAGGCATGGGCTCTTTCTGTGGTGTGGGCCTCATATTGACAAGTCATTGGTTGGTCTCTCCAACAAGTTAGGCTTCTCCATGGTCTCAGCACTTTTTTCAGATCGTATAAATTGTAGATGGAAGGTTTGGTGGCATTGGTGTCCATGACCTATTCCTGGAATGTTTGCCTCATTACAAACTCCATATGGTTCAGGCTCCATAGCATGCTTCACAAGGAGTCATCACTATGATCACCCTTCTAGAACTCTGTAAGTTTCCATAAAAGCCATGGTACTAAACTTTCACATATACTATATGTTATGCGGTACAGATCTTCCTCCTAAACATTGTTCTACCTTCTGTCCAGGTACAAGTTGAAGAACTACCAATGTATTTTGGCCATGATGTTTGCGATTGAGGAAATCAACAGCAACCTCTACATTTTACCCAACACATCCCTGGGATTTGAAGTCCATAATGTTCCACATGGTCAAAGGAACACTCTCAGCAATATTTTTGCCTCACTTTCAGGGCGTGGTCATAGCATTCCTAACTACAGATATGTAAAAGAGAGCAATTCAGCTGCTGTACTTACAGGACCATCATGGGCAATATCTGAATACATAGGGACACTGCTGGATCTATACAAGTTTCCACAGGTGAGATGGGGTGATGGTATAGGACTTGATGGCAGCTCGATTGATGACATTGTACAGGGCTGTGAGGCAAAAAGGAAACATAAATCCCTTTTCATGGATAGAAAATGATGCAGACAGTTGATGGTACATCTATATTTATGTAGCATAGAATAGAGAGAAAAGGGAATGTAGAGTAGACACAGAACACTGGTGTTCTTTCTGTACTTTTCTGGAACACCCATAGGAAGGTAGGTTTCACCTTCAAAGCAGGATTGTCCTAACTGATTCAAACCATTGCTGTGGAATGTAGTTCAATTTTATGACTATGTTCTTTTTTCATTGTGTCTTCTCTACAGCTTACTTTTGGGCCTTTTGATAGCATCCTGAGTGAACAAGGACGGTTTTCTTCTCTATACCAGGTGGCCCCTAAAGACACATCTCTGATACTTGGCATTGTATCTTTGATGCTTTATTTCCAATGGTTCTGGGTGGGGCTCTTCATCACAGATGATCACAAAGGTGCCCAGACTCTCTCAGATTTGAGAAGCGAGATGGATAAAAATGAAATCTGCATAGCATTTGTGGAAATGATCCTAGTCAGCAGAGGCTCATATCTTACCAAACCCTGGAAAAATCAGGTTCAGATCCTGGAATCGTCAGCAAATGTGATTATTATTTATGGGGACTCTGACTCTCTGTTAAGCTTAATAGTAAATATAAAACAGAAGTTACTTACATGGAAAGTCTGGGTCCTGAACTCACACTGGGATCATTCGAAATTTGATGAATATTTCATGTTAGATTAATTACATGGGGCCCTTATTTTTTCACACCATAATGAGGAGAATATTCATTTTACAGATTTTATACAGACAGCCAATCCCTCCAAATTCCCAGAAGACATTTATCTTCATGTATTGTGGCACTTATTCTTCAATTGCTCATTTTTGACGAAAGATTGTAAAATTGTGGACAACTGTCTACCTAATGCCTCCTTGGGATTCTTGCCTGGGAACCTGTTTGACATGGCCATGAGTGAGGAGAGTTACAATGTGTACAATGCTGTGTATGCTGTGGCCCACAGTGTGCATGAGATGACTCTCAATCAAGTACAATTTCAAACGCATGGAAAAGGGAAAGAGATGGTATTCTTCCCATGGCAGGTAATATCACTTCAGCTGAATTGTGAAATTGGCAACATGACACACTACAGGCCTATTAATTCACTCAAACTAGGCAATACATATTTTAGATTATTTTGTTGAAAATATTCAAGAGAGACTGTAAGGAGAAATATGTTTAATTCAATAGACAGTTGTATTACAATGGGCCATACAATATTTTCAGGGTAAAATTTTCAATATGAAAATTCCAATTACACAAGAGAAGAGACAGAGAACAATCACAGTGCACCTGATTTCTTCTAAATGCTTATATTATGTAAATGATGACTCACAAAATCATTCATTTTACAGATGAAACTTTAAATATTTTCAAATTTTAATTGTAGTAACTACATTTTTAAAGAAGGTGAGAGTTTTCTCCATATATATTCATGATTTAAGAGTGTTTGGTTCTGCCTTTTCTAGGTAAACTGATTTGAACATTTTAGAAGGACAGTGATGCTCCCATTATCCTTTGCTATCATTTGCTGAATGCAATTAGTATCTATATTAAAGGTGTTTTTCACATCAAGGATAAAACCAAGAAGAGATTCTCTCTGATTCTACCTCTGTTATACTTCTTTGGAGGTTATGTAACATAAGTATGTATTTCTCTTCTAGCTTCATCCTTTTATAAAGAACACACAACTCATCAGTCATGCGGGGGAACATGTGGTCATGGATTGGAAAAGGAAGTCACATGCAGAGTATGACATTCTCAACTTCTGGAATTTCCCAAAAGGTCTTGGGCTAAATGTGAAAGTAGGAACATTTTCTCCAAATGCTCCAGAGGGCAAGAAGTTGTCCTTAACTTATGATATGATACAGTGGGCCACAGGATGGACAAAGGTGGGTGGCATCTTACCTTAGTATCTTCACCAGTGTGTACATTTGAAATTTACAGCCAGCAAGTAGTGACCATTGCTTGCTCATACAGGGTCCACTCATAGATACATAATTACCACCAATATGAAGAATTGTCTTACTACCTAATTTTGCTGGATGAACTATTTATTTTCCAAGCTTTTAATTTCTTTAATACCATAAATACCATACCATTTTCAGAATGACCTTAATCATTTTCACAGGTCATCTGACAGGGGATTTATTTTTACCCCAGCTTGGAAGGTTTTAACCAATGGCCCATTGACCTTATGATTTTAGGCCCCTGTCAAAACAAAACAGCATGATGGGAGTATGGGAAGGAGTAGGATCAGGAGGTGATGAGGGAGGAGCCTGCAGTTGGGATATAAAGAATTCCAACTGCAGAAAAAGCAGGTAACATATGTTGCTAAACCCACTACATGAGAATAACTCTGAGACTGGCTGAGATAAGAATGTCTGTGCATAGACAAAGCCTCATGTTGGTGACAGATTCTCTATGACTTATCATTAGACACCATTCTTAGTATGGCATGAAAGGACATTTTCAGTTGTCTAACTTCTACTCATACAATGAGAAGAAAACCAGCCTCAATTGCTCTGTATATCTCACACACCTCATACAATTAAAATGGTAGAATTGTATAATGCTTGTGAACATTCTGTGGCAAATCTCATAAATACCTGACCATTTGCTATCACTCACTTTATTCTCAGATTCCTCGGTCTCTATGTAGTGAGAGCTGTCATCCTGGATTCAGGAAAACCCACCAGGAGGGCAAGGCTGCCTGTTGCTTTGACTGCACTCCTTGCCCAGAGAATGAGATTTCCAATGAGACAGGTAATTGTCAGGCATGCAGGAAGTATCCCCACCTGTCCATCATTTGCAATGGCTAAGCATATGGAAAACAACTGTAAGTGAGCTGCAACCAGCTCGCTTCAGTGAAGGTATTCCTCTTCCTTCCAGCTATTAGAAAATTACAGGTTATATAAAGTTAATTCTTCCCACAGAAATAATACACTCTTTACATTGAAATTCATACCTACTTTATATACTTTAACCACTGCAGATGTGGATGTGGCTGCCTATAGAAAGCCACTCTAGACTACCAGGGAAGTATGCTTCATTTCAGCATGCATTTTATCTTAGTTTATTTTCTATTGCTATGACAAAGTACCTTGACCAAGAAATTTATAAAAGAAAGCATTTAATTGGCTTACAGTTTCATATAGTTAGAGTACATGTTGATACCTTGAATGAGACCAGACCCTGTACACTCAACTGTTTGAATACTTGCTCTACACAAGTGGAGGAATTTGCAATAAATAGAAGGTGTGGCTTTGTTGTCTCTCTCCCTCCCTCTCTCCCCCCTCTCTCTCACCACATCCATGCTTATAGAGCAGATATAAACTCAGTTATTTTCTCATGTCCTTTAATTCCTTCACCTTTTTATGATCTTCATCTGGAACTATAACCCTGTGAGTTATAGCCTTCCTTTTATAAGTTGTGCTGGTTATGATGACTTTTCAAAGCAATGGAAAATTAACTAATAAAGCATGACAATTGTAGTAGTTCAGAGCTCACATGCTGATCCAAACACAGGAGACAGAAAATACATACTGTCACTAGAAAGATCCTTAAAAGCCCTTCCATAGACACAAATGTCTCAAAAGAGCCACAACTACTATTCCACTATTTCCAAATAGTTCCACAAATGGAACTCCATGAATAGTCTTTGAGCTATTCACTTTCAGGTTCCTGACCCTAACTTTTAATTGGATTATTTTGTTTGCTGATGTCTAGTTTTCTTTATTTCATCCTATAGTTTGGATATTGGACGTCTATTGACTGAGGAATTGGTTAAAATCTTTTCCCCATTCTGCAGGCTATCATGTCCTACCCTACTGGTGATGTCCCTTGCCTTATGGAAACCTTTCATTGTCATGACATCCCATTATCAAAGTTAGAGCCCTTGCTGGCTCTCAATGTTCTATTCAGAAAGGCATCAGTCAAGATGACCTGCTCATTGGTGAGAATGGGATACATCAGTCTTCCAATATTAATGTGTGTGAAGTTTAATGTGTGCTTTAACCTTTAGTAGGGTTGCATTGACATGTGGGTGCCTTTTCATTTGTGGAATATATGTTCAGATTTGAGACACCATATTGGTGAAGTTTTCCTTTAATGTGTATGAAATGTCCTCCATCTCTTTGATTAAATTTTGTTTGAAGTCTATGTTGTTAGATATCAGAATAGCAACACTGGCCTGTATCTTAGGTCCATTTTCTTGGAAAAGCTTTTTCCAACCCTTTACTCTGAGGTAACACCTGTCTTTGATGTTGAGGTCTCTTTCTTCCCTGCAGTGGAAGGATGGGTAATATTTTCATATCCATTATGTTAGCCTGTTTTTTTTTTAATGGGAAATTCTGTCCATTGATAGTGATGGATGTTATGAACCATTATGATTAATTCCTTTTATTTTGGTAGTGTTTCTGTTGCTCCTGCTCCTGCTGCTCCTGCTGCTCCTGCTGCTGCTGGTGGTGGTGATGGTGGTGGTGGTGGTGTATGTGTGTGTGTGTGCGTGTGCGTGTGCGTGTGCGTGTGTGTGTGTGTGTGTGTGTGTGTGTGTGTGTGTGTGTGTATTTACCTTTGGGTTTTGTTAGTGTGCAATTTACTCCTTGTGTTTTCAGGAGTATACTTAATCTCCTTGTGTTGGCATGTATCTTTTACTATCTTCTCTAAGGCTGGATTTGTACATAGATATTGCTTAAATTTGACTTTGTCATGATTATCTCATGTTCTCTCTCTATGGTGATTGAAAGTTTTGCTAGGTATAGTAGTCTAGGTAGGCATCTGTGGACTCTTAGAGTCTTAAAGACATCTGTCCAGGTACTTCTGTTTCAGAGTCTCTGTTGAAAGGTTGGATATAATTCTAATAGATCTTCCTTTATATGTAGCTTGGCCTTTTTCTCTTGTTGCTTTTAATATTTTCTTTGTTCTACACATTTAGTGTTTTGGTCATTATTTTGCCTGTAGTCTTCCATTTCTGGTTCTATATATTTGGTATTCTGTAAACTTCTACCTTTATAGGCATGCCCTTTTTTATGTTTGGAAATTTTTCTTCTATGATTTTTCAAATATATTTTAACACTATCAAGCTAGAATTATTGTTAGTCTCCTATATCTATTATTTATAGGATGGTCTTCCATAAGGTCCCAAATGTCCTGGATGGTTTTGTGTTAAGAATTTTTAGATTTAACATTTTCTTTGATGAATGAATCTTCTGTCATTGTATCATCAACCTCAGAGATTCTTTCTTCTCCCTCTTGAATTCTGTTCCTGATGATTGCATATGTAGCTCCTTTTTGTTTGCCAAGATTTTCCATTCCAGAATTCATTCAGTTTATGTGTTCAGGGCATCTATTTCCATATTCAGACCAGGAACAGTTTCATTCACCTGCCTGTTTGTTTATTTATTGTGTTTTTGTTGGATTTCATGGCTTTCATTAAGGAATTTACTGACTCATTCCAATTTTTTCTTTCTCTTTCCTTAATTTCTTTGAGAGTGGTTTTTTTCTTCTTTAGGAGCCTGAATCATATTTGTGAAGTTGATCTTAAGGTCATTTTCTTGTGCTTTCACCTGCACTGAAATATTGCAGTCTTGTTGTCTTAGGATAGTTGGGACCTGGTGGTGCCCTATGGCTTTGGCTATTTGTTGACTGTGTTCTCACACTGCAATTAAGACCTGTAAGTTTGAGGTGATTATAGGTCTCAGTGCTGATTTCTGAGTTTGTATTTATTGCATGGTGTTTTTTTATTAATTTATTCTTGTTACATCTCAATAGTTATCCCATCCCTTGTATCCTCCCATTCTTCCCTCCCTTCCATGTTCCCCTTATTCCCTTCCCCTATGACTGTTCCTGAGGGGGATTTCCTCCCCCCGTATATGCTCATAGGGCATCAAGTCTCTTCTTGGTAACCTGCTATCCTTCCTCTGAGTGCCACCAGGTCTCCCCCTTCAGGGACATGGTCAAATATAAGGCACCAGAGTTCATGTGAAAGTCATACCCCACTCTCCAGTCAGCTGTGGAGAATGTTCTGACTAGATCTGGGTAGGGGTTTAAAGTTTACGGCCTGTATTGTCCTTGGCTAGTGCCTTAGTTTGAGTGGGAGCCCTGGGCCCAAATCTGCCTTTCAAAATGTTCTATTTGTAGGTTTCTAGAACCATCTGGATCCTTCTACTTTGCTATTCTCCCATGCTTCTCTCATCTAGAGTCCCAATAGGGTGTCCTCCCCTCTGTCCCAGTTTCCTGGTAAGTGAAGGCTTTTGTGGGACACGTCCCTTGGGCTAGTATGCAGATATAAGTGAGTATATACCATTTGAGTCTCACTTGCATGGCATTTTTGTCCTTGGCTTTTTTTCTTTTTTGGTCTTCAAGTCTTTGAGGCCTGAATTTCTGACAGCTGACTTGAGAGTGTGTGAACAGGTTGGGAGCAAGGTTTCAGATGACAAACTTGGCCTTCGGAGCAGCATGGGGTCTCGGTTCTTCTGACTGGTGTCACCTATACCTGTTCTTCTGGCCATTCCCTTGGTCTTATTGAACTTTTCCTTTAATCTAGTGTTCTGCTAGTATTCTCTGTGTAGGGATATATTTGTATACTGGTATTGAATAATTTGACTTTGTCATGAAATATCTTGTTTTTTCCATCTATGATGATTGAAAGCTTTTCTTACTATAGAGGTCTGAAATAGAAAGTTTTCTAGGTATGGTGTGGTTTCCAGCTGTGTGTATTTTATACACACAAAACAAGATGGCTCAAATAACAGTGCAGTATGATACACCTGGCAAGTGGCACCAGGTAACAGGAGAAACCTGAATGTGCATTCATGATCAACTGCATTTCTGGCAGATATGAATCAGTGTGTGAGTTGTCCAGAAACTCATTATGCAAACAAAGAGAGGCACCAATGCTTACAGAAAACTGTGATATTTCTTGCCTATGATGAGCCCTTGGGGAAGACACTCAGCATCATATCCATGGGCTTCTCTTCACTCACAGCTGTTGTTCTTCTTGTGTTTTTGCAACACAGAGACACTCCTATTGTCAAGGCCAATAACTTGCATCTCAGTTATATCCTGCTCATCACTCTGACCCTTTGTTTTCTCTGTCCCTTCCTCTTCATTGGCCATCCTACCACAGCAACCTGTATCCTGCAGCAAAACATTTTTGGACTCCTCTTCAGTGTGGCTCTTTCTACTGTGTTGGCCAAAACTATCACTGTACTTATAGCCTTCAAGATCACTGCTCCAGGAAGGGTTGGGAGATGGTTGCTGATTTCAAGGGCCCCTAATTTCATTATTGCCATCTGCACTCTGATCCAAGTTGTGCTTTGTGGAATTTGGCTGGCATCCTCTCCTCCCTTTATTGATAAAGATGCTCACTCAGGACATAAACACATCATCATCATTTGCAACAAGGGATCAGCTATTGCCTTCCACTGCATCATTGGATATCTGGAAGCCCTGGCCCTGGGGAGCTACTTTATGGCTTTCTTATCCAGAAATCTGCCTGACACATTCAATGAAGCCAAGTTCCTGGCTTTTAGCATGCTTGTGTTCTGCAGTGTCTGGGTCACCTTCCTCCCTGTCTACCATAGCACCAAGGGAAAGGTCATGGTGGCTATGGAAGTCTTCTCTATCTTGGCTTCGAGTGCATCACTCTTGGGCATCATCTTTGGTCCTAAGTGCTACATCATATTATTAAGGCCTGAACAGAACTCACTTCATTACATCAGGGACAGAAAATATGCTAGGAAGAAAGACCTTTTTAAATCCTAGCTCCTGTGTTTCTTAAATAACATCTTCAAAGGCTGATTGATTTCCACCCTCTGAACAATCAAATATAAAGTTAGAAGTTTCCCTTTGATAGCATGGGTTTGTTTAGGTAATCATTTAGGATAATTGGATTCTGTAGTCATCCTGGTTTTTTTTTCTTTTTTTCCTTTTATTTATTTATGTATTTATTTCTTACATATACATTCATATTATTATACATATGCACAATAAACTACCTATAGCAAGAAGAATCATGAAACAATCAGGAATGATACAAATGTTACATTCTTGGTGTTTTGCTATTTGTATTTGATAGCCTTGAAGAAAACATCTTTCTTATCTTGGTGCACCTAAAACTTTGAGTGTAAATCAATCTCCATCACATCTAGTCATTATTAACCTAAAACGTCTATCTAGACTTAAAAACATCTTAGCCCCTAAACAATTAAACTTCATTGTAAAACTAAGCGACTTGGTCTTCAATTCCATCAGAGACTTGAAAAGGAATAAACTGGATTACCTGAGTATATTAGGAGTGCATGTTAGTAGATTTCCAAATGTGAAGATGACAGAGATAGTTTTCTACTTGAATAGTAACCCAAACTCTATTATGTTGGAGCATGTTCTTCAGCCTTCTGGCTGAATATATCTGACATACATATTTGTGAGGCAGGAACTATTGCGAACTTGCTTACCCTGTCTTGGCAGAGTTCAGCAGGCAACTCTGCCTACATCTAAGTTTGCTCTTTTTTTATGCATAATTCTATCTGTGGTAGAAATGAGGACATTTTGCTGAGGGGCTTGTTTGCTACATTTGAAGCCAACTCCATAAGGAAATTCTTTGATGCTCATCATCTTCTTTGAGGAAGGATGAGTATCGCCAGGAGTTAACCTGTCTTATTGTCAGTGAATCTTTAAAATAATAAAAACAATTTAAATACCATATTCTGCATGTCGCTGAGGTTTTTAAAAGACCTTATCTAACTATCCTATCTTATCTTTCTGTAGAATCATATCTATCTGTTGCACCTGAAATGTATATTCTTGTGATAAAAGTTGATTAGTGATTTATATGACCATGATTTGGTCAGCTAACAATTAACTTGTATAACTTATTTGTCCTAAACAGCTTGCATTAGCGCTTTGAAATTATGAAAGTAAACCTGGTATTATAATTGAGTTATTTGGGTACAATACCTTATATTAGAGTAGAAATATTTATATATAATGTGTGTGAAGAATAAACTTACATTTGAATTCTATACAACTATATCTAGAATTAATCTTATTTTTTATCTATCTACAAAATTCTATACGGGAGAATTAAGAATAACCTTTTGAGTGACAATTGAGGCATTAAGTTGAAGATTAGATTCACTAATCTACTTATTGTTCTATCTTCTCTATATATTTCTATATTCCCCCTTCTTTCTTTTCAACCCCTATCTCCAATCCTAAGAATGTAAAATAGGAAAAAAGAGAGACATTACTGAGTCTAAGCCATCCTGTTTTCATGTGAAAATTTATGCTACACTTTTTTGTTCTCCATTATTACTTTTGTGTTACTGATTTAGTCAGCTGATGAAATCTTAATATATACGTTCTTCCACTTAGTTCATTCAAATATTTGATTAATTTTACAAGAGTATCCTAAAACAGTATTTCCTATATCAATTATGTGTGTTAATGACAAGATTTGATATTTAATATATAAATTTTGTGTCAATATATACACTTTTCTGGTGTTCTTAAAGAAATTTCATAATAGTGTCATGCTTTCTTTTCATACATGTTTTTATTTTCAAGAAATCTGATTTCTTTGCATTTGATATAACTTTTCATGAAGATTATTCTGTACCTGGTCAAGGCATAATGAGCTACATACAAAGTTATTAAGAACATAGGACCTCATTTTATAACCCAATGCCAAATGTCAGCAAGAAAAACCAATTTTCTATCAGTGTATAAAACCACTCTTGGAATTATGGTGATATCAAATGTGCAGATGTAGCTAATTCTAGTGACTGTGTGCTTATTTCTCAGTTTTATTCTAAACATCTAAGCCACCTTTATCCTTTCACTCCTTCACATTCTGTCACACTTTAAAAACTGGTATGTATTGATGTATTTCTAAAATACATTAAAAGTGTTTTATTTTCATTATTTGCCTATGTCCATTAGAAAATCAAATCTATAATTTTCTTCTTTACTGTATATCTTTCTTGTTTTATTATCAGTGGAAGGCCTACTTTGGAAAAAGTTCTCTAATTATAGAATAACTTGAGAATAATTGGTTCTCATTCTTTTCAAAGATCTTCTAGAGGAGCGAGTGAGGTGATTTAGTAGTTAAGAGCACTGGCTAATCTTCAGCAATAGTAGAATTTGATTCCCAACACACATATGATGGTTCTACTACCTATCTTGAGACCATCAGAACACCAATGAAGCACAAATGCCTGAGAAACACAGCAGGTTCTGGAAACACAGCCAATGCCATGAACAACCAGATGGCAAAGTCTAGTGTAGAAAGAAAATCAACAAAACCAGGTCAATACGGCTTGAACAGAACAAGACAAAACAAACAAAAGAGACACCGGATATCCTAATGTAGCTGAAACACAAGAAAGTGACCTTAAATCTATGCTTATGAAGTTGTTAGAGGCATTTAAAGACTAAATGAATAAGAGTCTCAAAGAAATACAGGAAAATACAATCAAATAAATAGAGGCCATCAAAGACCTACAGGAAAATACAATCAGACAGGTGAAGGAAATGAATAAAATGGCTCAAGACATGAAAATGGAAATAGAACCAATAAAGAAAGCACAAATCTGAAAATCCTGGAGATGGAAGTTTTAAGAAGAGAACAGGAGTCCACAGGGGTAAGCATGAACAACAGAATAAATAAGATGAAGGACAGAATCTCAGGCATGGAAGATACAATTGAAGAAAGTGATACATCTGTCAAACAAAATATTAAATACAAAAAAATCCTTACAAGAAAATCTCCAAGAAATAAAGGATAGCAGCAAAAGATGAAATCTAAGAATAATTGGAATAGAAGAAATATTCTAGACACCAAGGACCAGAATTTTTCAAGAAAACCATGGAAAAATTTACCCAACTTAAAGAAAGAGATATCCTTAAACATGCCAGAGGCTTACAAAATACCAAGTACACTAGACCAGAAAAGAAATTCCAATTGACACACAATAATCAAAATAGTAAATCTAGAGAACAGAGAGAAAATATTCAAGTTGGCAAGGGAGAAATACCAAGTAGCATCTAAAGACAGACCTATCAGACTCAAACCTGACTTCTCAACAGAGACTATGAAAACCAGAAGGGGCCTGAAAGATGTTACACAGAAACTAAGAGACCATACATGTTATCCTAGACTACTATTACCAGCCAAGCTTTCTATCATGGTAGAGGGAGAAAAATCACCTATTCCATGAGCAAACAAACTTTAAACCATATCTATGCACAAAGCCTTCCTACAGAAGATAATAGAAGAAAAACTCAAACCCAACAAGGTCAACTTGATCCAAGAAAACAGAGGATAGAAATAACTTCATAACAGCAAAACCAAAAGAAGACAAGCACATAAACATACTATCACCATCAACATCACAGTAAAAGGAACTAACAACCATTGGACAGTGAAATCTATCAACATCAATGGACACAAGTCTCCAATAAAAAGACATGGGACAAAAGAATGTATATTTAAACAGGATCTGTCATTCTGAGCATACAAGAAATATATGTCATCAACAAAGAGAGAAATTACATCAAAGTAAGGAGATGGGAAAAGGTTTTCCAAACAAACAAACCAAAGAGGCAAGCTAAATTTGCTATGTTGATGGCTAATAAAGTAGACGTCAACCAAAAATAAACAAAAAAGATGGGAAAGGACACTTCATTCTCATAAGAGGAAAAATTCACCAAGAGAGAATCTCAATCCTGAATATCTATGCTCCTAAATACAAGCGTACCCACAGTTGTAAAAGAAATATTATTAAAGTTTAAATCATACACTGATCCACACATAAATAGTGAGAGACTTCAATATCCCATTTATACCATTAGACAGATCATTGCAACACAATCTACAATTTTGGAGCGATGGTTAAGAGTTCAAGAGCACTGTCTGTTCTTCCAATGGTCCTGAGTTCAATTCCCAGCAACCACATAGTGGCTCACAACCATCTATAATGAGATCTTGTATCCTCTTCTGGCAGGCAGGCATACATACAGCCAGGATACTGTACAAATAATAAACAAATAAATTTTAAAAAAAGAAACAGAAACTAAATAGAGAAATAATAAAATTAACAGAGGTCATGAGTCATGTGGGTCTAGTAAATGTCTATAGAATGTTTCACCCAAACACAAAAGAGAATACTTTTTTCTCAGCATCACACAAAATCTTCTCCAAAATCAATCATATAGTCAGTCAAAATACAAACTATAACTAATACAAGAAAATTGAATTGACCTATTCTTTATCAGATCACCATAGATTAATGGTAGACATCAACAACAACAGAAATAATAAAAAGACTGCACACTCATGGAAACTGAACAACACCTGGCTCAATGACCACTGGGTCATGGAAGAAATAAAGAAATTAAAGACTTCTATAATTATATTAAAATAAAGGAAAAACATACACAAACTTATAGGACATCATGAAAGCAATGCTACAGGGAAAGTTCATAGCACTAAGTGCCTTCGTGAAGAAATTAGAGAGAGAGCTGAGAGATGGCTCAGAGGTTAAGAGCATTGACTTTTCTTCCACAAGTCCTGAGTTCAATACCTATTAACAATATTGTAGCTCACAGCCATCTATCATGTGATCTGATAGACTTTTCACGCCTGAAGGTGTAGAGGACTGTATTCATAATGACAAATAAAGAAATAAATAAATCTTTTTGAAAAAAGAAATTGGACAGAGATCCCAAGGAGGCCTGTGTCTAGCCTGAGCAACACTCAGCTTAGAGCCCTCCTTGCTACTGACTCCATCTTTCTGACACACCTAGGACAAAGGTAGCAGTTAGCCAGCAGACCCAGCAGAGTGGAGCTGTTGGCAGGACACGTACCCCTTTGCCCTAGATCCTGCGAAGGCCGGTGTCAGGTGAGCAACAGGCAGCACAAAGCCCTCTCTAATGCTGACTTCATCTGCTTGACCCACCTGGGACATAGAGAGCAGAGAGCAAATAGAGACAGCAGAGGTGATCTGTTTCTGAGATCAAAGCTACATTGTCCCTCATACCAAGGAGACCTGTGTCTGGCCCTAGCAACATTCAGGTTACAACCCTCTCTGGTGATTCCATCTGCCTGACCCAACAGGAATACAAATAGCAGTGAGACATCTGAGCCAGTAAATGTGAGCAGCACTTGGACTCAACCTCCATTTTCTGTCATCATGAGGAGGCCTATCAGGCCAAGGAATATTTACCTTCAAGCTCTCTCTGCTGATGACTCATGGCATGCCAAACCCACCTGGGACAACGCCAGCCCAGGGAACACCAGGCCTGCTAACACTAGAGACAACCTGATGGCTAGAGGTCAGCATAATAACAAAACCAACAAAACCCAAGGTGATGTGACATCACAGGAAACCAGCTTCCCTACCACAACAAGCCAAGAAGATACTGTTACACCTGAAGCACAAGAAAATGACTGCAAATCTGAGCTTATGAAAATGAAAAGAACTTAAAGGAGGAGAAGAAATACAGGAAAATGCATTGAACAGATGAAGGAGCTGAATGAATCCATAAAGAAATGCAGGAAAATACAATAAAAAAGGGAGAAGGAAATAGGTGTGACAGGTCAAGATCTAGAAATGAAACTAAAAGCAATAAAGAAAACACAATCAAAGGTAATCTGGAGGAGGAATACCTAGGGAAGAGAACAGGAACAACAGACACTTGTATCACCAACATGACACATGATATGGAAGAAAAAAATCTCAGATGTAGAATGTACAATTGAAGAGATTAAAACATCAGTAAAAGAAAATGTTAAATCTAAAAAGTTCACAGCAAAAAACATCCAAGAAATCTGGGACACTATGAAAAGACAAAACCTAAGAATGATAGTATTAGAAGAAAGAGAAGACTCCCAGCTCCACAGTCCAGAAAATTTTTTCAACAAAATCATAGAAGAAAATTTTGCCAACCTAAAGAAATAAATGCCTAGAAACATACAAGATGCTTAAAGAAGACCACATAGATTGGAACAGATAATAATATCCTTCCATGGTATAATAATAAAATACTAAGTCTATGGAGCAAATAAATAATATTAAAATCTACAAGGGAACAAGTAACTTAAAATGGCATACCTATCAAAATTACACTTGACTTCTCAACAGAGACTCTAAAAGCTAGAAAGGTCTGAACAGATTATCTTACAGCCCATGGATGCCAACCTGGACTGCTATTCCCAGCAAAACTTTCAATCACCAGAAATGGAGAAAACAGGGTATTTCATGAAAAACACAAAGTTTAAACAGCACATAGGCACAAATTAAGCCCTACAGAATACTAGAAGGAAAACTCCAACTCAAGGAAGCTAAAGACAACCAGGAAAACACAAAAAAATATATCAATGACACCACATCCACAAAAGCAAAAGAAAGGAAGCACTTACACATACCCTACCAGCATCATCAAAATAACAGGAATTAATAACTATTGGTTATTAATATCACTCAGCATTAATGGCCTCAACTCTCCAAACACACCTCAGCAAAACAAATAGACATTATCTCAGAGGAAAGGGCTGGGAAAAGGTTTTCTCAGCAAACAGACCCAAGACATAAGCTGGAGTGAACATTCTAATATCTAATAAAAGACATTTTCAACCAAAATTAATCAAAAGAGATGTGGGAGACACTTCATTCTCATCAACAGAAAAATGCACCAAGATGATGTCTCAATTCAAAACATCTATGCACTAAAGGCAAGGCTACCCACATTCATAAAAGAAACATTAATGAGGCTTAATCAAACATTGAACTGAACACATTAATACTTGGAGACTTAAACACCTCACTCTCACCAATGCACAGATCAAGACAGAAACTAAATGAAGAAATAAGGAAACTAACAGATGGCATGAATCACCTAAAAACAAAAGAATACAACTTGCTTTCAGCACCCCCAATGGAGCCTTCTCCAAGATCAACCATGTACTTACAGAGCAAGCTTCAACAAATACAAGGAGATTGACATGACCAGTTGAATCTTATCAGAACACCATGGACTACAGCTGGAACCCCAAAACAGAAACAACAGAAACCCAAAAGGCCCATGGAATCTGTAAAAGTCTCTAGTTGAAGGACTCTGGGTACAGGAGGAATAAAGAAATTAAAGATTTTCTCAAATTCAATTAAAACTGAAGGCACAACATACCCAAAGCCATCAGAAACAATGAAAGCATTGCTAAGAGGAAAGTTCATAGCATTAAGCACCTGCATAAAGAGGGGAGAGATTCCATATTAGCAGATTAACAGCACACCTGAAGGCCCTAGAGCAAAAAGAAGCAGACACAGCAAAGAGGAGGAGGGAGACTGGAAATAATCAAAATCGGGGCTGAAGCCAATGAATTAGAAACAAAAACAATACAAAGAATCAGTGAAATCAAGAACTGGTTTTTTGAGAAAATAAGCAAGATAGACAAACCCTTACCCAAACTAACTAAAAGGATGCGGGATAGTATCCAAATTAACAAAATCAGAAATGAAAAGATAGACATAAAAGCAAACACTAAGAAAACACAAAGAATTACGAAGTGTTAGTTCAACAGCCTGTATTCTGTAACACTGGAAAACGTAAAGGAAATGGATACTTTTCTTGATAAATTTCATGTACTAAAGTTGAATCAAAGTCAGGAAAACAGTTTAAAAAGCCCAATAACCATTAAGGAAACAGAGGCAGTCATCAAAAATCGCCCCCCCACCCGCCACCAAAAAACAAACAAACAAAGAAACAAACAAAAGAACCCAGGGCCAGATAATTTTCGTGCAGAATTCTACCTGACATTCAAAGAAGAGCTAATACCAGTATTCTTCAATGATTCCATGAAATAGAGATAGAAGGAGCATTGCCAAAATCATTCTGTGAAGTCACTATCACCGTGATACCTAAAGCACAGAAAGATTCAAGAAAGAACCAGGAATAGGCTTCCTCAAGACCCAGCTATTCCACTCCTTGGAATATACCCAGAAGATGCTCCACTACACAACAAGGACATATGCTCAACCATGTTCATAGCAGTGTGCTTCATAATACCCAGAACCAGAAAACAGCCTAAATATCCCTCAGTTAATGAATGGATAAAGAAACTGTGGTACATTTTCACCATGGAATACTACTCAGCTATTAAAAACAAGGAAATCCCAAAATTTGTGGACAAATGGATGGAACTAAAAATGATCATACTGAGTGAATTAACCCAGAAGCAGAAAGACTCACATGGTATATACTCACTTATAATTGGACACTAACCCAAAAAGCATGCCCCATGAAAGTCTACACTTACCGGAGGTAGATGTGAGGACCTACTATTGGGACTCTAGATGAGAGAAGTATAGGATAATGGGGAAACAGAAGGATCCGAAGGGTCCTAGAAACCTATAAGAACATCATTACAGGTGGACCTGTGCCCATGGGGGTATGCTCAAAGTTGTGAGCCAACCAAGGACAACACATGCAGTAAACTTCAACCCCCTACTAAGATCTTCCCAATGGACAAATCATTCTCCACAGTTGAGTGGAAAGCAGAGACTGATTCTGACACAAACTCTGGTACCCGATATTTGACCACTTCCCCTCAGGGGAGGCATGGTAGCACTGAGAGAAAGAATAAGCAGGCTACCAAGATGAGAGTTGATAGCCTAAGACCATATGTTGTAACTCTGCCTTTTAGTTAGTTTGGCTTAGGATTTTTCTGTCTTGTTAATTTTTCATTGTTTTGCTGGTTCATTGTACTGTTCTTTGTTTCTATTTTATTGATTTCAGCCCTGTGTTTGATTATCTCCTCTGGTCTAGTCCACCTGAGTGTGCTGGCTTCTTTTTGTTCTACAGTATTCAGCTGTGATATTGAATTGCTACTATGAGATCTCTTCAATTTCTATATAAAGGCATTTAGTGACATAAACATTTCCTTAGCACTGCTTTCATTGTGTCACATAGGTTTGGGTATGATGTACACTCATTTTTGTGAATTCTACGAAGTGTTTAATTTCTTTACTTATTTCTTCATTGACTCAATTCTTATTGAGTAGAGATGTTTGGTTTCTATGAGTTTGGTAGACTTTCTGTTGTTTCTGTTTTGGTTGAAATCCAGTTTTAAGCCATGGATTGTGGACTGATAAAAGAGGTTATCCATTTCCTTGTATCTGTTGATGTTTGCTATCTGGACATCTATATTGGCAGTTCTGTAGAAGACTCTCTGAGGTGTTGAGAAGACTGTATCTTCTTTTGTGTGCTGAATGTAATGTCGTAGATATCTGTTAAGTCCATCTGATTCCTAAAATCTGTTTAATTATTTCTCCATTTAGTTTCTGTATTGATAATCTGTCCATTGGTGAGAGAGGGGTGCTGAAGTTTCCTACTGTTAATGTGTAGGGTTCAATGTGTGATTTAAGATTTAGTATTTTTCTTGCTTTGGGGGCATAGATGTTCAGAGTGGAAACATCAGTTACTGTGGGGTAATGTCTACTTTTTTGCTAAGATGTGTTTCTTGTGTGCATCAAGCTGGAAGGTACTGTTTTCCACCCATTCTATTAACTTTTTATTGGGAAAATGAGTATATTGATGTTGATATATTAATGACCAATAATTATTAATTCTTGTTAGTTTAATGATGATCATGCTGTGTGAGTGTGAGTGTTTTAGTGTGTGTGCATCCTTTCCATTTTTGCTGGTGTATTACTATTTATTTCCTGTGTTTTGTTGGATGCAGTTAGCCTCCTGCATTTGGAGTTTTCATTCTCATCTTTTCTGTAGGGCTGCGTTTGTTGCTAGATATTGTTTCAATTTAGTTTTGTCTTGAAATATCTTCTTTCCTTCATTTGTGGTGGTTAAGAGTTTTTCTGGTTATTGTAAGTTCCAGATGAAATTCTGAGAGTTCAGCCTTTGTATGTTGGTAACATTTCCCATGGCAGCTTTTAATATTCTTTCTTCCTTCTATAGACTTAGTGTTTTATTATTGTGTGCCAAGATGATTTTATTTTCTGGTCCAATTGAAGTGGTGCTCTGTAAGCTTATGGTGTATTTTCAGACTTTATATTCTTCATTTTGGACAAATTTTCTTCTATGACTTTCTTGAAAATAATTTTTGTTCCATGGACCTGGACCTGTTCATGTTCTTTATTCCTATTTCTCTTAGGTTGGATCTGTACATAGCATACCAGATTTCCTGGAAGTTTTGTGTCAGAAACTTTTTAGATTTAGAATTTTCTTTGTCTTGTGTATCAATTTATTCTTTTTCTTTTTTTATTAAATTTTTTATTTGTCACATATATATTTATATTATTACATGCATATAAAATAAACTACTTATAGCAAGAATAACCATGACACAATCAGCAATTACATAAATGTTACATTCTTAGTTTTTTGGCTATTTGTATTTGACAGCCTTGAAGAAAACATAATTCCTATCTTGGTGCATCTAAATTTCCTAATATAACCAATATCTATCATATCTCATCATTATCAACTTAAAACATCTATCTAGACCTAAAAACGTCTTAACCCCTAAACAACTAAGCTGCATTGTAAAACTAAGCTACCTGGTCTTCAACTCCATGTGAGGTTTAAGAAAGAATAAAATTGATTATCTGTGTATATGGGGTGGGCAGGTTAGTAACTTTCCAAATGAGAAGATGATAGCAGAGACAGTTTGCTAACAGAATGGTCACCCAAAACCCTCTATAACATTGGAGCATCATCTTCAACCTTCTGGCCCAATATATCTGACAAACATATTTGTGAGGCAGGAGCTATGGAGGATTTGTGTATCCTGTCTTGGCAGTGTTTGGCTGTAGACTCAGCCTGCATCCAAGTTTGCCCTTTTTGAGGAAGAATTCTGTCTGTGGTAGAAAAGAGGACATTTTCCCAGTGGCCTGCTTGCCAAATTTGAAGCCATCTCAATAAAGAGGTACTTTGATGCTCACCATCCTCTTTGAGTTAGGCTGGGTGTTGTCAGGAGTTAACCTCTCTCATTGTCAGTGAATCTTTATATAGTTAAAACATCTTAAATGACATATTGTGTATGCCTCTGGGGTCTTTGAAGACCTTATTTAACTGTTTTATATATTTTCCTACTTTCTTTTGAATCTTCACATTATTGAGAGGCTGTATATGGTTTGTGTAAAAACTGAAGACGCTTTGTTGCTCTACTACCTGATACTGGCCTAAGGTTTCCTTGCAATGTTTCTAGACTCCAAGAGCCCAACCTGGGCATAGGCAATGATTTTTTAGCCTCTCAAAAAACTGGTAATTCAGAATCCACATAGTCATCATTAATATAGCTGCCAGCTTCTTAAAACTGCTGAAAGACTTATGTGGGTAGGGCGTGCCAATCCCTTTTGGCAAAATACCTCTACGACATTGTAATCACCAGAAACATTTACTATATTTACATTTCATGGGGGAAATTTATCACATAGAACAGACCCTGATGTTAAAGAGATGTGAACCCTCTTAAAATTGAGTGGCATAAAACTTGACAAATACAAATCTTGTTTGGGAGTATTTCCTTCCCACATGGGATGTCATAGGGCCATATGTAATATTTACTACCTAAATGATGTACCCAAGTCACTGCTCTTACCCAAAATAAAAAGAATCAAGGAGAGAAAAGACCATTTCCCTGTTTTTTACTATCACAAGCATAGTCTGCTAATGCTTAGGAACCATTAAAACTTGCCCATCTAAAAACACTGCCTCTTCTTTGCCAACCAAGTCTGAGAGTCAGGGTCATAAAGCCATCCCTACCTCACATCTCAAGAAATGCTAGTCAGTAGGAGTGTTTGTCATCACAATGAGAATGGGTAGATAAATAATGAACAAATAATTTAATGAGACTAGGGGAATTTTGAAAGTTCCGCCTAATGTTTCTAGTGTGAGTTGAAACTGAGGGCTCCAGTGTGGAATGCAGGATACAGCTTCTTTAGCTGGCAAATGTATGCATAACTTTTGCTCCACCAAACCTCATATGAAATATGATGTATGTACATGAGTAAGCATAACACTTAGACACTTGTCCGTATTGTTTATTTCATAATATACAAGATATCAAATTTAATGGCCTTAACAGATGGGCAAATAAAAAATATATCATCCAAAATTGTGTGATTTTTTTACCTTCACATATACATAGTCATTTTTCTATCCATGAAACATTATTAGAATTTTGAAAGTTTCACTAAATGTATTACCTCTTACATCTTACACATTTACAAACTTATTTTTAATTAAATAATATAACTATTATATAGACACTTTAAATTTAGCTTTTATTTAATTTGATTAAATTTATTTTTGGTTAAAACCCAAAATCAAAGAAGAAACTAAACAAACATAACTATTAGGTCCGTACTTTTCTAGACCTATTTGAATTCAGATAAAAAGCACATGGTGGTCTATATATAAATAAAGGAGTTGTTACTAACCTGGAAAAAAATCATGATATCATTATCAGGAATTGGGAAAGAAATAGGAAGGCATATTGTCAAGGTATACAGTAAAACTTGGGAAATTCAGCATTTTCATAGACTCTAGTTTCATTAGTGTATGTGTTGTGTCTGTGTGTGTATTAAGTGTCTGCTGGTGTGCATATGTGACATATGCATTTTTATACAAATAAAGTAGGACAAGTATTATTTGAGAATTGCAAAGATATAGAGGAATTAAGGATGGAGTTTTATGAAAAGCCAGTGGGAAGAAAATATCATTATCACACTGGCAATACAGACTATAAACTCCAATAAAGAATAGAGTACTAGGAAAATGGTATAGGAAAAGTTTATACATTAAACTCATATTTGTTTCCCAGTTCTTACTCACTTCTAAGATACTCAGGATAATAATTATTTACACACATTACCTGAATGTAAAAAACAAAACTCAATGTTGAAAATCAAAGATGAAGTACAAGAAATGGGTCACCACAAGTTATTGATCTGTGAGAACTGACAATCTAGGATGTAGATCATGTGTAAGAACTCAAATATTTAACTTAGCTTCTCATTAAAAATGTAGGTGTTAATGGAGTGATACATTTTTTTGATATTTGAAATTACATAAAAGGTCTGGAGTTCTCTCTAGATCTTGTTTAACCTTAAAAATCAACATTTTATATGTAAACTGTCTGAGATTTTGTGAGTAGATGTATGATTTTGGATACATAAGAAGTCAAATAAAATTAATGGATTTCACCTGATTGTTGATTCTCCTGATATGTATACACAGTTTGGCGTTAGATATTCTGTACTTGTCACTGGTGTGGCATATTCCACAGTTTAAATGCTCTGTGGGTCTCAGATGCCTCACACAAGAGGCTACCTCTCCAACACATAGATTAGTGATAAAAGCTCACCATGTAGTCCTGAGGCCTTTTGTATATCCCTCTTGAATCAATAATTTATGTTTCACTGTGAATCATCTAAGAAAAAAGCCTAGTGACATAATTTTTAATGGTATTCACATAAACAAATCTGTAAGATAGTTTGGAAACCAAAATTTTTTTTTTATAAATGTTGCTCTGTCTAGGGATCTGACTGGCCACAAACATGAATGATGTCATGGAACCAGAGAAAAACCATTGCTATATATATTTAGCAACTCATATTTATCACATGGACTGTGGACTACAGATGACAAGCCCCAGGGAAGATTTCTTGAAGAATGAGCAAAGGCCTTGGGGAGAAAAGGAATCAAGAATGTGCAAGTAGAATTTCCATTGTCCAGAAATATAAAAGAAGGAAGGAACGCATGGGTGCCCATATAATTGGTTGATATGTATGACACTTTGCAGTCCACAGTACTCAGGCCTACAGTAGGACAATGATGTTCACTTTGATTTTGTTCTACTTGTTTCTGAACATTCCACTTCTCATGACCAGTTTCTTTCCTTCCAAATGCTTTTGGAGAATGAAGCCGAATGAAAGAAAGGATGGAAACTTAATGACAGCTTGTATGTTCTCCCTTGAGGCAGTGAAAAGTCCTATGAAGAAAGAGGATTTAAACATACTTCTGAATAAGCTGTAAGTGCTTTTGTGTTTTTCTTGTAAATTTCATCACAAGTATTTCAGGAGTGGTCTGAAGATGAGAAACAGAACAATGCTTTGAGTGTTCTGTCTTGTTCTTCCAATATGCACACCAAAAAACAACCCAGAATTCATTTATGATTTCAATGCTATTTTATGATTTTAAATTGCTGTTTTATGCTTTTTCCAGTTAGCCTCCTGATTTCAAGGCTAGAAGTTGAGTGAACACAGGGACCTCTATCGTGATCCATAAGAAATAGCCATGTTGTTGAAATTTTTCAGTGCATAAGAGGCAGTGCTTTATTATCAAAAGATACCCCATATTATTTCAGTATATTTCACCCTGAGAAGACACAATTAAATAGCCATAGAGTGTATGCTGATGACTATTCTGCCAGTGTGTAGCTACCAGTACATGTGCTAGGGCCCCTAATGTTTGCACTACACCTAGGTACAGAAAGCTTTCATAAAGATGATCAGTTACTCCCTGAAATTATCTGGATCTGGTCAGTCTATGAATTCTGAACCTCCATCAAGAATATAAGTAAGATTTTGTTCCAATATGAACTTTAAAGTAGTCCTTATATCTCCATCATAACTTGTGTACAGACACAACCACTAGCCTTTATGTGTTACAAAGCCCAGTTCTTTACTCTCTCTTTACCATAAAGAAGGAATGCTCAGACTGTAAATTTAATGTTTGAAAAGGGAGGCTATCACTAACAGTGGTGACATCTTACTTTCCTTCTCATTTGACTGAGTTAAATTTGTAGCATATGTACCTGAGAGTACTTGAGAACATGATTAGAGGAGTTTCCTAGTAGCACATCGCTGCATTTCCTTAAGAATTATGTATCTTCTTTTTATGTCTAAGTTGTTTATTTTCTGATGCTTTTATCACACTTACCACTTAGGTTTCTCTTTCATTAAGATTACTAAGTATAATTGCATATTTTACCATGTGGATACTGTACATGTTTTGGCTTAATGGATTTCTGCTATTTGTTTTCAAGCACAGAACTTTACATTACAAGGCAACTTTGATATATCAAGTAGCCAGTGTTTGTTTTGTTTAGTATGTATGAGTTAGTGTTTGAGTAACACAAACTGTAATCTCAAATTCCTATTTTGTGGCACTGAAATTTTCAATAGCAATTCCCTTTGTGCTAATAAACAGCATTCTAAAAGGGGCATTTTTGTTGACAAAGAAACCACAAAGATACGATTTCCAAGTGGAAAACTAATTATATTTAAATCTGAGTGAATCCTTCAGAATGAAGGAGTATGTCTCATGTTTGTTGTTCAGATGATACGAAATTACCAGTAAGAGAAGGAGAGATTATTCTTTTAAAGAGAAAAAAAGATATTGTAGGCCAAATTAATTTGTTTTGTTGTTAAAAGTATATCATAAAGATCTCCCATATATTTTACTCTTTATATTCTATTTTACAAATGTGGAATATTGGCACAAACAAATCACCTGCAATTTCCAGATGTTTCTAATTCTCAGTAGCATGCTAGTGTTCTGTTAATGTCACTGGAAATGTGGTAAAAATAAGTTTTTTTAGAAGAAAAAATATATTCCACTAATCGTCAAATGTAAATCACATAACTTTGCTCAGAAATAAAATAAGTGAATGACACTGGGATGAATGTCCATACGCTTAATCTCTGGATGCATATCTGGAGAAGATATTTTCTTGTGTATTTAAAGATGAAATAGTCTAGAGAAAACTTCATTTAAAGCTGTGGTATCAGTTACATTCATAAGCATAAATGAGCAATGCTTAGGTCCATTCACAGAGATGCATAAAAATGTACATCTTTTTAATTAATCTATTTGTTTTAATATTTTACTTCTGAACTATTGCCTCCTCCATCGTATACTCCTAGCCCAGTCCTCTCAATCCATACCATCCTTTCTTCTTCAGGGAAGGGGAGCCAAACTACCAACCCATCCAAAGTCATCAATCACATCAGGACAGAACATGTCCTCTTCCCCTGTAGCCTGAAAATGAAGCCCCAACATGGCAAAGATTTAAAAACAGGCAATAGGGTCCATGTCAGTGGCAGCCCTGGCTACCAATACTAGGGGACCTACAAGAAGCTGTAGCTGCCCATTGGCTATATCTGTGTAGTGGACCTAGATCCTGTCTATTCATGGTCCTTGGTTGGTGATTCATTTTCCACAAGACGCTCTGTGCCCTCATGATTTGGTTGACTCTGTTGGATTTGTTGTGGAACTCATGTCCCTTCTTCGTCCTTTTATCTTGCTCCTTGCTTTTCCACGAGACTCCCAACACTTTGTTCAATATTTGGCTGAGATTTTCAGCATCTATTTTGATTCACTGAAGGCTGGAGCCCATCAGGGAATAGCTATGTCTGGCTCCTGTCTGCAACCATAGAAGACTATAAATAATTGTGTCAGAGGTTGGCGCTGTCCTATAGGGTGGGTCTCAGTTTAAGCCAGGCATTTCATGGACATTCCCTCAGTCTCTGCTCCATATTTATTACTGCATATCTTGTAAGCAGAGTAAAATGTGGTCAAAGTTGTTGTGGTTATAGTGGTGTTCTTCCCCCTCTAGTGGGAGTTCTGTCTAGTTAGAGGGCATCCTCTCACTCCAATGACTCTGATACTATGATTCGCAGCTAGAGTCACCCTCCATGTTATCCCAGAACCTATGCTGTATTAGTTCTCCATCTTGATAGAGAGATGTCTCCGCCAATGTTTTCTGTCTTTTCTTCAGGCCCTCTGTCCTCCTGCAGAGGCTTTCCCCAAGTCTCATGTATATTCTCATTTCTCTCTGCACTCCCTCTCTTACCTTGATCCCTATCTTTCACTTCTGCTGTCTATTCTATTTCCACTTCTGAGTGAGAATTAAACATCCTCCCCTGGGTCCTCTTTCTTACTTATTTACTTTTGTCGATGATTGTTAGTATGTTTATCCTGTACTATATAGCTAAGTAATAACATGAGAGTCTTTCTTGGTCAGGTCACCAAACTCAGGATATTCTTTTTTAGTTACACCTTCTTACTTGGAAATGTCATGATATTTTTGGTTTAAGTATCTCAGTAGAACTTCATTGTGTAAATGCATCACAGTTTTATTATATATTCTTTGATTGAGGGACGTCTAGATTGTTTCAGGATTCTGGCTGTCATGAATAATGGTGCTGTGAACATAGTTAAGCATGTGTTCTTGGGTTTATGCCCAGGTATGGTACTGCTATATATTGAGGCAGAGTTTTTCCAGTTTTCTGAGAAAGGGACAGATTGGTTTTCAAATTAAACACATCTTTTTAAAATGCATCTCTGGTGTGTCAATTTATTTCAAAATAAATAATTAAAAAGTTGTTCTTCCTGAAAAAATAAACTGCAAAGAAAAAGGAACAAAGCCACAGTCCAAATGAAATAAAGACCTGAATTTAAAACTGGACACCTTAAATATGTTAGAAGGAAAAGTATGGAAGATCCTCGACCTCATTGACAAAGAAGACAACTTCCTGAACAGAACACCAATAACCCAGGCTCTTAGTCAAATATTAATAAATAAAACCTCACGAAACTGAAAAGCTTCTGTAAGGCAAAGGAAACAGTCAACAGAACAAAAGCTACAGCCTCCAGACTTGGAAAAGATCTTCACCAACCCTACATCTGGCAATGGTCTAATACCCGAAATATATAAAGAACTCAAGAAATTAAACAGCACTGAGCATAATATCCCAATTAAAGAATGGGGTACAGAGCTAAATAGAGAAATCTCAAGAAAAGAATATTGAATGGCTGAGAACCCCCTAAAGAGATGTTCAACATCCCAAGTCATCAGGGAAATGCAAATAAAAAGGCTGAGAGTCCACCTTACACCTATCTGAATGGCTAAGGTAAAAAGCTGAAGGGATGGCACCTGCTGGTGAGGATACAGAGAAAGGGGAACACTTCTCCACTGCTGGTGGGTGTGCAAACTTGTACAACCACTATGAAAATCAATCTGGTGCCATCTCAGGAAATTGAAAATAAGTTTACCTCAAGATCCAGCCATACCACTCCTGCGTATCTACCCTAAGATGCTCCAACAGACAATTCGGACATTTGTTCAACTATTTTTATAGCACCCTTGTTTTTAATAGCCAGAATCTGGTTTGATAGATTTCTGTTTACTCTCTTTGTCTACAGATGCTTATTTTCATCAGAAACAATATTGGACCCAGGGACATCTCTCTTTTTGTTTATCTTTTGGTAGGTAAGAAGATATGAGTTGGAAAGAATGAAAGAGTGATATAGAAATATAGAGAGAGGATAAAACAAAAAGATTATTTAATCTACTTCTCATATCAAGGCCTTATTTGATACTCACAAATAAGTTATTTTTTAATTCAATAGTGTTGAATTTTGTACCTTGTTGCACATTATGTTCATATCAAATACTACTCTAATTCTATGAAAAGAATATATATTCTAGGTCTCATAGAGAGATATGATTCTATAGATATATAAGGTAAAGTAGTTAAATAAGGTCTTCAAAAGCGTCAGCTACATACAGAATATGGCATTAAAAGGTGATTTTACTATTCTAAAGATTCTTTGACAAGATAACCTAACTCCTGGCAACAACCAGCCTGCATCAAAGAAGATGGTGAGCATCAAAGAACCCTCTATGTAGTTGACTTCAAATGTGACAAACCAATCACTGGGCAAAATGTCCTCCTTTCTGCCACAGACAGAATTCTGCCAAAAACATAGGCAAGTTTAGATGCAGGGAGAGTCGATGGCTGAACTCTGCCAAGACAGTGTAAGTCCTCAATAGTTCATGACTCACAACTATGTCTGTCAGATATATTGAGACAGAAGGCTGAAGGTGATTGAGAATTTTGGGGGACTGTTCAGGAAACAGTCATTTTTTCATTTTGGAAGCTTCTAAATACATTTCCAGTTTACTCAGATAATTAAGTTTTATTCCTTCCCAGGACTCTGATGGGGTTGAAGACCAGATAGTTTAGTCTTACAATTAAGCTTAATTGTTTAGGGGTTAAGGTGTTTTTAGATCAAGATAGATTTATTAAATTAATAGAGATTATATATGATAGATATTGACCTTCATTCAGAAACTTAGACCCAGCAAGACAGCAAAGATGTTTACATCAAGTTTGCCAAATATGAATAACCAAATCATTATGAATGTAACATTTTTATAACTCAAGTTTGTCTTGGGTTCTTCCTGCTTTATATAGTTAATTTTATCAGCATGTAATAATATAAATGTATATGATAAAAAAGAAACATAATAAAAAACAGTAAAGAGAGAACCAGATATGTGTGTGTGTGCGTGTGTGTAAAGGTGTTTTGCCTAAAAAAACAAACTACAAAGAACAAAGAACTCTATGAAGATGGATGTGTGAGAATATTTTAAATATACATCAACTAGTTATAATGAATTTTTAGCACAGGAGCCAAATGCTGCCTCAGAAACTCTCTTGTCTATTCATTCATCAGTCATTCCTTCAGCACCTCAGCCATTTCAGTTTATTTCATAAGGAAATACTAGAAACTCAGGGACTCACACATCATGTATAATTTTCATGTTTTTCAATAATAAAATAAAATAAAACATGATCAGGTTTGAAGTTTGATCAAAGCATGTGGCCTTATCTTTACTTTCTGAGCAAGCACTAAACAACCAAAGACGGAAATTTCCTTCTATGGAAAATGCTTATTTTGGTGAGATGGCCTCACATGAACATGTATAGCTTTTCCAACATTCCATACTTTTATGTCACCACAACCTCATTACACTGGATGTTTGTTTCAAACTTTAGGGGTGGGACACAATTACATGAATTGCTTATAGCCATTGTATTGATTGAAAATGACCCTGTGTAGAACATTGTCTATAATAGATATTGTACTATTTTAACAGAACAAAAGCTGAAAACAAAATGTTTGCTCTTGCCTTGGCTTTTTCAATGGATGAAATCTATAAAAGCCCTGATCTTCTACAAAATACATCTTTAATATTTAAAGATCCACTTTGTGTAAGTGTGTCACAATTATATTTTGTCATTCATTGTTCTGAACAAAGTCATACTACTTTTCCGAATTATTTCTGTGGCCAAGAGTTCTCATGTTTCATAGTGCTTACAGGACCAAACTGGGAAACATCTATGATATTTCACACATTCTTTTATGTCTTCAAATATCATCAGGTGAGATTTTGTACAGTGAAAATTAATGAAATTCTGTATCTGTTGGTGGCATTAACAAGGTGTTAAGAAGGGTTTAAAGAAGAGACTGGCCCTCTGGCCTTATGTCAATCTGTGTAGCTCAAAGGTGTTATTCAAAGACTTGATAGGGATTCTATATTTATTCGTATGAAATAGGGATAAGAGGGAAAGTAACAGAAAGGGGAATTTATAGAACTTTTACAGATAAGAATATGTTTATGAGATTTAAGAAGTGCATCATACCTCATGTTGATCCCTGTGTCCTAGATGCTTCATTTTACTTATGGCACTTTTCATCCTCTCCTGAATGACCATGTACAATTTCCCAATCTGCATCAGATGGCCTATGAGGATACACCTCTTGCCTTGGCCATGGTCTCCTTCTTACTTTACTACAGCTGGAACTGGGTTGGTCTAGCCATCTCAGACAATGATCAGGGCATCCAATTTCTCTCATATTTGAGAAGAGAGATGCAAAAAAATACAATCTGCTTTGCTTTTGTGAATATAATCCCTGTCAATATGCAGTTATACATGTCAAGAGCTGAAGTATACTACAACCAAATCGTGACATCATCCACAAATGTTGTTATCATTTATGGCAACTCAGACAGTACTCTAGCTTTGAGTTTTAGAAGTTGGGAATCTGAAGGGATACAGAGAATATGGATCACCACGTCTCAGTGGGATGTGACTACAGGAAAGGGAGACTCCACACTTGACTCATTCCATGGGATCCTTGCTTTTGCACATGACCGTGGTACGATTTCTGGTTTTAAAGATTTTGTGCAGACAGTGAACCCTCTCAAATACTCAGATAAATATCTGGCAAGCCAGGAGTGGATGTACTTTAACTGTGAAGCCTCAGCATCTAACTGTAAGACAATGAAGAACTGCTTATCCAATGCCTCATCAGACTGGCTAATGACACAGACTTTTGACATGGCCTTTAGTGATAGCAGTTATGATATATACAATGCTGTTTATGCTATGGCCCATTCCCTTCATGAGACGCTTCTTCAAAAGGTAAAAAATCAGCCAATCGACAATGGGAAAGAAGATGATAATAGCTGCTTGAAGGTAGTGTTTCTTCTTGGATGATAATTGTGTCATTAATATCATAGTTTTTAGGAATCTCTCAGATTCCCACAGTGAGTTGAAGTGGACTAGGAAATTTTCCCTGAAAGTTTTGATTTCTAAACATATTTTATGCTGACAAAGTAAATCTAGAGATTTGTATATATCTCCAATATAAAGGAACTGAAGTGGGAGACACTGTTTATTAGTGAAAATCAGTGATTTTGTCGCAGTATACCTTAATATAATCATACTTGTTCTAATATTCAAGACACAATTGGACCTTCCTCATTAATTCTATACATGAGAAGATGAGTGTTTGTGCATTAAGTGTAAAATTTTTGGTAATAAGTGCTAGGATGTGTTTCTCAAGTTTTATCAACTTATTCTCTCCCAACTTTTGTCTCTTGGGACCTTCCTCACAGGCTGAGAGTAATAATACAGGAAATGATGATGTGACTTAGTTTACTACGTACACATCTGTTCATGTACTTGAATTTATGTTTCTCACTTTACATTTGTACATATGTGTGTGTATGTTTCTGTCCAACTGGCTATGTCTGTTTGTCTGTAGAAATTAGCATAAATTTGTCTGAATATAAGTGTCTCTCTGTTTTTGCCTTTGTGGATTTTCTGGGGAAATATTACAGTGAATGTTTCTATGTGTTCCTGACTCTATGTTTTGTGTGTTTCTCTGTATGGGATTGCATATCTGTATGTCTATGTTGCTCTGTGTGTGTGTGTGTGTGTGTGTGTGTGTGTGTGTGTGTGTGTGTGTGTGTTTCTGTCTGTCTATCTGTCTTTCTTTGGATGTTGTGTTCACAAATCTGTCCTTGTGTCAATATGTCTCCGTGTGAGTGTTTGATTTCACTGTGTCTTTTTGTGTTTATACATCTGTGCATGCAAGTGTGCACCTATGTATGTGTGTTGTGCATTTCATCACTTGTGTGTCTGACTATGTCTGTATATCCATATTGCTTTCTAGGCATGTATGTTGATGTGTGTGTAAGTAAATGTGCTGATATATTATGTTTGTGTCTCTGTATGGATGTGGTCTCTCTGAATGCACATGTTTGTGTGTTGTACATCTATGTTTGGTGTCTACATGTATGTCTATGCTTTTCTTTGTTAGGTCCATTTATATAACTAAAGTTCAGCAAACATTATGATAAGTCAAATTACAATTTCACTTTCATTGAGATTTCCCTCCAGACACCTTTGAAAAAATTGCCTTTCAATGAAATCAGGATAGGTTTTCTCACATCAAGGAAGGGCATATTGACTGTAGAATTATTCCTGCCTTTCAGATGAACTCTTTTCTGACAAAGAGGCACTTCACTAATCCTTTTGGTGACAAAGTGAATATGAACCAGAAAGAATGTGACATCTTTCACATTAGGAATTCCCCACATGGTGTTGGACTTAAGGTGAAGATAGGAAGATTTAACCCCTATTTTCCATATGAACAACAATTCTATTTTTCTGAAGACATGCTAGAGTGGGCCTCAGGAAGTAGTCAGGTAAGTTTGACATAACTGTACTAATTTGCAGTTGTGCTTTCTTATAATGTAGTGAAATGAAATAAACTGTCATATAAAGAACCTATTTCTAGCCTCCTATACCATGATTCTTCTTTTCATTATTTTGATGTGACATTTTTAATAATTCCTTAAGGATTTTAAACAGGCAATGCATACAGTATTTTTTTTTATTTTATCAGAGCAAGTTTTGTTTTGAATATAAATAAAATATGATGTCTGAACATTCATTGATATTATTTCCTAAAAAATATGCAATATTCTCGAGTTATCATTATTATTACTATATAGTCATTTCCTCACTTATGAAGAACCTAGGAAAGAGATGTTCAAGAGCCTGAGTCTCATTATAAAAGTGGAGTAAATAAAAATACAAAGTCATTTAAAAACAGTAATGTTTTTGTTTTATACCTTCGTTTATGCCTTTTTACAAAGAGACCCTAAATTGTCATTGCCTCTAATAATCAATTATTGTTTTGTAATACATATTAGATATTCTGCGAATTATAACTATTTTCTTTTACCTGTTTATAGGTCTTTTGTCTCCATGCATGTACATGCAACACTTGTATATGTGGTGCATAAGAACATTGGGAGTTGGAGAGAATTTAGTGGTACATAGTGGGTGGAAGAAATCAATTTTTCTGGAGACTTTGTCCATTTTTCTTTTCTTGTTTTTCTTTTTTTATTAATTTATTCAGATTATAACTCAATTGTTCTCCCATCCCTTGTATCCTCCCATCCCTCCTACCCTACCACCCCCTCCTTAATACCCTCTCTTAGATTCATGTTGGATGGGGATATCCTCCCCTAGTTTATGGTTGCAGGCTAACAAGTCTCATCTTGGTAGTCTGCCTATTCTTTCATTGAGTGCCACCAGGACTCCCCACCAAGGGGAGGCTGTCATATATGGGGCACCAGAGCTCATGTCAGGGTTAGTCCCTGCTCTTCACATAACTGTGGAGGATATCCTGTCCATTTGCTAGATCAGAGTAGGGGTTTGGTGTTACTACATGTATTGGCCTTGGTTAGAACAATAATTTGAGCAGACACCCCTGGGCCCTGATTCACCCATTATGATGTTCTCCTTGTAAGTTTACAAGATCCTCTGGATCCTTCTATTTCCCCATCTCCCATATTTCTATTACCTAGAATCCCAGAAGGATGTCCTCACATCTGTCCCAATGTACTGCTAAGTGAAGATATTCACTGGGTATAGTAGTCTGGCCTGGCATCTGTGGTCTCTTAGGGTTTGCAGAACCTCTGTTCAGGCCTTTCTGGCTTTCATGGTCTCTGCTGAGAAGTCAGGTGTAATTCTGATAAGTTTGCAGTTGTATGTTACTCGGCCTTTTTCTCTTGCCATTTTTAATAGTTTTTTCCTTGTTCTGTATATTTTGTGTTTTTATTATCATATGGCAGGAAGATTTTCTTTTATGGTCTATTCTATTTGGTGTACTATAGGCCTTTTGTATGCTCATATGCATCTCCTTCTTCAAATTGGGGAAATTTTCTTCTATGATTTTGTTGAAGATATTTTCTGGGCTGGGAAGCCAGGCGTCTTCTCTTTCCTCAATATCTTTTATTCTCGTTTCATCTTTTCATGCTGTCCTTGATTTCTCGGATGTTCTGTGTCAGAAACTTGTCAAATTTAGCATTTTCTTTGATGTTTGTTTCGAGTTCTACAATTGTATCTTTCAGTCCTGATATTTGTTCCTCCTTTTCTTGGATTCTGTTAGAGAAGGTCATCTCTGTGTTGCTTGCTTTCTTCTCTAATGCCTCTCAATCACGTTTTATTCTGTGTGTTCCTTTATCATAAGTTCCATTTTCATCTTCAGATCTTGAACTGCTTTATTCATTTCCTTTGTCTGTATTTTCCTGAAATTTTTCCAGTGCCTCTCTATATGTCTCTTTTATATCTTCAACCCATTTGGTTGCATCCTCTGCAGTTGTTTACAGATTTTATTTGTTTCTTCAATTATCATCTTCTTTTCTAAAGACTAGAAGTCATTTTCTTGTAGTTTGATTGTGTTTTGGTTCTCAGGGTTGCTTTCATTGGGATAGCTGGGATCTAGAGATGCTGAACTGGTTTGGTTTTTGTTTGCATTCTTACACTGTCCTTTGTCATTTTTGTGTCTCTGATGTTGGGAGGTAGCTTCTGATGTCCTTCACTGGTTATTGAGTGTGGATAGTTGGTGAGTAATTATAAGTCGTATGCCTTTGCTTGTGGGAATCAAAGAGTTCTTCTCTGCAACAGGCAGGTGACCTGGTTTCCACTCCTGAAGACTTTGCAGAAGTCCCAGGCCTGAGTGGAAATACAAGAGGCTGGGCACACCTAAAACAGCTAGAGTGTACATTTAACCCACGGCGTGAAATGGGGCCCATATTAGAGTTGGACACAATGGACTAAGCCTGCAGACATGAGTAGTTAGAACCCAGCTTGGACAGTTCCCAAAAGCCTGGTAGGCTCTTCCACGCTCTCAGGATTAGCTGGACACCCCTGCGGTGTCTTGATGCTGATCTAAAAGCCAACCACAGCTCAGAGGGTCTGACCCAACTGCGGTCTTGGCCACAAGGTGGCAAGAATGACAAGCAACTTGTACCAACCTGCCCAAACAGAGTGTGTGTCAACTTTGGTCTGGGTCCCAAAACAGCTGATCCAAATCACAGCAGTAAAGTGAAAGGGTCCAGACAGAAACTTACTTCTGCTGACTCACTCTGGATCCTATAGTGTAGAACAAAGTCTCAAGGAGTGGAAACCAGATCACCTGCCTGTCCCAGGGACTTTGTCCATTTTTCAAACCACAAATTATGACACATAAAAGAATATGTTAACTACAGTATCTTTGGTTGGTCCACCAGACTCCTGAATAGTTCTTTCAAATAATAAGGCTTTGGCTAATTCTCTTCTCTATATTGGGAGGTTAGGGGGTTAGATCTTTAGTGATAATTTCAGTTGAACACATATTATGATAGTTAAAGTAAGTATTCCTTCTCAATATTAAAAAGGGAGAAATTCCAAGTAAATGGACACATGAGCTGCAAGTGTAGCTACTGAGCAACAAATCCATTCAATGTCAGGAATGAAATCTTATGTGCTTTCTAATTACACCTTGCTCAAGCACTGCGGAAATATCCATTAGAATAATACACGAGCATACAAAATATAGAGGCATTGCTTTGTTCCCAGATATGCATAAGAGGATACATGCAGCATCAAACAAACATAAATGTGATATCAAAGCAATATATATTTAAATATGCATGTTCAATGACATATTAAACAAAGAATTCAAAGAATAATTATAAGAATTTTCTCTAAAAAAGCAAAAGAAGAGACACAAACTACTTCTGGAAGAATACAAAAAGGTCAAAAGAACATGCATACAATGAGGCAGTGAAAGAGTATGTGAAACAGGAATCCCATAAGGTTACTAAATAACAAAAATATTCACACAAAAATATGTAAAGGAAAAACAAAATAAATGAAATTAAATTCTAAGTGAAAAGTTTCACCAGAAGAATACTTGAAGATGAAGACATGATAGCCATGTATAATGATTGTGTATAAGTATTAGAAATTTTAATGTATGAAAAAGATAAAAGAATTTGGAAGATTTAAAAGCATGAGAGACCAAGGTGTTATGATTAAAATACCATATTTACAAACAGTGGGTATGAGAGGAAATAGACACACTCAAGTCATCAACACCAATTCCAGGAAAATGTAGTTGTAAATTTCCAGTGAGGTATGTGGCCATTAAGACACAATAGAAATTTAAATACCAAAACTCAATATCAATAAAGAAACAGCCCTTAAACATTAAACTTAAAAATTGTTTTGTAATGATGAGGTAAAACTGGAGGCTGCAGTACAGAATGCCATGTCATGGAAAGGCCCAAGCTCTATTACAGAAGATTCTTCTATGGACATTCTTTAAGAAGAAGAAGAATAGTGATGTTTGTCAAGCATTTAGAGACATAACTGCCAACCACAGTAACTATACGCAGCAAGATTATTAATCATAATAGAAGGATAGAGAATAGAGTCCAATAACAGACACAATCACAAGAGTTCATAACCACTGAAGCAGCACGATGAAAGACTCTATAGCAAGCCCTTCACTATTGAACACAAGATGCCAAAGGAACTCATAGACAGTGTTAAAGAACAGAGAAGCACAACTATTAGAAAAGTATCAATTCCTGTAATAACAACAAATAGACGGTATTTACTAAATAATTTTCAAAAATCATTCAATCTTCATGATAACATTACCTAATAAAAATCAACAGACAACAATATTGGTTTAATTAAACAACAGCAATAACAAAAAACAAAAATTCTTGTGTTACCTCCAAGGAGGATATGTTATTTATAAACCTGCGCAGATTTTTTTCTATAAAAATGTGGGGAAATATTGTAATGAAGTCTGGTTTTCAAAATGTGAGAACAGTCCCTTTTATGGATATGGATTGGAATAATCCTTAACTAAAACCTACCAAGAGTACTAAACAACACAACAGAATGATAAGTCTCTACCCCTAGGTCTACTTACACCAGGCATGTAAGGGTGATTCCAAGCATACAGGTTAGCTAAATAAGATACATCGCATAAATACAATCTAGAGTGTAATAGCATGATTATAAAAAAAATATCATAAAAGGCTTTTAAAGAAGTACATTATCCATTCAGAGTTGTAAAACAAAAACTGATGGAGTAGAAAGAATATATCTTGGCAGAATAGGATTTTCTATGGCAAACAGATTGACAGCACTGTACTAGTTGGAGAGAAAAATTTAAAACATCAATTAAAATCAGAAAGAAGCCAGGTGTGTGTAGTGCATGTCTTTAATCCAAGCCCTTTGTAGACAGAGGCAGAAAATTCTCTATCCTTATGATATATGAGCCCAATGAAAATTAATTAGAAAACAGGGTTGCAATTTATGTATTATTTGCACAAAGGAAGATAAAAGTTCCTTTTCTTGAATTACCAAGACTGGTTAATAATCTCAACTTTTCATCCATTTGCTTTAATATAATATAGTTATGGCAGAAGTAGCTAAAACTCCTGGTATTAGTATGTATATTATTTTCTCAGATGCTGCCATCTGTATGCAATGCTGATTGTGGTCCTGGATTCAGACAATTCAGGCAGGAGGGAATGTCAGTCTGCTGTTTTATTTGTGTCCACTGCCCAGAAAATGAAATTTCTAATGGAACAAGTGAGTGTTTGCTGCTCTCATAAAGCCTTCACATTGGTAGTCCTATCCACCAACAAAGGGATGCTGAAGGAGTATAAAATGCAACTGCAAAAATAAAATATACAATTTTCTTCATTGGTTTATATAGGGATACATACATTAACAACATAATAACGAAAAACTCTTATGCCTAAACCTACATTTTGATTCATTGAAAATTTAAGTCATATCACAATTTCTCAAATAAACAATATTTGTAATCAAGCTGCAGTGAGAAATTCTTCACAAGATCTTTTCTATTCAATCATCTCTAAAATTACATGTAGGGAAGATTGCAGTCACTAATATTTCAAATATGCACTTACTCTTTTTGAACATATGCATGTGTCACTACCTATGTCTATGTGCACCATGTATGTACATAGCCCCAGGTAGAACAGATAAGGCAAATTACCAATGCACAGTGTAATGAGAGTGTGGAAAACAAATCTGTATCTTTAGGGAAATTAGTGTAGCAGTAAAAAAATTACTTGTAAAATTATATGAAACTTATAAATATGAAACAGAATTCATTTAATATCTAGAAGTCCATTTTCAAGTGTCTGACGCCATTTGTTTCTAGTAAAGTAGGGATAAGTGTTGACACATGATCTACAAAATCTAAGGGGTCTTATGTGAAAAATTTAAATAACACAACCCTAAGAATTTCATGAAATAATAAATTAGAGCCTGGGTCTCATAAAGATTGAAATTAGGGAAATAGGAAGGTGCAAGATGTTTCCCATGATGAAGGGATCAAAATGGAGGGCATTGTACTTCTCAGTCTGTAGAGGTAATTACCTTCAATGTTAGGGTTAAAGCTTCCCATGATCAAGATTCTGGAATTCTTTCTCTGTACTGCCAGATAATAACATAAACAAGGAGATATAAAGTATTTTTTATAATTTTCAAACATTAATATTACATTTATATAAATTTTACTTCTTACACTCACATTCCTACTTCCCCCAAATAAATCAAATCATTGCCAAATTTATGAACTCATCTATCTCTTTTATATGGACACACCAATAGAAACACGTGCACAAACACACACACACACACACACACAAACACACACACACACACACACACACACACAAAACAGAAACATAAAACTCAACCCTGATGGTTTATTTTACTGTTTCTTTTATATCAATATGTTCAGGTTGGGCTAACTGGAACAAGAAAGGCTACCATAGGTCTTGTCCAAGTAGAAGACAGTCTTGATCTCTCATAAAGACAGCATTAATTGAACAATGAACTTAGGAGGCAAAGAATGTATGGGATTGGTGATTTTAAAACACACTCAGCCACACTGTGGTTAGTGATTTTAGATTCTATGAATTTACCAGACTAAGTCACTTCATGATAGCATTCAGAATAATGAAAGAAATCTGTGTTTTATGAAAATATGTAAATGTTCTCATCAACACAGTTAGACAAGTGATGGTTTGGTTTTGTTCTCTGTAAATATAAGAACTAATGAATATAAGATTTACTGTACAGCAATGTCCTTCAATTATGCTATGAACAAGCAAATGCAAGTATTTCAAAGATTCTCCAACAGAAGCATTGAAATGTCTTATCAATAAAATCCTAAAGCTGTACTAACAAATCTGTCCTTTTTTCAATCAGACATGGATCAATGTGTGAAGTGTCCAGAGGACCAGTATGCCAACACAGAGCAGAATCACTGCATTCACAAAGCTGTGGTCTTTCTGAGCTATGAAGACCCCTTGGGGATGATTCTGGCTTTAATGGCCTTGTGCTTCTCTGCCTTCACAGCTCTGGTTCTTGGGGTATTTTTGAAGCACAATGACACAACCATTGTGAAGGCCAATAACCGTGCTCTCAGCTACATCTTACTCGTGTCACTCATGTTCTGTTTCCTCTGCTCCTTGCTCTTCATTGGCCGTCCAAACTCAGGCTCCTGCATCCTGCAGCAAGTCACATTTGGAATTGTTTTCACTGTGGCTATTTCCACTGTGTTGGCAAAAACAATCACAGTGCTTCTGGCTTTCAAAGTCACAGCTCCTGCAAGAAGGATGAGGTACATTCTGGTTTCAGGAACTCTTAACTACATCATTCCTCTCTGTACACTCATCCAAATTATTCTCTGTTCAATCTGGCTAGGAGCTTCTCCTCCCTCTGTTGATGTTGATGCACACTCTGAGCATGGCCAGATTATTATTGTCTGCCACAAAGGTTCAGTTATAGCATTTTACTGTGTCCTAGGATACCTAGGCTTCCTGGCCCTGGGAAGCTTCACTGTGGCTTTCTTGGCCAGGAACTTGCCTGACACATTCAATGAAGCCAAGTTCTTGACATTCAGCATGCTGGTGTTTTGCGCTGTTTGGATCACTTTCCTCCCTGTCTACCATAGCACCAAGGGCAAGGTCATGGTGGCTGTGGAGATTTTTTCCATCTTGTCTTCCAGTGCTGGGATGCTGGGGTGCATCTTTGTTCCCAAGTGTTACACAATTGTATTCAGACCACACACAATTTCTCTACCAAAGATCAGGGTGAAATCATATTCCTAAAATCATATATCATAAAACTTTTTTGAAAATGATTTATTTATTCACATTACATCCTGGCTATAGAACCGATCCCTTCTCTTCTTCCAGTCCCACCCTTCCTCCCTCTCTCCCATCACTTCTCCTCTATTCCTCTTCCCATCCACCCTAGCTCACCAAGTTGCATCAGGACTGGTCATGTCCTTCTCATCTATGGCCTACAAAGGCAGTCATATCAAGAGGAAGTGATCAAATGTCTGGCAAAAGTGTTCATGTCAGGGACAGCCTCCAGGCCTCTAACTTGAAGACCTACATGGAATCTGATTTGCCCATCATATACTTCTATGTAGGAACCCTAGATCCAGTTCATACATGGTACTTGGTTGTTGCTTCAGTCTCACAAACCCCTCTGGGCTCTGGTTAGCTGTCTCTGCTGATCTTCTATTGGAGCTCCTGTTACCTGAAGGTTCTTTTCTTTTTCACTCCACTGTTCTACAAGACTCTTTATGTATAACTCAATGTTTGGCAGTGAGTCTCAGCAATCGTTTTTGAGTCACTGCTGGGTGAAGTCTTTCAGAGAACAACTCATCTAGGCTCCTGTCTGCAACAGAGCAGAGTATCATTAATAGTGTTGGAGGTTGGCTCTCTCTCTCATGGCCTGGATCATGATATGTGCCAGGTATTCTGACGGGTCAATTAATTTTAACCAACAAATATAAAGTTGGTGCATAACCAACAAATATTGGGTTATAGTACAAGATCTATTTGTTTTTACAATGATTCTCACAGTCTTCTCTAATGATGTTTTATAGAAATATCATGGATACTACAATTGTCTATATCGTTGATATAATACAGCACCCATCCACTTATATATCACAATTTATCACTATTGGAGCATCGTGCAGAGTGCAAATGTTCTTTTATTCTCTAAATAAAAAACATTCAAAATAAAATCAAAGTTCTTCTTTTAATATCTCGGTGAATGACTTTGATGCCTGCTGAATGGTGGTTAAAATTTCGAGGATGTTTGTGGGAGAATGAACTCAGGTTTTCACTTGAAGTTAAAACAATGGTCCTCCTTGCAGGGGGGAAGGCAAGGGAATCCTGATATTATCCAAGGACGTAGAAAACTTGAACTTACATAGTGATGGCTCAGTATACAAAAAGACTACTAAAGAAGGTGGATTGATGTCTCAGCAGTTAATATCATACCCTGCTCTTTAATAAGACCTGATTTAATACTCAGCCCTGGAAAAGATGATATCAACAACCCCATGTAACAATATTCCAAAGCATAAGATGTTGTTTTCTGGGTTACATGGTTACCTGAACTCACAGGTACACAAAACAAGACACAAACACACACATGCATACCCACACTGAAATATAAATAATGATGCATAATATTTTAAAAACTACAGGAGAATATTTTTAAACTCTGCATTAGGATTCTGCTTTTTTATGTACAGTTAAGATGTCAGACTTAGAAGAACCTACACATAGAAAATTACATTTGAGAAGAGATGACTGGGGTTCTCTTTATGAATATCACATAATAACTTTCTATGTTAAATCTGCTATGAGAGACAAAGTTGAACAATTGACGAGAGAATAAAATATTATTAAAATGATATTTTTTAGAGTGTTTGAATTTTAGATGACTATGATGATCAATACTCTCCTCAGTTGTCATATTTCTATTGAAGGAAAACATGGTTCTAAAACAACAGCATTCCACTAGGAAATACCAAACATTTTTGTTTGCTTGCTTGTTTGTTTCTTTGTTTGTATGTTTGTTTCATAAATATACCTGGTTCCAGGTTATAAGGATTAGATTTCCTTATTTAAATACATATTTTATTTTCATTTCCTATATAAGAATGATTTATATTACACTTTCAGTGACCACAGTGACTAGAAAACAGATTCCAATCCAAAGATCTTCCAGTAAAATGATTGGTAGCTGCCATTTGTGTGCTGGGTAGAGAAGATTTTACTAAACTTTCTTTAATTACTTTGAGTGCATGGATATTAGTAGACATCATCTATGTGTTGGTTACCTTCTCAAAGACATCATGTAGGAGTTAGATCATTAGGATGAAAAGCCATCAGCCATAGCAGCATGAGATTCAACTACTGAGCTTTTACAAGGGACACAAATGTCTTCTACGAACTTGAACTTTTATTTTGTTACATAACAGGAAAAGAAGTGAAAAAAACTACCCTAAGACTTTCTATATAAGAGCTACTAGCAAAAGCATCTTTACCTAACCTTGCTGGACAATCTATTTTTCCAAATTCTAAGGGTAATGATCATTGTTAGCCATCTACATCTGCAGGTTATTTGCAAAGGTTGTGGTTGACTCATTAATATCTGCTCCAGCAGCAATGCCAGAAAGAGATCGAGCATTGTAATTGCATAGGCCAATGACACTGGCCAGTGAGGGGTCATAGTACTCACACAATTCATATATTAGGAGGATTATGAGGAAAACAAAGTCAAAAAGCAGAGCTATGCTCCATAACAGCATGAAGTCCACAGGACACATAGTTATTGAGGTTACACCTCACAGAGACACACCCAAATCGGGTATGATCACTAGTGGGTCATATTTCATGAGTTCTAGAGCTGTTTTGCTGTTTCTTCAGCATGGCTGATTACACTCAGTCACAAAGCAAATCTCAACAAATACAAAAAGATTAAAATGCCACTTTCATATTATGATACCACCAGGGATTAGAGCTAGACATATCAACAGAAACAACAGAAAGCCTACAAACTCATGGAAAATGAACAATTCCCTACTTAGTGACCACTGGATTTGGGAGGAATAAAGAAAGAAATTAAATTTAGAGAATTCAATGAAAATGAAGGCACAACATACCCAAACTTGTGGGACACAATGAAAGCCATGCTAAGAGGAAAGTTCATAGCAGTAAGCACCTTCATGAAGAAATTGGATTTATTCTGTACTAGCAATTTAACAGCATATATGAAACCTCTAGAGCAAAAAGAAACAAACACACCAAAGAGGAATAGATGACATGAAATTATCACACTCGGGGCTGAAATCAATAAATTAGAAACCCAAAGAACAATAAAAATAATCAATGAAACCAAGAGATGATTCTTTGAGAAAATCAAGAAGCTATATAAACCCTTTGCCAAATTAACTAAAAGGTAGATGGAGAGTCTCCAAGTTAATAAAAATCAGAAGTGTAAAAGGGGACATTAAAACAGAAACCAGAAATCCAAAACAATCAATAGGTCTTACTTCAAAAGCCTATATTTCACAAAATTGGAAAATATAGAAGAAATGTGTGGTTCTCTTAATACATTTTACTTGACAAAGATAAACCAAGACTGGGCAAACACTTTAAACAGTCCTATGACCTCCTAGGAAATAGAAGCTGTCATCAAAATCTCCCAACCAAAAAAAAAAAGTCCAGAGCCAGATTGCTTTAGTGTAAAATTCTACCAGACATTCAAAGAAGAACTAATACCAATACTCCTCAAACTATTCCAAAAAAAAAAAAATAGAAACAGAATGAAATTACCAAACTCAAAACTCATTCTTTGAAGACACAGTCACCCTACTACCTAAATGGCACAAAGACCCAACTATACCACTCCTGAGTTTATACCCAAAAGATGCTCTACCATATAAGGGCATTTGATCAGCTATGACCATAGCAGCTTTATTTATAAATAACCAGAACGTGGAAACAACCTAGATGTCCCTCAACTGAAGAGTAGATAAAGAAAGTGTGGTACATTACACAATAGGATATTACTCAGCTATTTAAAAAAAAAAGAAATCATGAAAATTTCGAGAAAATGGATAGATCCAGAAAAGATCATCCTGAGTGAGGTAACCCAGACCCAGAAAGATATACATAGTATATATACTCACTTATAAGTGGAGTATACTGGATAAACATAGTATAATGCACAGACCAAAAAAAGATAAGTAACAAGGAGAATCCAAATGAGGATGCTTAAATCTCCATTAGAAGGGGAAATAAAATAGACAAAGGTAGAGGTTGAAGAAAGAGAACAAGGTAGAAGAGGAAACAGAGATATAAAGGTGGAGACCAGACCTTGGGAGAGTGGGTGTGAGAGGATGAAATGACTGAAGAGAAGATAAATTGTGGGATGGGATATCTCTGTGATAATCTGGAGAACTAATCCAGGCTACATTCTCAGGGAAATATGAGAGGGACTCTAGCAACAACTCTTTGTAGCAAGGGCCATAGACACTAAGAGGCCACCCTCTAACTAGACAAGTTTCCTAGTGAAGGGAAAGAAAGTTAGTTGTAGTGTAAAAGTAAAAAAAACGAAAGACTTGCAAATAGCAGAGACACATCTTAAATCAGGTCAAAAGCAGCCCAGTTTGCAAACCTTCCCTGTATAATATTGGCAGCCACGGCATGCAGCACCAGTCACCCTCTGTGAAATATTGGCACTTAGTATGTTATTTTTATTAATTGTTATTGTTATATGTTATTAATAATAAATAATATTATTTATTATTAGCATAACAAAATTATTGTGACATTGTTTAATTATTGTTGCTCACTGGAGCACTCACTCCTCTATCCCCAATTCCTTTCTTTCCAGGAGGATCTACTCCCCTGTAAAAGTCTGGATTTTCTCTGCCTCACTACTCTGCATTTCAGGTCTTCTGTCCAAGCTATAAACACAAGCTGCAAAATTCAGGTCTGAGCACATCTCAGCCTCAGGTGTAATGATGCCAAACACATTCCCATATATTAAGGCTCCTGGCAGGAAGCTGTGTTGGACATATTTGGTCCAACACCACTATCAACAAGCTACTTGTGTGACTACCATTAAAAATGCTATCAGTGGTGTGTTTCAGAAGGACCATAGGAAGAAGTGAGCTAGGGTTCTGGAAGGACCCATGACAGTCAGGACTCATGTGTATACTCTGTATATGAAATTCAAATCAGGGCCAAACAGCCTCATTTGTAGGGCAGCCATCATCTATATATAATAAACAGTCTGACCCATGCTACAGATACAGAATATTAAACCTGGGCTTGTGCTGAGCACTGAGGGGAGAACCAATAATCAAGCAAAATGCAGAGATTTCCTGGCTCTGCTGAATCTATTAACATCCAATCCATCATTAACCATGACAAACTGTTATTTGAGTTATAAAACATGGTTTCCTTCCCTGACCCTTACTTCCAACAAATCAATATCCTGTGGTGATCCATTTCTTCATCTACACCATGGATTTCCTTCTCTGTCCATGCTTTTCTAAGAAGACAGTAGTGATGGGAAGCCACCCTGTGTCTAATACTTTGAACATAATAGTAGCTGGAAATAACCCTAGTTTTATATGTAAACTCTCATTCTATTCTGGGGTAAGATTTTTTTCTTCTAATCTCATTATAGTTTTATCTTGTACAAGTCTTGTGCATGCATTCAAAAGCTGTTGTGAGTTCATGTGTACCTTGGATCAGTTCACAGCTGATAGATGGTGTTTCACTGTAAATGCCACCTATCTCTATGACAGCCTGTCTAACAAAAGATTAAAACTAAATAACAGAATCAGTTGTGGTGGCATGGACATTTAGTTCCAGCACTCAGGAGGCAGATGAACATGGATCTCTGTGAATTTGAGACCATCCTTGTCTATAAAGGGAGTTCCATTTCATCCAGGGCTAGGCAGTGAATCCTTGTCCCAAAGAAGGGGTGAGAGCTAGAATCACCCTCAAATATAAAGAGCATTTGTTAAGAAGATCCTAGATTAATTTTCATCACTCACATAGTGGCTCATAACTCCAATTCCATGGGGTTTGACTCCCTCTTCTATCTTTTGTGGGCACAGGGACTGTCACGGTGTACATACATTTATGCAAGCAAAATACTCATACACATAAAATAAATCTAGCAATAATACTAAATAGAGGCATGTACAAGAATTAAATTAGATTCTTATTAATCCTGACCACCAAAGGCAACAAAAGACCTTCACTGAAGAGCTGACAACCTTAACCTGCGAAAGGAAAGCTTGGATTGAGAGCAATTGTTGCTCTTGCTGAAGCTCTGGGAACAGATTCCAGCACGCACATGGGGGCTTGCAACTATCTATAAATTCAATAACAAGGGGAGTTTATGCTCTCTTCTGAACTTCATGGGTATCAGGTATGTATGTAATGGACACAAAATATGCAGGCAACAAATTAAAAATTAATAAAGGAAATATGTTTAATATAGGCATGGGAGAAGACTTGCTCAGCAGGACTCCAGTAGTTAAGGAAATAAAACTAAAAGCTGTCAATTAAAATTTCATGAAATTAATGACAAGCTTGCAGAGGAAGAAATTAGGAAAGCCACACCCTTCACATTAGCCACAAGCAATATAAAATATTTAGGAGTTACTCTAACTAAGCAAGTGAAGGACTTGTTTGAAAAAAATTTCAAAACTATGAAGAAAGAGATTGAAGATGATAAGAGAAGATGGAATGATTTCCCTTGCTCATGGATCAGGAGAATTAACATAGTAAAAATGGCCATCCTAACAAAAGCAATCTACAGATTCAATGCAATCCCTATCAAAATACATACACAATTTTTTAAAGACATTGAAAGTTCAATTCTGAACTTCATATGGAAAAACAAAAAACCCAGAATAGCGAAAACAATCTTGTACAATAAACGGTGCTCTGGAGGAATCTCCATACCTGATCTCAAACTGTACTATAAAGCAATAGTAATTAAAACAGCATGGTACTGGCACAGCAACAGGCTGGTTGATCAGTGGAATCGAATTGAAGACCCAGATATGAATCCACACACATATGGTCACTTGATTTTTGACAAGGAAGCCAAATCCATTCAATGGAAAAAGGATAGCATCTTCAACAAATGGTGCTGGTCAAACTGGATGTCTGTGTGTAAAAAAATGCAACTGGACCCATATTTGTCACCTTGCACAAAACACAAATCCAAATGGATTAAAGACCTCAACATAAAACTAGAGACACGAAGTATCAAATGGCTGAGAAACACTTCAAGAAATGCTCAACCTCCTTAATCATCAGGGAAATGCAAATCAAAACAACTCTGAGATTCCATCTTACACCCATGAGATTGGCTAAGATCAAAAATTCAAGCGACACCACATGCTGGTGAGGATGTGGGGAGAGAGGAACACTCCTTCATTGCTGGTGGGAATGCAAACTAGTACAGCCACTTTGGAAATCTATCTGGTGCTATCTCAGAAAACTGGGAATAGGGCTTCCTCAAGACCCAGCTATTCCACTCCTTGGAATATACCCAGAAGATGCTCCAGCACACAGCAAGAAAATTTGCTCAACCATGTTCATAGCAGCCTTATTCATAATAGCCAGAACATGGAAACAGCCTAAGTGTCCCTCAATAGAAGAATGGATAAAGAAACTGTGGTACATATACACTATGGAATACTACTCAGCTATTAAAAACAAGGAATTCCTGAAATTTGTGGACAAATAGATTGAGCTAGAAATGATCATAATGAGTGAGTTAACTCAAAAGCAGAAAGACTCAAATAGTATATACTCACTTATATCTGCATATTAGCCCAAGGGGCATGTCCCACGAAAGCCTTCACTTACCAGGAAACTGGGACAGAGAGGAGGACATCCTATTGGGACTCTAGATGAGAGAATCATGGGAGAATGGCAAAGTAGAAGGAAAGAAGGAAGGAAGGGAGAGAAAATTAGTAACAAATGCTACAGTCTGCAGGTGTGTATCTCTGCAAACTTGAGGATGCCTTGAGTGGGCAAGTGAGGGAATGATCCCAGGAGAGTGGGTTGATGACAGTAGAGAAAGGTACTGTGTTAGGGATTCTTGTGAGGAACAAGTGAGAATTAGGGTGTCTAGAGAGTGGATTATGAGAGGTGCTTTAGGTCAGATTTCATAGAAGAAGGTGTGAGGTTCGAGTCCCAGTGGCCTTGGTCTGCAAGTGAGTTTGTGTATGCGGTTCCTGGGTGGGATGGAGGAGAGTGGAGCATTTGTTAAGACACAACTGGCTCCCTACAGAAACTTTATTCCCACACACCTCCCCACCCTGTGTTGAATCAAGAGCACTTGCGGTGCACTATGTCGGGACCTTGTTCGTCATACTGCTCACGCAGGATCCAGCGAGACTGGAAAGCACACAACGAGGCCAGAATAGACCCCCCAATCCACACCGAGAGGTTCCTATTGGGCTGGGCAGCCACAACCACGTGGGCCTCCGGACGAAGACAGCGCTGCAGCTCAGCCTTGAAACGACTTTCAAATCCAGGGAACAGAGAGGAGCCTCCGCACAACAGCACATTTTGTTCCATGTCAGCCTGCAATTCCTGAGGCACAGAACAGAGGCTCTGTTCCACCATGCTGGGGAGGCCCAAGGGTGAAGGTCCCGAGGTCTCTGGGGGATGGAATAATAGCTCAGGACACTGGAAGAGCTCCTTCCCCACTGTGATCATCTGTCCATCTGGCAGCTTCAGGCATCTCTGGAATTTGGCATCAGGGCGCCCTTGCTGCTTCTGGAAATCTGAGGCCACATAGCAGAATTGGTGCTTGATGCTCTCCACCATGTCCGTGTCTTCCTTCTTAAGCGGGAAGCTAGTTCTCAAGATTTTCTCTGCCAAGAAGGTAGTTAAGTAGTGGCCAGCTAGGTCCAGGCGCTGGATGCCATTGGGTAGATTGTAGCCTTGAAAGACTGGAACTGTGTAGCTGACCCCGTGGCCAGTGTCTACCACCAGCCCATTAACGCAACCATTAGCATAGACTGACAGCACGGATTGGGAGGCAACATACATGGCAGGGGAGTGTAGCGACTCGAAAGCCACTTCCACCAGCTTCTCACGGTTGCAGGCAGGGTTGAAGGGTGGATCGGTGAACAGCAGAGGATGGTCCTGGGTGGCCACTTGGAGGTCATTTTCCAGGATGTGGCGACAGAGGAGATCAGCAGCTTCCCAGTCCACCACAATCCCATTACGAACCGGTTCCGTCAGGGTTAACTCTGGGCAAGCGTGGGCTGCTTCACCAATGAACGTTTGCACTTTGGACTGCCCCATGGTGGTTTGTTTCTTGGACTGGCAGCCCACAACGTTGGCCACAATGTAGGTGGGTTGAGTCTGTCCAGCAAAGCCTATCTTACATGTGCCAGTACCCATGTCGATGACAACGCCGCACATCTTTGATGGTGTCTTGTTACCAACCAGGCCACAGGGTTCTTGTAGCAAATTCTTGTTTACTGAGGTTGGGTGAGAGGAGTTCAGATCAAAGGACCTGTGGGGCTCCCAGCACTTAGGGCCATTTACCTCCATCTTTGCAAGTGCCTTTGGTGAGGCTAATTAATGAAGTTGATAACTTTATCAGGGTGCAGGAAGAAGAGGCCCAGCCAGGACCAGGAGGAGCAAAGGTACACCAGAATATCTATGAGATCACACTGCCTGCCTTGGCTTCACAATGCAAGGACAGGGTGTGGTCAGAAGCGGTGCACACTGCTCCAGGGTTCACACTTGATTAAGACCATAAAGCCAAATATGGAGAGGTAGGTGTGGCTTCTGCCAAGTTTTTTTTTTTTATTCTGCATCCTCTCCCTCACAACTGGTATCTACTACCCAGCATAAACAGCCATGTGCCCACTGATAATAGGAACCAGAATGTGGAAAGCCAACTTGTGTTTCTGGGTATTTTTCTGTGCATTCATGTGTGTACATAGTTTCACCTGTGTATGTGCATATATTTTATTGGGTGTGTGTGCACATGTATTCTTGTGTGAGTAGAAGTCCAACATTGTTCCTTATTATACATTCATTGACAGAGGCTCTGTCTTAGTTATTTTTTATTGCCATGACAAGGCACCTTGTCAAAGGCAACTCTAAGAGAAAGCGTTTAAATCGGGGGCTCATGGTTCCATGGTTTTAGAGTCATGTTAGAGAGCATGGCAGCAGGCAAGCAAGGATGGAAATGTAACTGTACCTGATAGCTAACATTTTCTCCATAGGCACAAGACAGAACAGCGAAAACTAGGAATAGTGTGAGCCTCTGAAATCCGAAAGCCCATCCTCTGTGACACATCTTCTCCAATAACCCACACTTCCTAATCCTTCTAAGACAGTTCTTCCCCCCCGGGGAACCAAACACTCAAATATATGAGCCTACACAGCACCATTCTCATTTAAGCCAGCACAGAGCCTTTACATGAAACCAGAGCTTGCAGAAGCAGAGAGTCTTGCAATTCACATTGCTTTGGGATCCTCTTTCTCTGAGTTACAGGCAGGCTGCTGTGCCTGCATGGAGTGTTGGATCCTTATTCCAGATCTCCTTGAGGCTTGTAACCTTGGAGCCATCTCCTCAGCCCTGGATGTCTGGTGTTTTTAAGGAATGGGAGACCAGACTGGGAGAGAGGGGTAGGGGGATGGGAATAAATAGGTTTAAATGGCTCAAGTTCCTTGTGCTTTCTGTTCTTACACCCGCCACAATCATTCTCCCCATTCCCTTTTTTATTGAACCAACTCATGGGTGTTTTTTCTTTATATGTGTTTGCGCATGACACGCATACATGGTGTACCTGGAGGCCACAAGAGGGCCCTGGATCCAGGAAACTGGGGTTACCAGAATCTGTGAACCAGTATGAGTGACGGAGACCAGCTCCGCGAACGTCTTGAGTACAGGCGGACTACTGCTCTGGTGGCAAGTAGCCTTAAGAAACGGGCGGACTATTGCTCCGGTGGCAAATAGCAATGGTTTATTTCTTAAGTACAGCTTTTATACTATTTTAGAATAGCATATTCTGGCTTGGTGCGTACATTAGTTATTCATTAATATTACCAATAACAAACATGGTTCTCACACCTATTAGACTAAACACATTCTGGGAATCAGTCAAGGGAGACAATTTCACGAACAAGAAAGAAGATAACTATAAGCCTTCCCTCACCTTGAACCAACAACTGTTTCACTTTATCAAGAAGTTCACAAGGAGCTACTGCCAAGACTTCTGGGAGCAGAGCCAGAGCCACCCAACCCTTCCAGGAGGGGCAGCCCCTGAGCTCTTCCCCAAAATCCTTAGTTAACCCTTTCAGGCCGATACTAAGTAGCAGTTCTCCTCATATGAGGGTGCCTGGAACTGAACCCAAGTTTTTTGGAAGAACAATAAATTCTCTTAACCACTGAGACATCACTCCCAGCTCCCCACTCCCATCCCCCCTCCCTTCTCGCAGAACAGGAATTTGTCTCTTCAAATCTGTGCTCCATTCCTTCCTACTGGAGGCTTTCCAAATCTCTACTCTGTAGCGATTGTACAGAGAAGGATGCTCTGCGTTCTCTGTGTGTTCTCCGGTCCCTCTGGATTCCAGTGAGCCTGGTGCTTTCACTGTAGATCGCAGGACCCAGACAAAGGCTTCAAGGGTAGCTAGCAGGACTAGTGATGTAGCTGGGTTATAAGACACTTGCCAAGCATGTATGGAACTGGGGTTGACCCCCAGGACTGCAGAACAAACCATGAGTAACACTAAAAACTGGTGTGCAGCGGGCTAGGTTAGGTTAGGTTAGGTTAGTCACTTTAAAACCATGGCTACATCATGCTGATCTCAGGTGTCATCTCCTAAAGCTAGGTAAAGGGAACCATCTCTCTCTCTCTCTTACTAGCTGTCATTACAGGGAGGACTTACATCAACAGAAATGGTTCCACTGGACACTTTAAAAGATGTATTTGTTTTTATTTTGTGTGTGGGTGTTTTGTCCCTGTTAGTCTGTGGTCCATCTTATATGCAGTGCTCACAGAAGCCAGAAGAGAGAAATAGATCCCCTGGACTGGAGTTAAGGTGTTTATAACCTGCTATATGGATCCTGGGAAAAGAACCTGGGTCCTCTGAATGAGCAGCCAGTACTTTAGCCACTGAGTCATTGTTTCCACACTCAGACAATATTTTTTCTAAGACAAGGAAAAAATAAGTTTAATTAGCCTTAAGTGGCCTGGGATTCAATATGTAGACTAAGGTGGTCTCGGCGAGACCCACTTGCCTCAATCTTGATAGTGCTGGGATGGAAGCCATGTACATCTCTGGCACTCGCTGGGCATTTTAAATGTAAATAAAAGCATGAGAAATATAAATAAAATGTATTGCATTTTCTGTCTGATGAGTAAATAGGTCAGAATTCCATTTTTTAAACTGTAAAGAAATTCCAATTTTCGATGATCAATTGTTCTTGAGTTCAAATGTTCAGAAGAGGTTTCATTTTTGTGCTCAAAAAATATGTCCTAGTGGTAAACTGCATTGTGGTATAATGCCACTGTTATGCGTTTGTGAGATGACTATTCAAATACCAGCCCCTTTTGCTTTATAAACATAGTCCTCATGGGACCCTTGCTGGATGTGCTTGCATGACGGACTTGGTACAGCTATGCTTGTTTCCACAGAAGTACAATTTTTTTTTCCTAGCCATTTTCTTGAGATGCTCAGACTCTTTTCTAACACAAAAACAGCTTAATTTTCTAGTTCTGCTTTAATGTCTTCCTTTGCCTGAGTGCCGTATTTTTAAAGTATTTGTTTTGATCAAATGGATATATGTCATTTAGTTCATGCTTTGCAAATGCTCGTACACTATTTGTTGGGCTTTGTTGGTTCACATTCACAATAATCAGGGGTGCAGTGACTAAGAACACTCTACTTTGTATTCAGACATGATTTTCTGTTGTGGTATGTAAATTCTATAAAGACATAACATGAGAAGGTGAAGCCATCGATTCATGCCATCATTTAAAATTTCACTAGGCAGCCTTTGGTGTTTTTGAGATGGTATTTCTTTATGGAGCTCTCATTGTCCCGAAACAAGAAGCTTTGTAGACTAGGCTGGCCTCGAACTCACAGACATCTACCTGCCTCTGCTTCCTGAGTGCTGGGATTAAAGGCGTGTGCCACTGTCTCTTGACTAAACTTTTGTTTTATTCTGATGCTTTCATTACAGGTATATAATTTCTATTTAAGATGTGATATATGCAGTGATAGATTTATAAGTTTCTCAGACCTCTGTAATAAAGTTTCCTTTTTAAATAAACATTACAGAGAATATTTTTCCTGACAATAGTAACTTTGTTAGTTTACAGGGTGTGTAATAAAGAAACTGGTATCAGCGCTGAAGAGATAGCTCAGCACTAAAGAACATTCAGTGCTCTTACAGAGGACCAAGGTCTCAGCACCCACAGGGAGGCTCACAACTGCCTGTAACCCCAGTTCTAGGGGATTCAATGATCTGCTCTCTGAGGCACTCTGAGCATGTGGTGCATCCACATTTATGTAGCCAAAACACTCATACATATAAAATAAACAACAGTTAAGGCCTTCTTTACTGCCTTATGAAAAACAGATAACCTGGTATTTTCCATCTACAGAGTGATTGAATTATTGGACTATACTTTTATTAAATAACAAAAACAATCTCTAAATTAATTTTTGCTATGCAAACATAACATTTTAGGATAAAGCCTGCTTGCAGAGAGTTTCTTCATAATTATTAGGTCTTGATCTAATTAAAATATACAGAGCTTGTAAATGAAACAATGGACTAAGTTTTCAATTGTGACTTAAACTGTTTTCAGAAACTTTACTTCTGGCAACAACATCTTCATCATTTCTTTTTTAAAAAAACTTTTAGTTTTTGAGATTATAATTAAATCATTTCTCCCTTTCTCTGCCTCCCTCCAAACCTTCCAGCTACTCAAATGATGACCTCTTTTTTTCATTAACTGTTTTGAGATAAGTATACGTATATGCACACAGGTTATATGCATCAGCGGTTTATTCCAAGTCTCCAGTGATGCATCAGGGTCCAGGAAGGAAATAAAAGCACTTCCTCTCTGAGTCATTTAACCAAGAGAGAGTCCAGAGTTTCTCTGTTCCCTGTTTCCACTGTCTTCTGTCCTGTCTGTTGCATGATTCTCAGTATGTGCTGCCTGAATGCTGTCTTGTGACTCTGTCCCTGTGTCTGTCTGTGTCTTCTGTCTGTGTCTGCCTGTCCCTAACAGGACACAGGAAGCATGAAGCAGAGAGTTCAAATCTATACTTGCCCTTAGTGAAATGACTCCAAGGAAAAAATGCTTTTATCTCATTCCTTGACTCAATATGGATGCATCACTGCTCACACGGAGTTAATTACTACTATGTTTAATCCATCCATATATGCAGAATCTATTAATTACCTGGTGACATGTGTATGTGTGTGTGTGTAAACATATTTGTTTTGTATACACAGAGAAACAACAATTTTCCGACAATGTGAAACAAACAGCCCTCTCATCTGAAAGGTGCCCATAGGATCAGAACCCCGTGCTTTAAGGGCCAACCCTCTAGCCCTGAGTTTGATTTTATGAGCTCACATCCCTTTGCAGAGCTGAGATGCCTTCTCACCTGTTCACAATCATGACAGTCCAGTTTGAACCTTAGAACCCACCAAAGGAACCTGGTCCTCGTTATAATTTTGACAAATCTCTATTTTTAGCTAGACTCTCTAAAGAAACGAGTCACTCTGGAGTCTGTTTTCCTCAGCTTATGCAGAGGGGCACTGGTGTACACCAAGAATTGCAGGTAACAATCATCTGGGGGTAAATGACTAAACACAGTGTAGTATATATGCTGTTTATATTTCTCTCTTTCTTTTTCTTTCTTTCTTGAGAAAAACCTAGACTGTTTTCCAAAGTGGCTGCCCTCCTTGACATTCCCACAAGCAGTGTATGATAGTGTCCCTTTCCTAATGTTCATGTCAGAATTGTCAGAATTTGGTATTTATCCTGGGAATGGTAATTCTGACTGGGATGAGATTGACCCTTAAAGGAGATTTAGTCTGCATCTCCCCTAACACACACACACACACACACACACACACACACACACACACACACACTGGACTTTTTGTCACCATAACTTAAGAAGTACCCCCGGCTAACTGCACAGCCTAACCAGTAGGCATGAGTGTACAAACACATCTGCTGCCTACTGACTTGAAGACCTCTAGGCAACTCCATTGGAAACTGTAAACGAAATGGACAGATACCCTGATCCATACCACATAGCAAAATTACACCAACAGGAAATAAACAAACAGATACTTAAGCAGCATCAACAGTGAAGCAATAAGAAATGCACACTCCTCAAAAAAAAAAAAGCCCATTGATTCATCACAGAATTCTATCAAAACTTCAGAGAATAAACGATACTGAAGCTATTTAAAAGTAATTTTTGATGTAAAAAGGAAGAAAGGCTGCCAGACTTCTTTATGAACCTAGTATTACCTGATTCCAAATAGGTAAAGACAAAAAAATAAAAGTATAGACTTATAGGTTATTACTAAATAATAATAATAATAATAATAATAATAATAATAATAATAATAAATAATTTTCCCTTTCATATGATAAGCTTCATTTGGTACATACTTTCATCCCCAACTCCCTACAATCCTAGATCACTCTCCCAATAATTCTTTCTTTCTCTCTCTGTCAGTAGTAAGATAGCAACAAGTGAGTGTAAGAGAGAAGCAGTTTACCAGAGAATTGTACTGCTGCACATGTATGCAAGAGCCATGATAAAAACCCATTGTTATATACCGATTTTAAACCAGTAAATATTAGAAATAAAACATTAAGCATATAATGCGCAGCTGGAATTTCATTTATTTGTTTAATCAACTAGTGTTACTTGAGTGGAACATTTTAATTCATCGTTTTCTTTAAGCCTGTTCTTTAAGCCTAATATCCTGTTTCCTGCCCGATCTCTTTGTTATTAGGCTTACTGTATTTTCATTTGTTTGGTTTTTTGTTTTTGTTTTTTGTTTTGTTGTTTCTAACTACTTATTTAATTCAATTTTCATACCATACATTGTCCTCCCTTCCTTCCGTCATTCCCTCGTGTTTTCTTGCCCAGAAATCATTTTGCTCCTCTCCTCTTTGAGCTGATTCACATGCTTTAACAATGTCTCACCGCCTTGAACATGGCTCTGGTTTTTCAACTCTTTACACTGGCTATTATTTAAACTGCTCTCTCCCTAGGGGATAGAGATGCAGTTGTGTGCTTTGAGCCAAGAGTATTTTGTCTTAGTTTTACTATTGCGTTTGGCAAATGGAACAAAAAAAAAAAAATCAGAATTTCTCAGGTGTTTGCTGTTTTCTCTCTGTGTGTTTTTAGCCCTCGGGGCTTGGTATGCCATGGCTTGAAGTTAGGTGGGATAACTTGTATCTGAAGGGTTCAGAACCCAGGGTTGGGGGGCGCGGGGGGGTTAGATACCGGGGTTCAGTGTCCTATTAGATCCAGTTCTGGTCTAGGCTGGCAGCAAGCATCCGGGGAGGCTCCAAGAGCTGGTCCAGGGTAGCCTGACAGCTGGGACGCAGTGGCTGGCTGGCAGCTCGGGGCGCAGTGGGAGGGGCGGGTCTCCTCGGGGCGGGGATATTCATCTGATGAGAAGAGTGAAATGGAAAAAAGAAAAAAAGATCCGGGTGGTCTTGAAATACTAAGAAAGAGCCGCCGCCTGGCGTGGGCGGGTTCACAGGCGCCACGTAACCGGAACCCGTGGGTAGTGGGTGGGGCTAGGGAGGCGATCGTAGAAGCCAGCCAGAGTGACGGGAAAATCCACCATTCACTGTGGGACCTAGGCGAGCCCTACGGTCCGGAATCCGGCGTGGAGGACTTTGGCTTTTCCAGGAGGACAAGGAAATTCCCTGTAGCCACAGGTGCCGCGCGGGGTGCCCTGGGAAAGTCATCAGTCAACGTTGCTGTGGCGGGAACAGCAGCCCGGTGGCCCTGGACCCTCCCAGGTCAGAGGTGCTGCGGGGCTGGGAAACCTGAGGGAGCGGAGCAGGGATGGAGCCGCTCTTAAAGGACGCTACTCTCACATTTCTGTCATGGCTATCTTACCGCGTATATCGTCCCATTGTTGAGAAGTTTGAGATCCTATGAATCGGGGCTTAAGAGTGAATTTTATAATTCATTTTGTAGTTGCCAGAAATTATTTTCATAAAATAATCTAATAGAGCATTGGCATTATCAGTTGTCTGCAAACGGGATTCTCTTTGCTTTGTAGCAGTTTACAAAGCGGCTGGGATTTAAAATCATGGATGCTTTTTAACTTCTCTGTTCTACTGCTTGCCTATTCAAGAGAGTGAATGGCCTTTGCCGCTGGGACTAGGCACCGCAGAGAGCTTTGTCTATATTAGTCACATAATAAACCAGTGCAGATTTGATTGAATCCAAATACACTGTGACAGGGCAAAACAGTGTGGCGGCTCCTCCATCTTGTATTCTTGCTGAGACTGTTTCCAGGGTTCACTAGAAAATGATCTCCTTGTTGGAGAATCCCGTGGAAAACTACCCGATGCTGTTCTAGAAACCAAAGGTCAGGATGACCTCGCTAACCTATCTTACTTATCCTTTGTTAAAACTGCTAACCTTTTATCCTACCTGCCCCTGTGCAGAAAGCCCTCCTCAGGCTGGCTCACCTATCTTAGTTTCTGTTAAAAAAAAAAAAAAAAACTGCTTGCTTCAAACTGCTTACTCTGCAAAACTCCCTCTGCAGCTGCTAAGCAAGATGCCTGGACTAGGTCTCTGCCTTTAAAAACTCCGTGTTCTGGACACAGCCACACTTAGGTCCCTGAACACTTGGGTGTGGTCTCCCCTCACTGGCATAAAGACCTTCTGTTGGCTGTAAGCTGTGTTTGGGTGGTCACCTCTGGAGCTTACCCATAACCATGCTTCATCAAGTGCCATAGTTATGGTAGTAAACATTAACGTTTACTAAACGGAGTTTTACTCCCCATTAATTTTCCTTCTGAGGTGTGTGCGCACTATGATGAAAATAAATAACTCAGAAACGTGTCTGTAGATGCTAAATTCTTAGGTTCAGGGATGTGAGTGTGCACGCTTTTGAGAGCGTATCAGAGCATAACTATTTTATGTTAGCAAACACGCTTTAGAATAAGACAAAATTCGAAAGCATCCTTTGAATGACTATGTTCACTCACCTGTGTCAGAGAAATGTCCCCTTGGTTGAAGAAAAGCATTCTGCCCATGCATGTGTGGCCTAGTTGTTTTTTTTTTGGGGGGGGGGGTTATTTTGTTTTGTTTGTTTGTTTTATTTCAGGGTTTGTTGACATCCAGTGCTGTGACTGTGGACTTCTTGTAGGACAAGTGGGAATGCCTAGACCCTGCTGACAGGGATTTTTTTTTTTTTTTTTTTACTTTTTATTTTTTTTGCAGGGATCTTGGTTTGTGTGGATGAGAATAGTTTTCTTGCAGTCTCCCTAGCTCCTCTTCCTCAGAGTTCCTGGGAAAACTGCTCCACATATATGTTAACTGTGCCTAAATGAGTCTCTCATCTCACAGAGTTAAGCGAAATCCCTAAAGGAAGAGAAACATTTGTCTTGATATTGTCTCTTCCCTTCAGGTTTATCCTTCTGGCGGGGGTTAGCATCTTTCAGTTTTGTTCCATGAAAAGTTCCAGGATCTCCCTGAAGCATCTCTTTCCCGTGTGCAGGTCTCCCCAACTGCTCAGCCAGATCTGCTCACCTGTGAATGACCACCACTAAGAGCCGGAGATGGTGAAGACAGAGTAGACTGTAGCAAAGGACCCAGGTACGTGAGAGGGTGGGAACGGGCTCAGGTGACCCGAGGATATGAAATCGGTTTTGCCTCATTCTGTTTCATTCGAAATGATTCTAGATGGTTCCACTGAGAGTGATCTCAAGATTATCATGTAGACTCTCTAGGTAAGGCTTAGAGGCAAATATAATTTCATGTGACTTTGCCTGCGAGTGATCTTTCCCACTCCCAGCCACGTCACTGGAGGTGTCTTCAGACCAATCTTAACCGGTTTTAGTACTATAATGTTCATGTAGTATTTAGTTAGAAGAATTAATTGATGCTTCTTGTTTTCCCTGCTCTCGGGTTTTTGTTTGTTTGTTTGTTTGTTTTTGGAGTATTTTGTAGTTCCTTCTGGGTCTGTGTCATTTAGGGTTAATTTCCCATTCCTAAAATAGTTCCAACAGAACTCTGGTAAGATTTGCTTAATATCTGTGCAGAGTATAAAGCTCGATCTACTTTGTCTTTCCATTGATATCCGTGTCACCTGCCTTCATAGCATCGCTCCATGGTTTGTGTAGCTACTACAATTTTTATGTAGTTTGGTCCTTCTCTCATATGTTTTGAAGAGTCTTTGTGGTTTCTCACAATTTTCTAAATTTTAGGAAGGTTTTTTTCCTCTATTCCTGTGAAAAACCGCCTGTACAATCTTGGTTCAAATTACGTAGAATCTTTACATAATATAAACATCCTTTTACAGTTCTTCTTCCCATGTTTGAATAAGAACATGCTAGCGGTGAGTCAGCATTCACGTGTGTTTTATGTAGTCTTCTGTTTCCTATCCACTGTTGATGTCAGCTTTGCAGGTTCTTAGAGAAGACACCTTTGATCATTAGTAGGTTTGAAGACTCGCTCTATTTCTTTCTTTCTTTTTTTTATGTGAATATTAACTCTTTTTTTCTTTTCTTTCTTTCTTTTTTTTAAAATTAATTTATTCTTGTTACATCTCAATGGTTATCCCATCCCTTGTATCCTCCCATTCTTCCCTCTCTCCCTCCCATTTTCCCCTTTCTCCCCTCCCCTATGACTGTGCCTGAGGGGCACCTCCTCCCCCTTTATATGCTCTGGTGCCTCATATTTGACCATGTCCCCTGGAGGGGGAGACCTGGTGGCACTCAGAGAAAGGATAGCAGGCTACCAAGAAGAGACTTGAGACTCGCTCTTATTTCTAAGATATGGCCACCCTGGAGCATGCTGGCTGAAGTTTGAGAAGACTGGGCATCTTCTGCAGTTGTGTGCATGTTCTCTGGAGGCCTGCTGAGCATTATTGGTTTTCTGTGCTGTTCGTGGCCATCTCCCAGTAATGTTCTGTCTGATCTCCAACATCACCGAAAGGCAGATGTTGAAGCTTCTCTGCATCAGGATCTTTTTCCCCCCTACAGTTCTGTCATTGATTGCTTCATGTACTTGGAAACTATTTTCTGAAGTGCAATCATATTGATCACATAGCTCTCTGGCATTTGTTAAAATTCTTTGTTTTGTAACTTGATGGATTTGGTGTTTTCTTCTTCCTACATTATGGCCAACTCTCTCCAAGCATATCTTTTAAAAAAAATTTCCCTCAACTTTTAGCATTTTGTATTCTTATATTTGAAGTAAATTAAATCCTTTCATAGAATATATATATTCTATGAAATCTAGTCTATGTACAAGCACACACACACACTTGTCTTTTATATATATGTATGTGTGTGTGAGTGAGTGTGTGTGTGTGTGTGTGTGTGTGTGTGTGTGTGTGTGTGTGTGTGTGTGTTGGGTCTGTTGACATGGTCTTATTTCTTCCCTCACTGAGTCTGCGTATTTGCTGTCTTATATTAATTAGTTTGTAGGTGTGGAAACAGTCCTGCATTCTTGGCATGAGCTCACCTTTGATGATTCTGTTTACTTGTTATTTTGTCTCTTATGTGGTATTCTCCTTTTGTCATTAGTGTAAGGTTTACCTAAAAAAGAAAAAAAAAGAGAGAGAGTTCTGTGCCGGATCTTTCTGGCCCTCACGGACTTTAAGAGGAAACTCCTCCTGCTTCAGTCTGAGCTCTTGCATGTATGCCTGTTCTAGTTTCATGACACAAGAACCTTCTGGAACCTGACTTACAGGAGGATGTTACACATCCATGCAGGTAAAGGGAACTGGACCTAGAAACTGCAAGTGCGACAACAGCTCTTAGCTGCTGGGCCACCTCTGCAGCCCCTTGTTGATTGGTCATCACTAGCTACCAGAAGCAATGATACATAATTCATGGAGCACTGAGGATACTCCCCCCGCCACAACCCCCCTACTCCTCCATAGTGTCAGGATGAGTAAAATGCAAGTGTTCACTCGTTTCCAGGAGCTCATCCTTTCCTTCTTTCATTCTGATTCCTTTGCACGTGACTTTCTACAGCACTGCCCTGCCGAAGGTAGCACTGACGTGATTGGCACACCTTGCAGGGTCCCCTTCTCAGCTCCAGCCCTGCTACTTAAGGACTCACGCTTTGCTTCCGGATTAGGCTAAAAATGCTTCTTCCTCAGTCCTTGACTTCCTTCACATAAATAAGTCTGTTGCTTTGACCCATCGTATTGTCTTTGAGTCTCTATTTGATTAATTGCTACGCAAACCTTTTTATTACATTCCCATACTCGCTCTTATTCTTTTAAGCACTCGGGCACATGATGAGGTGGGAAATGCCTTTCATAATCAGCACCTTTTGCTGCCAGAACTTCTGAGCATATCTTTGTGTGTGACCGTCTTTTATGGCGTTTGACTCATCCGGATACTATGGGGAGTGTCCTCGGTGCTCCATGGAATTATGTATCATTGCTGCTGGATTTAAGTCCCCGCGGTAGCTAGTGATGACCGGTCAACAAAGGGCTGCAGAGGTGGCCCGGCAGCTAAGAGCTGTTGATGCACTTGCAGTTCCTAGGTTCAGTTCCCTTTACCTGCATGGATATGTAACATCCTCCTGTAAGTCAGGTTCCAGAACACTGGTTGCTCTCTTCTGGCCCCTGCAGGCACTGTAACAGGTGCATAGGGGTACAGACGAAGACACACAGACACATTAGGAGAGAGGCGGGGACGGGGGGGGGGGGGAGGGGGAGAGAGAGAGAGGTGGGGGGGGAGGGAGAAATGAACAGAAACTATAAGTGTTCTGGAGATGTTCATAACGCATCAAGATAAAAGTACAGGAAAGAACAGAGGTGTCAGTCCTAGTGTGAAAGCAAATGGCGAGTCTAGATAGGTGACAGGACAGCAGACAGCTCGTGCCAACACTGGAAGAGTCGGGGATGATCCTCATGGTTGGTAAAGTTGTTTGTGTTCACGGAGCCCGGGGCCAGAGAACATTCTGTGCCCTACTAACGTGTTAACAGAAGGCTTATCATACTGATAATATAATCGGGAACACAGCGGAAGCTTTTGAGAGGATCCTCCCTAATCGTGGAAGAAATCACAGTACAAGAAAACGCTGTCACCCGGCATCCCACGTACAGAGAAATTTGCTACAGAGGGAAAGCGAATTATATTAAGCACCACAGTTTTCTTAACTTTGTAATATAATAACAGGCCCCAGTGCTCACGGCCTCCTCCTCACTGAGGCGTGATGTAGAAAGGACCGGTTCCCACTCTAAGTAGCTCATGACTGCCAGACAGGGCTTGGGATTAAGGGCTGCATGGCAGTTGCGTCGTAAGTCACACACAACTCTCCCAGTCCAGTGCTGTGGTGTGCAGTCGGACTTCTAGAAGTCTCCTTTGGTCTTGCATGTGCTTCTCGGAGGAGAGCTGCTTGCATGTGGTGCTGCTCACAGGCGCATTTGACCTTGCTGCACTTCATCTGTCAAATTCCACGTTGCCGCTGCGGATTCCACTGGTTATCCCGTGGAACCATGGGCTGTTGAGAGAGGACAGAGCACATTTCTGTGGCTGCTCATTAGGTAGGTCCTCCGCTTTTGTTAGTTTAAAAACAATGAGGTCTCCGTTCCTCTGTCCTCCGGTTTCTGCTGAGTGGGAGAGTGGAAACGCTGAGTTCCCTTTCCCTTCCTCTCTTTCCTCATATTGTGGCTTTCTTAGCTGCGGTCCGCTTTCTTTGCATTGCTTCAACTCTGTCTTTGATGCTATACGTTTCCTAACCTCAGTTAGTTGTTAACTCTTCTGACAGAGCTCATTGAATACCTTTAAACTTCCTCAAGACCTTCATAAATGTCTGCAGTTTGTTTCTAGAGCTTTGAGTTCTTTTATTTACTTTTGATCTTTGATCGCTCCCTTTACTGTCGTTCGAATTTGTTCATTGGTAAAATTAGAATGTATTGCTCCGAAATGATGGAAACCAGTAGAGCAATTCCTCTGAAACTCACAGAGAAGAAATAGAATGTGTCCGCTCCATACGAGATAAGGTCAGTTGGGGATAAAGCTACTGAGAAGTAGCACCTGTTCTCCCATACTCACACTAAAATGTCCATTAGCTATCAATAAAATTATAAGAGATGGCCTAAATATACTATAAGTGTGTGTGGTTGCGCTTGTGTGCACATGCGTGTGTTCATGTGTGTGCATGGCAGAATTATGTAAACTAAAACAACGTTATGCAGATATGCAGAGTGAAGGCTTGCTTTGTGGAACAGGACTGACATAGGATATAACATATAATTGAATAAGCCAGGAGTCTAGACACATTTCAAACGGTCCTAGTTCAGTTGGAACCATAAAGTTGACTTCTACAGAGGAAATAGATAGCATGCAAGGGCTGAAGGATCTCAGAGTTGATACAGTAAATATTGACTTTCAACTTGAGTTATTAAGAATTGCCTGAACACTGGAGATATGGCTCAGAGGATAAGAGTGTGGGCATTTCTGCAGGCATCATGGCCGGTAGGGAAAGAAACCGTGAGAAGCAAGAAGGAAAACTCAGGCTGGCCCGACTTCGTTGGGGCTGGCTCAGTTTGACACCAGGCAGTTTATTGTAAGCCTGCTTAAACACAGTACAGTCTGGAAGAACATTTCCTGGTGTAACAGAATCTCCAGTGCATAATGAGGCATAATGACACTGAAACTCAACTCAAAATGCATGTTATTTCTTTCAAAAAGATGGGTGCTAGAGATAGGCTCCATACATTAGTTTAAGGACCTAAGGATGCATCTGGAGTGGTGTCTGTCATACAGGTTTTACATATAGTGTTGGACACAGCAGGACATAAATTACATGTGACATCTTCCCCTAAGGTTCTGTTGACTGAGAAACAAAGTTAAAGATACAGGTCTAGGGAAGGGGAGTCTGGAATGGACATTCTGGGGCATTTGGGTAAGATCTGCCTCTGTAGATAGCAAAGGTCAACGAGGTTGTTAACCACATCCACTCCCAGCTGTCTGAGTGTGAAACTGGAATTCATTTCCTTTTTTGAGGAGACATTTCTGTGTGTTTAACTTTTCTGTTTTCCCTAGTGATCTGGAAGAGGGACCTTTGTACATACATACATACATACAGGCTTTGAACTTTTTCTTTTTCTTTTTTTTTTTTTGATTTTTTTTTCTTTGAACTTTTTCAAATCTACTATATTTGGGATTCTTTAATGCTTATACCTCCCTTCCATCCCACCTACCCTAGATAGGAAAGAAAAGAGGTTAATGGGAGCAGGAGAAGTAGACCTTTTTAAACTCAGTTCTTTGGAGCGATTCCACTGGTATAGTTGGCAGGCTTCCAGTGGCAGCAATTTGACAAAAGTGACTGCCACCACAGCCTCTGGAGCCAGGAGCCTCGGAGCGTTCTCTGGAGCATTTCTCTCTAGGAGCATCTCGATGCCAAACAACAGGAAACAATACCAAGATCCAAAGCCCCCGCCTCCTGGTTGGGGCTCATATAAATACATATATATAAGATCTCCTCTCAGAGTCCATACAGAGATGGTTTTCAGCTGCCAAAGACCATGCCCCTGCAAGAGGCAGTTCCTCTTCTAGTGGACAAACATCACCTATTCTCTCACAAGTCTGTTTCCAGTGGGAAAACACCGCACACCCTCGCTCATGTCTGTTTCACATCCCACATTTGGGATCAAGACAAACACATGTTTATATCCACTACACGTACATATATACGTATATACATACATACATATATACATACATCGTCTCTTCTAATCTTTTTTTTTTTTTTTTAAGAAAACACACTGGTTGTAATAGAGGCCAAGATTGAACGCATTGCCTTTATGCTTAGTCTAATTAATACAGGTAAGCATGACAGAATTATAAAACTAGTCAACAGAGGCCTGAGCAAAGGGGAACGCCATCTTAACCATGGCGGCCAGTCAAAGGTCACTTGACTTGAGAGATTTTGTCAATATCAGTATATAACTCATTAATTTGACCATCAATGGTGTTAGATCTTGCTGCAGGGCATGGCTGGCATGCCCTGCCCTCTACCTGGGGCCCTTCCCCTCTCCCAGACTCTCACTATATAAACCAGGCATTTTGGTTTCAACTGCCCCTTGTCTACCCTTTCTCCCCTGGCCTTTGTCCTTTTCCCACCTCCCTGTTCTCTCTCCTTCTCTTCTCCCCAAACCAGCACGTGCTCTCCCTTCCCCTCCTCCTCCCCCGCTGCTTCCAATAAACCTGCATTTGTATATTATAACTTCATCACCCTTAGCTCACTCCAATTTTTTTAGTCAGTCCAAGTCACTGTACCAGGTGATTGATTCCATAATTGGAAGGAGCCAATGGCGACAGTGCTATAATATATACAAATGCAGGTTTATTGGAAGCAGCACGGGGAACGGGGGGGTGGGGAGGGAGAGAGGGGGGCTGGGGGTGGGGAAAAGGAAGGAGAGAGGGGGACAAGGGGGGCAAGGGGCAGTGAAACCAAAATGTCTCTGGGAGAAGGGAAGCATTAACCCTAGTAGAGGGCAGGGCATGCCAGCCACGCCCTGCCAGCCACGCCCTGCCAGCCACGCCCTGCCAGCCACGCCCTGCAGCAGTGGACCTACCAAGTAGTATGGAAAAAAAAAATCTGGCACATTAAAGCAACACATGCCAGGAAATTGTTACCAAGCAAGATGACGCTTGAACGACGAATAATCTATAGTAGCTCAATCTGGTAAAACTGTAATCTTCAATTCACCTGTCTCTAGATTAATTTCTGCTAGTGGTTTTACTGTAATACTAGTAGTTTTATTCATCATAAGGCTTTTTTGGAACTTCTATTTATATTCTAGTGTAGAATATATATCCCTGGGATAGGCAACTTTAAAAAAAAAAAAAAGTGTTGTAACTGCAACCAACCATTACAGGATCCAGTAGATGTAAGGATCCATCACAATTTCTCGGAGAGAGCTGTCTTAATTCTATTGATGGGTTGGAGAGATTTACTGAGCATCATGGATGTAATAAGGCCTATCTCGCATAAACGTTCATAAGCAATCAGTAGCATGGCAAAACAATATTATGTGGTCCTCGTTCAGAGATAATGTTTTTTTGTTTTGTTTTGTTTTATCGCCCCTGACAAAAACCACTTGGGTTCTGCATTGACAGTCTGATAATTGACATGTGATGCAGGTCCTTCTATCCCCCCCCCCTCCTCCTTGAGGTCCACTCCAGAGTTTGGCTGTGAGTCTCAGCATCTGCTTCGTGGAGTCTTTTCCGAGGACCTCTACGCTTAATTCTCATTCAGAAACGCAGATAGAATAGACACTAGAAGCCACTGAAGAGAAGGAACAGAACTGGTACCTTTTATTTTTAAGGTGAGGAAACCCAGTTAAACAAGTACACTAAACCTCTCCCCCCCCCCACACACACACACACTTTTGTCTTCTCCCTATCTGTCTCTAAACTGCTTATGTCCCGCCCGTTCCAATTTTATGTTTACTACTGTATCCTTGAAGAACTTGTGTTTGCTTCCGTTGTACCTTTTCAACCTTCTGTAACAATCCTTCTACAACATTCCTTTTCTCTTAAGGTAGGTTAGTTTCCATTCTCAAGGCTTCTCTATCCTTCATGGTCTAATTTTTATATGAGATCAGTTAATGCTGCCCCCCCCCCAATCCATTTTGGGTGAGGATGTGCACACTAGGGTTCCAGAGCTATTCAGCATGACAGGAAGACTCCGATTTTCCTTAGGCCACCCGGTACATGTCTTCTAACTTTAAATAAACAACAGTCAGTTCAAATATGCAGTGGTTGGGAAACATCTAATAAAAGCTGATTGAATAAATTAATGACACCTAACGTTTAGACTGTTGAGCTCCACAATGAGGGATGGATACAATCTTATTTTTGTGTGTGTGTGTGGAGCATATGAACTTTGTATATAAAACAGAAAGCATGTGTTCCTTATCCTTTTGAAGAGTCATCTGTAGAAGCATTAAAAGTAATTCTTTACAAGGATTTTCTTTATTTTTTTTAAATTAATTTATTCATATTACATCTCAATTGTTATCCCATCCCTTGTATCCTCCCATTCCTCCCTCCCTTCCATTTTCCCCTTATTCCCCTCCCCTATGACTGTGACTGAGGGGGACTTCCTCCCCCTGTATATGCTCATAGGGCATCAAGTCTCTTCTTGGTAGCCTGCTATCCTTCCTGTGAGTGCCACCAGGCCTCCCCATCCAGGGGATGTGGTGGTCAAATATGGGGCACCAGAGTTCGTGTGAAAGTCAGACCCCACTCTCCACTCAACTGTGGAGGATGTCCTGTTCATTGGCTAGATCTGGGTAGGGGTTCAAAGTGTACTGCACATATTGTCCTTGGGTGATGCCATAGTTTGAACAGGATCCCTGGGCCCAGATCTGCCCATCATAATGATCCTCTTGTAGGTTTTAGGACCGTCTGGATCTTTCAAATGGTGCATACCATTTGACTCTTTCTGCTTCTGGGTTAATTTTCTTCTTTAATGTAATTAGTTTTAGGCAATACCATGGTATATCTTTGAGCAGTGTTAAGAGGGGATCTTTTTTTTTTTAATTTTTTTTCTCCTTTATTAATTTATTCTTGTTACATCTCAATGGTTATCCCATCCCTTGTATCCTCCCATTCTTCCCTCCCTCCCATTTTCCCCTTATTCCCCTCCCCTATGACTGTTCCTGAGGGGGATTACCTCCCCCTGTGTATGTTCATAGGGTATCAAGTCTCTTCTTGGTAACCTGCTGTCCTTCCTCTGAGTGCCACCAGAAAAAAAAAAAAAAGCAACAAACTGGAGAAGATAAATTTGACAGACTAATAAATAAATAATATTTAAAAAAAAAAAAGGAGAGGATCTTTTGGATAGAGATTATCTATTGGTCTCAAGTAACATGCTTATGCAATATACCAATTATCAGTGTTGAAGAAATAATCACCCTGAATTTAATTTAGTGACACAGTGGTCTCTGTAGGTTCTTTGCCAGTAAGCTGTTTAAGATGTGTCCTTTTCATCACTATTATGTTTATAATTTCTTGGAAATAAGGAGTTACAGGTTGTTGCATAGAATTTTGACATAAATAAATTTCTATAATACCATTATCTTGCTGATACATAATTGCATCAGGCCATGAAGAAGGAAGAATAAGCAGTAAGAGATTAATTCTATGAGTTAGCACTCCAGCAGTAGCATTTTTAAAGAAGCAGCTAATAAGCCACCTTGCTTCGGGTGTTACACTTAGTTTTTAAAAATAATTTATTTTTATTTTTATGTACATTGGTGTTTTGACTGCATGTACGTTTGTGTGAGAGTGTCAGATCCCCCTGGAACAGGAGTTACAGACAGTTGTGAGCTGCCCTGTGGGTGCTGGGAATTGAACCAGGTCCTTGGAAGAGCAGTCAGTGCTCTCAACCACTGAGCCATCTCTTCATAGAATATAACCAAGCATCTTAAAGGCAATTTAAAGAGCAAACCTAAATATTCATTAGTGATTGAAAGATAAGAATATACCCAAAGCTGGGCATGGTGGTGCACGCCTTTAATCCCAGCACTCAGCAAGGCAGAAAGAAGCAGGTGGATCACTGTGAGTTCGAGGCCAGCCTGGTCTACAAAGGGAGTCCAGGCCAGCCAAGGCTACACGGAGAAACCCTGTCTCGAAAAACAAAACAAAACAAAAATGTACCCAGTGGACAAGACCCAAAATTTTAGATTTCCTTCTTTTTGTTTATTTACCACGAAAGTTGAGTGTCCTTCACATAATGAATGTGCAGTACATCAGGAAATTCCATCAGCAGTGGCTTTAGTGCTTTGTGTCCTAGTGCTTTGTGCCATCCTTCCTATACTAGAGATTAGGCCTGTTTTACTCTCTCCTCATGGAGGGAGTGTTGATCAGTGTGTATTGAGTTACTCCCAATGTGAGGGAAAACAAAGAAAAATCAAACAAGCAAACAAACAAACAAACAAACAAACAAACCCAAAAAACAAAATCAAAACCAAAACCAAAAAACCTCAAGCTTTGGGCCAGCCAAGCAAACTCAAGCTGCTGCAGCAGAGCACTGCACCTCCCCCCCCTCCCCCCCCACCTCCCGCCGCCCTCTTCCGCCCCCTCCCCACCCTCTCCCCCCTACCCCCACTTCCGCCTCTCACCACTCTTTGGGATTCAGGTGTTGCCTTAGAAACCTTTCAGTGCTCCAACCTAGGAAAGAAACCCCCCTCCCCCCCCCCCCCGCCGCCCATCCCCCTAAATCCCCAACCCCCCAACCCCCACCTTCTCATTGAAAAAGGCAGTGAGGGTGGAGTGCTTTAAAGTTCCAGTCGGCTTGGCTCCCTTGCTTGGAAGATGAGCTGCAAACACACAGGGCATTTGGCCCGCCCTGCCAAGATAGCCCTGGCAGAAAAATGTTCTCTCTCTCTCTCTCTCTCTTTATTTATTTATTTATTGTTTATTTATATAATTGGAAGGGATTTTATGTCCCCTTTCATGGGCTTTCTTTACACTAGTTCCTGTGACTATAAAGTTGCAAAGCTGTACCTCTGAATATATTTGGGATTTGGATCTTAAGGAACACTTTGTGGCAAAGGACTAAGGAGAATCCATGTGAATTCCGCTCTCTCACCTAAGGTTGCGAATTCTTGGGCAGGAGGCTGAGTTTCCTGGACCTCTAATTTCTACTTAAAGAAAACTTCTTTTAGGATTGAGCGCCTCACGTGGCTATTTGGGATTTTCCTGTGACCATGTGACAGTTTCCGGTTGGGAAAAATGTCAGTATTTTGCTGATGGGAATTGCATCAGTGCTGCTGGTTGTTCTTAGTTCAGTTCGTGTCATTTGTCAGAGTGCATGGCACTTCACTTCCTGTGTCCTCTGATTTCTCATTTTTCTTTCCAGTGCCTTAAAAATCTCCTCACAGAAGGGACATCATCATTACTTAGGCTTATTCTTAGTTCTTTCTGAAGCTACCCAAATGGGGTATGTTTCTAATTTGCTTTTCAAATGGTCATTACAGATTTGTAGGAAAACTAACCGTTTTGTGTGTTAGTTTTATATTTCTCAATAATAGTTAAGACACTTAAAATTCTAAGATTTTTTTTTCACACGGTTTCTGTGGGGAATTTTGTGACATCATGATCTTTAAACAGGAGTGGGGTGCCGTTCTTTCCCAGCATTATCTCCTCCTTGTCCTTTGGCCTATTCAAATTTCTCCAACTCACTTTTAAGCCTCTGGAGTAAATGGGACCAGGGAAGGCACACATATTCGTCTTTTTCCACTTTTCCTGCTAACACTGCTCATTTTTCCTCTGCACTGGACTGTGGGCCTTGGCGTAGCTGTTAAGCTGTGTCCTGTTTACTCCTTGTCGCTTTGGGAGCGCATCACAAAATCTGTTGAACTTCGTCTTAGACATTTCCAAACTTTCTGGGATTTTCATATTGCAAGTTTTTTTTATTTCTCTTATGATTTAAAAAAAAATATTCTGGTTGATTAAATTACTGGTAGTATGTTTCTTCCCTCCAGTTAGAAATAATGGCTTGTTGTTTTCTGTGAGTTGGAAATGATAATCCTACTCCCAGCTGCCCTCTGTTCATCTATTCTTTATGTAAAATGTCTTTATTCCCTGTGTTATCATGGATAAATTCTCTCTGATTTTTCTATGTATGGTTTATCTCCAGTTGTGACCTTTGGCTGGCGTTGCTTGAGTGGATGACCTGTGCTATTTCTTTGCTTTCTTCAAGTGTGCTTTTTTCCTCCAGGACTTTTAAAAGCCAACATTTCTGGGTGCAGTGACAAGATCTACAGTTATTTTCTGTCATCACTCTAAATATATCCTCTGTGCTTTTCTGTCTATAAGAGTGTGGACAGTACCTCTTGTATCTTTTTCGTTCCAGGGTTTCCTTATGTGGGATAGCATTGTCTGTAACAGGATTGTACTAAATTTACCTTTCTTATTCTTGATAGCTTAATGTGAAATGTCCTGAAGAGTTGCAGTCTTTGTTCCTGATATAGAAATTCACAGGGGAGCAACAGAAGGAATGGATGCTTCTCCGATAAATGTACCCCAGGTCAGTGTTGTGTCCACATGTCTTTGAAGATTGTGTTGTTGTTGTTGTTGTTGTTGTTGTTGTTGTTGTTGTTGAAATCATGCAAGCCTTTAATTTTCTGTCTGTGATAAAGTTATCTAAAGTGTTTATTTCTTTCTTCTTCTTCTTCTTCTTCTTATTATTATTATTATTATTATTATTATTATTATTATTTTTCTTCTCTGATAATTAAGATTAGGCCTTTGCATTTTGTCACCAAATAGCACAATCTTGTCCCATTGTATCCTCCCTGGCTTATGACTGTGATGACAGGTTATTTTCATGCCCTTAAGACCTATACTTCTGAAAGGAAATATGTATTTCTATCGTAATTGGTGATCAAGTAAACCTATTGATGCCCAGTTCTTACAGAGGATGGACTCTTGTCCTAATACATTAGTGAAGAAGGGAGGTCTCGTGTCTCATATGGTTGCATTTCAGGGAGGTTTCGTAACCATGGAAACACGTCGACTTTTTGGCTTACCTCACAATTTATGGTAAAATTGAAATAGAAGAGACTCACTGTTTTGAATCTCAGTAACAAATATTTAGCTTCCGACAGAACCCAGATGATGGGAGGAGTACATGGCTTGCTCTTGCCATAAAACTGTTATTTCTATGAGGAGGTGCAGATTGCGTCATAGTGGATTTTATCTTTGCCATTGGATATCACACAAGGATGATACACTTGCAGGTGTGTTGACATCTGGAAACTATTTGTCTCAGGAAAAGTGTTGCTCATATCATTCTTTTAATTCCAGTGCTCAGTGATAAGTTCACAATAGGTAAATCAGGATTTTCTCTTTGTCTTTTAGTTTTCAGACAAGGTGTAAGCAGGCCTGTTCCCACCTCTGTATTACATCATGTCGAATGTATTACTAAGATTTTTCTAGTTATTGGCTTCACTCTGTGCATAAGCCATCAAATTTCAAGCATAACAAATATCCCTTTTTAACAACAGTGCTCTTATCTTTTGGAGGATCAAGGCTTCCTGCATCTTATACGTTTCCTTTCCCAGAAACTATGTACTATATAGGTAAAGATTCCACGGCGAGTTTTCATTTCTTACTTAAGAAAGTGTTTTTATTATGTATGTGAGTGTTCATCCGCATGTTTTTATGTGTGTAGTACGTACTTCCATTGATGCCCATGTAGCCTTGAGTTGCCACCCAACTGTTAGTACACTGCTGTAAGCTGTCATGTGTGTAGAGAAAAATTAAACTATTTCTCTGCAAGTCAAGTAACAGGAACAGATACCTCTGAGGCATCTCTGTAACTCTCAGGTTTACATTTCTGATGTACATTGATGATGGAGCCAGTGTATAACCTTGCATATTCTGTTTGTTTCCAAAATGAAGAAAGCATCATCAGTGACACTTGTCTATGAAATATAAAATCATTTTTATGATTGAGATCAAATACTGAAGAAAAGAATAGCTTTGAAATTAATACCTTCAAATTTTTAGTTGAGACAATTATGTGAGCAACAATATATTAAAAATTAATTAAGATTTAGTATCATTCTCACACACCTTATTACAACTATCACAGAATATCTTTCTATATCATCTGAATGCATTATCACATAGGACATTCTTTTTCACATATTTACACATATTTTGTAGTGAACCCCCATATGGAATTTCTTGCCAAAGGCCAACTTCATCAGGCCAAGGAAGACTGACAGAGACAGCATGTGCAGAGTCAGGGACTGATCACTCAGCAGGCTTTTTTTCTGAAGCTACAAAGCTAGATTCTCTGGGTTGGAACTACTTGTAGCCATCAAAGAAAAAGAAAGAAAAGTTAGGAAAGAATCATACACTAACATACACACACACACACACACACACACACACACACACACACACACACACATACACCATTAGTGGATGAAGCAAGAAAAGTTCCAAAAAGCAAGTTCCAACAAGCTTCAACAATTTCATACATACATACACACACACACACACACACACACACACACACACACACACACACACTCTCTCTCTCTCTCTCTCTCTCTCACACATTGGGTGGAAGTAGCAAATTCCAAAGAGTGAGCTCCAACAAACTTTACATACATACATACACATACATACACATGCATATTGAGTGGATGGAGCAAACTCCAACAAGCTCAAACAATTTTATTTTTTCCTCCCACAGCTTATATATCCCAGCAGAATCTTTCAAGCAGTACAAAAATTGCGGTGTGGTTTCATTCTCTTTTTCTTCAAGTGAACAATAACAATGAATATACATAACTAAAACATGTTTCCCAGTGCCTTCACATGATCAAATGTATTATCAATGAAGAAAATCAACTATTCCCAAGAACGCATGTGCATTTATGACTAAGCAACCTGTTATGAATTAACAAACTGTAAGCAAGCAAAGTAATTTCTTTTTCAGCCAGTTTCTCTTTATTGGCAGGCTATAATTGGGGTTACAAAGAAAGAATCAATTATCATAAAAAGGATTGTTATGCAAATCTTAAAAGAATCACAAATCTAAACTTTTATATAAAAACAAGCAGTTTTTATATACTACTCAGTAACAATTTTTATCAAATCGTATCAGGAAGAGGAGGGCTAAAATTGGTACAAGGAATTATTCTTCACCTTACTCACCAGCCCAGCTTCTGCAGAGTCAGATTAGCTAGTGCTAATTGGGGTATTGTTCTTGCTCTCTGACCTCAAAAACTCCCTAGCTCAAGCATTAGTGTGTACCTTTCTGAACTTCGAGTTATTCCTCAAGATTCTCTACATCAGAGCCACTGACAAAGCCATCTTTACCTGACCTTACTAAACAGTCTTTTTCCAAATTCTTTGTAAAGGTGGTGGCCATTGCTAACAATCTGCATCTCTAAGTTCTTTCCAAGGGTCATCCATATTGGTTTTGTTGACTTTCAGAAAAATGTAGGTAATATTGATGCTGCTTAATGGTGGTTTTTCTATTTCCTTGATGATACTGAAAATATCCTCACACGGTAACTCCACAAAGTACTTGATTCTGTGTGTTGTGTGGAATGTCGGATGTGTGCAGTGACATTACTCTCCTTGCTGCTAGTAAGGAGACCCAAACTCCTTGACTTTTTATTCATCCGTAAATTCTGCATTCCATACTCTACCTCTTTGCTTTACAAAGGATGTAGTGTTGTAACCCACACCACAGGATCTCCAGCTGAGCATGTTAGAATTGAATCAGATGAGGCCCTGCTGCAGTGTTCTTATTGAGCAGGGTTGACAGTGGAATCACAGTTTTGCTCGTAATTCTTTTCATCTGCGTTGCAACAATGTGATACCGTTTGATATCAACACAGGCTTCATAAAGGTATACTCCTGGATCTAGACCTCAAATGTGTATCTTATATGTACCCGAAGTTTGCTGATTGTATGTCTGTTATGTCATCTTGTTTTCACAGATAGAGACTATAGAGAGAGAGATTGTGAGTATTTTAGAGTACACCTTTTATTAAAATTAACTCGCATTTTTACTTTGTGGGTATATTTGCCTGAGTGTATGCATGAGTAACATGAGTACATTCTTCTTAGAGAGTCTAGAAGAAAACATTGAATCTGGTGTAACTGGAGTCACAACCTATTGTGTAGTGCCCTATGGGTACTGACAATCAAACTTGAGTTTTCCGGAAGTGCCGTCAGTGCCCTGAACCACAGTCTACAGCATCATTAGAGAACATTTGCCTTTGACTAAATGGCATGCCTCATCTGTATCACAAAACTGCCTCTAATTCTTTAGGTCTCTTTTCACCTAGGCGAGCATTTTGTCCAGCAGCACATAGCAAATGGGGAACTTTTCATTACAGGATCTGTTGACGTTTAGCAATGTGGCTGTGGACTTCTCCCAGGAGGAGTGGGAATGTCTCGACTCTTCTCAAAGGGCTTTGTACATGGACGTAATGTGGGAGAATTACAGCAACCTAGTTTTTGTAGGTAAGAGTGTTTGTCTTGTAAACTTCATCACCCATCCTTTCTTTGTATTTACCTACTTTGTGGGTATGTATGGTTATGTCTAGAAAGTTTATGACCTGTCTACAGACTATCAGGAAGAAAAAAAAAAATCTAATAACAGTAGCTGTAATTTTACAGTTCTCGGTGTTCTGTGCAAAGAATACACAATGCTATATAGTGTATGAGCTCTCTAACCCTTTCATCTTGTTTTTAATCCTGATTTTAGAATTCAAAGAAAATTGAATATTCAAAACTGTGAAATGCAATGTAGTGCAATATTTTGTTGTTGGAATACTTTGATTTTACTCTTGGTTTAAGCTATGTACCTGTTTCTGATTTTTTTTAAAATGGAGAGGTTTAAAATACAGAAAGCTGTTGGTATGTGTACTAGGGTCTGTTTGTTTTGTTTTGTTAGTTTTTTTTCTCATTTTTTTGAGATATGGTCTCTAGTTTTGGCACAGCATGATTTTATTCCTGTCACTAGGGAGGAAGGCGGAAGCAAGTGGATCTGGTGAGTGTCTAGCCGGCATGGGTTATAGTGAGTTTTAGCCGATGAAAGCTACACAGTTTGACTCTCTCAAAAACGCAAGCAATAAAAAATAGATAGAGTTCCCTATATGCTTGTTTAGAGAGCATCTTTCTGAAATTGCATTATTATTTGATTACCATTTCATTAAACCTTCTGTAACATATGTAGATTAGAGAGAGAAGGCTATTATTGGTCCTCTCAGATTGATAGAGATCAGAGTAGAAGTTCTTCTGAGCATCCATTAATAATAATGGGGAAAAAAAGACCTCTGCTGAGGGCTCTGTTTATAATAATTGCTAGTTTATATGTCTTTGAGAACTTAAGGAGGCATCAGTTACTTAATCTGTTTCATCAAGCGTCAATCCTTATTGTCCCTAATTGTGCTAATTTTCCAGAGAACCATTGCATATGTGGTAAATATGAGGAAGGTGTGGATCAAGGCTCAAAGCATATTGTCTGTCAACATGCAAGTACCCAAAAGAAGTCTTACACATGTTGTGAGTTTGGCAAAATAGTTCATGAATCCTCCCAAGGCATACCTTATAACACAAACGATACTACAGAAAACTGCGAGTACAGAAGTGGGAACCTCAAGGATGCCGCCATTGAATCATCAACTCCCACAACACAGAAAAGTGGGAACGCTGGAGAAGAACAAGACAAATATAAAGATTATAAAGAATATTTAAATTTGTGTTCTGTCATTAGCCAATATCAACAAGTCCACACTGGAAAGAAAGAACACAGAAATACAGAGTATGATACATTTTTTGACTCGAAACATAAACTCATGATGAAACAACTCTGTAGTAGAGAGAAAGCATACCAGTGCAGGAAATGTGGGAAATGCTTCAGGACCTATTCGAGCCTCTATAGACATCAGAGAGCTCACCCTGGGGAGAAACCCTATAACTTTACAGAATGTGACAAGTCCTTTCTGTATTTGTCACACCACAATGTACATTACAACATTCATTATGGAGAAAAACCGTACAAATGTACAGAGTGTGGTAAATGCTTTTATCATTCATCAGGCTTTAAAAGACATTACAGAATCCACACTGGAGAGGAGACTTACAAATATAACGATGGTAGAAAATCCTTTCTCTGCTGCTTAGGTCTTAGAAAACCTCAGAAAATTCATGGAGGAGGGAGACCTTATGAATGTAAGCAATGTAGCAAGTCCTTCTATACGTTATCACACCTTGAACACCATTACAGAATCCACCGTCGAGAGAAACTTTACCGATGTAACGAATGCGGCAAGTTCCTTTCCACTTCTTCAGGCCTTCAAAGGCATCAGAGAATTCATAGAGGAGAGAAATCTTACATATGTTCAGAATGTGACAAATGTTTTATCCAGAAGTCCCAACTTAAAACACATCAAAAGATTCATACAGGAGAGAAAACTTACAAATGTAGTGAATGCGAGAAATCCTTCACCGTTGGCTCATCTCTTAGAATACATCAAAGAATCCATACTGGAGAGAAACCCTACGAATGCAGTGAATGTCACAAGCGCTTTGTCCAGCAAGCCCACCTGAGACGACATCAGAAAATTCACACAGGAGAGAAACCTTACAAATGCAGTGAATGTGACAAATCCTTTACCGTTGCCTCAGACCTTAGAATGCATCAGAAAATCCATACAGGAGAGAAACCTTACAAATGTGGTGAATGTGACAAATGCTTTATCCAGAAAGCTAAGCTTAGAAAACATCAGAGAATTCACACAGGCGAGAAGCCTTACAAATGTAGTGAATGTGACAAATCCTTTACTGTTGGCTCAGACCTTAGAACGCATCAGAAAATTCATACCGGAGAGAAACCTTACAAGTGTACTGAGTGTGACAAATCCTTTATCCGGAAAGCCAACCTTAGACGACATCACAGAATCCATACGGGAGAGAAACCGTACAAGTGTAGCGAATGTGACAAATGTTTTATCCAGAAAGCCAATCTTAGAACTCATCAGAGAATTCACACAGGAGAGAAACCTTACAAATGTAGTGAATGTGGGAAATCCTTCACGGTTGGCTCAGACCTTAGGAAGCATCAGAAATGTCACACCGGAGAAAAACCTTACAAATGCAATGAATGTGAGAAATGCTTTATCCGGAAAGCCCACCTTAGAAGGCATTACAGAATCCATACAGGAGAGAAACCTTACAAGTGTAGTTACTGTGCCAAATGCTTTATCCAGAAAGCTAATCTTAGGACACATCAAAAAATCCATACAGGAGAGAAGCCTTACAAATGCAGTGACTGTGACAAACGCTTTATCCAGAAAGATCATCTTAGAACACATCAGAGACTTCATACAGGAGAGAAACCTTACAAATGTAGCGAATGTGAAAAATCTTTTACTGGTGGCTCTGTTCTTAGAAAACATCAGAAAATTCATACTGGAAGAAGAGTGAATTTTAGCAATGCCGTGAATCTGACTAACCCTTTATCTAAAAAGCCTACCTTAGAACTCATCAAAGAATTGATACAGGAGAGAAGCCTAATAAATGCAGTGTGTATGGCCCAGTCTCTACCTGCCTCTCAGGCCTAAGAAAACATCAGAAACTTCATACTGGAATAAAAGAAGTTTAAATAGTAAATAATATGGCATATGCTTTGTCCAGACTCTGTTCCAATGGGCCACTACAGGTTCCCCACTAGAAAATCATTGTGAATATGAGAAACCTGGGAATGCCTTTAAGTAATTATGTTCAAATCTTGGTGAAAAAAAAAATCAAGACTTTATACTGAAGGAATAAATGCAAATGTGACATTGTAGAAAAAAAAATTTGTTAAAATGTTTTACTTTTCCAACCTCAACTACTTCATAGTGAAGACGAAATGGAGAATTCTGAAGAATATTCTATTGTGTAGCAGTTTTGTTTTGTTGTTTTGGCTATTTTTGAGACTTAAAACATTTCATCCTCTAGGGAAGCGAATTGACACAGGAAATAAACCACTCAAAATAGCATCAAGAAGGCCCTGAAGCAGACAGGAATCATTGTGCTTAGTAACATCTGAAGAAACTCACACCAGTGTTGCTGCTTAGAAGGGGCTTGATGGCTTGAACCAGTAAGATACGATGCCCTTTTCCCTGTAGATAAGCCTACAGTTGTGTAGTGTGCTCTGGGTGCTCAGTGTTCATAAGCTGTATGTCATGTTGGCTTGCATTTCTTGATGGCGACTGTCTTTGAATCCCTTTTGCTCCTAGAAGCAACTCCGTTCCCATATTTATATAAGTAACCCCAATAAACCCCATTGATTGGACAGGATGGACTTCGCTGGCAAGCATACTGGCTTCTGTTGTCAATTCCCATTTGGCTGCGTGGGTGCATATGAATGTTGTTAACCTCCACAGGAGGAGCCTCTCCTACAACGTGTGACAAACCCTCTCATTGTTCCTCCAAACTTGTACATCAGAAAACCAACATTAGAGAGAAAGCATTTGGTTAAATAAAGTAGGGAAGTCTTTTTGCTTCCTCTTCAGGCTTACTACTATGATAGTATACATGGTGCCATTAAAAGAGCTCAACACAGACAGTGTTCAGAGGCTTGCGGGGGGGTGGGGCTTAGAAGGAAGATTATTCTCTTCCTTGCATTCATGGAAAGTGAGAAGTCTGCAGTGAGACAAACGGAAATACAGCTACAATCCTATTATTGATAGACAGCGTCCGAACTGGGCTGTTTGTATGATTCAGTCCAATTCCACAGGCCCTCAGAAACCTGCTTGCTGTCCATGAACCAGTACTGAATACCATTGTACCAATCCTTGAGCTCTGCTGTACCTTACAAGTTCCACTCTAAAAGCCTCAGCAAACGGGTTGAATTTCTTTGTTAAATCATTTATACAATGCCAATATTATGAACATATCAAAAATTCAGCATGAAATAAAACTCAAGAAAATGCTTTAATAAAGACTTATATTCAGCTTAATTTCATGTGTGAGTCCATCCAAACAAATATCAGGAGACTATGAAGCTTTAAGGAGATAACCTATGAACAACAGAGGATGCACATGCTCATATATAGTTTAGAAATCTCCAATGCGGGGCTGGAGAGATGGCTCAGTGGTTAAGAGCACTGGCTGCTCTTCCAAAGGTCCTGAGTTCAATTCCCAGCAACCACATGGTGGCTCACAACCATCTATAAGGAGATCTGGTGCCCTCTTCTGGTGTGCAGGCCTACATACAGGCAGAACACTGTCTATGTAATAAATAAATAAATCCTTTTTTCTTTTTAATCTCCAAAGGTGTGTGGGAAGATAATTTTGAAGTACTAAAAAAAGATGGTAAAGTATTTAGTCCCATTCCCAAGTATTATATTAGAATATTGATACTAAAAACAGCAAGACTCGGATATTTGAGACCAGAGACAAGGCAGTGTATTACAATGAATCAAACCATACCATGCAAAAAGTGCTTCATGGATTTCAATACAAGAGGATAGTCTTATCAACTAATTGGAAGCTATTGTTTGAGGACATTTTGGTATTCTCAGTATTGAAGGTAGTATTGAAGATGGTTAATACAATCTTGAGTAAATTCAGGCTCTTGTTGGCAAATGACTATACAATAATTTGTATCAGTTTGCTCATGTATCAGGGCTGATCGATCTGAGACAGGAGACAGTAGAAACTTAGCCTTCTGGACTGTCCCTTAGCAATCTAGAGAATGTAACCAGCCGGACAGACTCCTGGCCTGCCAATATTAGTTATCTATGGATGGAGGCCCCTCTGATGACATTAGATGGTTGACCTACTTAATTCATCACAGATTTTCAGCCCTAAGTTTATAAGCTTGTGCACAGTGAAGACATCTTGTACCTCTCACACAGTATTGTTTTCTTATTTCTGTGCTCATTTATAAACACTGTTCTGGTGTCAAATGGCAGCTACCTGTGGGGAAGCTGTACAGAACAGGTCCAGGACAGCCTAACAGGTGGAGTTGTGTTGAAGGTAGCCTTGACAGAGTGTGGCAGGTGGGTATCTTTGGGCCTGGGGCAATTGTCTCATCTGAGACATGATGGGGAAGTGATACAGAGGTTGTATGGGCTTGGAAAATTCAGCATTTGTACAAGTGCATGGTAAGAACTAGGTTATAGGAGCCAGGTTGCCTGAACCAGGCCACGATAGACTGGGAAAGCCCAGCATTCCCTGAGGACCTCTAGGAGCTACCTTGCTCAGAACCAAATAGAGGACACACATGGTATCTCTGTATCTTGTGCAGACAGAAAAACTCCCCTTAGTTGCAGGGCACCGTGTGTAGCATCCTCCAGGAGCCATCAGTCAGCAGAGCAGTGGGGGAACTGTAGCCTGGAAGAGTAGTAGGGCTGGGAGACAGGCAGTGAGAACCCAGCCAGGGATCTGAATAGGCTTTCTGCTGCTGTGCAGGAGGACACCAGATGTCAAAGTTGTGTTGTGGATATGTACCCATGTCCATAAACTTCAGGTCATATATCCTGGGGCCTATTTGGATATTTTTATTTATCCTCTGGTTGCCAGATTGCTACAGAAGAATCCTCTGGGAGAGGCATTCCATTTTCTCTTCTTTACTAACATGGTCCTCGTGCTGTTGTAGCAGTTACAATGCTCTTGGGATTTAAGTTCTAAGTCCCCTGTTCTACCTTGCCTATTTAAGAGAGTGGGACTTGCCCCCAGGCCTAGTATCCCAAGAGTTGTTTAGAAATCAGTCTCAAAAGGAACCCGTGCATATTTGATGGAATCTGAAGATACACTTTGCTGAACTCTACAATAATGGAACTCTACAATAATGGTTGAAAACATTAACATTTACTAAGCAAATTTTTACTTTCTGTTATTTTCCATCTGAGGTGTATAAACTATAGAGTGTGTATACAGCATTCAGAAATATGTCTTTATTAAGAACTCATGATGCATTCTTAATGTTACACTTTAGCATGTGGAAAAGTGCAGTATATATACTGTGGGTGAATATCAGGTCACACTTTTTTACAGTTATAAAATGCACTATATATTAGGACAAAATTAGAAAGCCTCTTTTAAATAATTTTGAGCATTCAGCTGTATGAGATAGACTCAAGTTGTCTTTTGGTCCAACAGAGAGTACTCCTCCAATAAATGCATGAACAATGTGGGTTTGTATTATGTATTGTACTGTATTGTATTGTTGGTTTTTGTTTTGTTTCATTGAATAAGTATATCACTCTATTGTGCTATCTTGCTCAGAACTTGCCTTGTAGTCCAAGCCTGATCTTCTATGGGGTCTACCTCCCTCTGCCTTCTTAATGCTAGGTATAAAGCAGCATACCAACACAGCTGTTTCAAACACTGTTAATTTTTAGATTTGATGGCATCTAGTTTTATGGCTTTGTACTTCCCTAAGTAAGAATGTCAATGCCTAGGCCTTCTCAACAAACATTGTACAGATATTAGACATTGCGCAATTGCAGTCATCTGATCCCCATGGATGAGAATAGTTTTCTTGCAGTCTTACTCGTTCCTCCTCAGGAGAAACTCTGCAACTGTCAGAGCTCAGTTTGAGTGAGTCTTATATCTCACGGAGGAAAGAAATTCTCAGAGGATCAAAGAACATTGTATGATATTTTATCTCTTCTTCATGTGTGTTCTGTTGGTGTATGGCTTCTTTCATTTTTCTTCCATGATAAATTCAGAAACTCAGCAGTGCAAAATATCCTTGTGCCAGTCACCCACTTCCATGCCAGCCCTTGCGTTTTGAGTGTGATTATAAATGGTAGAAGTTGGAGTATACTAACTGAAAATGCTCCCTGAGTATTTTCCTATTCTGAAACTGCATGGCAGTTTGTGAATCATTTGTAGAGTCTTCTATTTTGTTTTGCCATCGTCTACAGAGTACACTACCATGTTAACTGAATAGTATGCCCTTGTGTAGATGTACCACAGTTTCTTTATCCATTCTTCAGCTGAGGGACATCTCAGTTGTTTCCAGGTTCTGGCTATTATGAATAAGGCTGCTATGAACATAGTTGCACAAATGTCTTTGCTGTATGGTGAGGCATCTTTTGGATATATGCCCAGGAGAGGTATAGCTGAGTCTTGGGGTTGAGCTAATCCCACTTTTCTGAGAAAGTGTCATATATCTTTCCAGAGTGGTTGAACACTCCCACCAGCAGTGGAGGAGTGTTCCCCTTTCACCACCTCCTCGCCAGCATGAGCTGTCATTAGAGTTATTGATCTTCACCATTCAGATAGGTATAAGAGGGAATCTCAAGGTCGTTTTGATTTCCATTTCCCTGATGACTAGGGATGTTGAGTTGGGTTTTCCTTTTCAGCATTGTTTTAGTTTTTATTTTCTTAAAAACTGCAAAGTCTATTTTCATGTCATCAATTGAACTACCCATATAATTTTCTTTGTTTTTGTGTTCTTAAGTACTTTTAACATATTTATAGCTATTCTTTTTATTGGTCTCTAATTTCTTCCATATCATTTTCATTAGGGGGATATTTCCATGAGATTTGAGATTTTTGTAGGTGGTGTATTATGTGGTGACATATTACATTGGTTTTTCCTGTACTAAAAATTAGTGGAGAGGTCCCAAGATAGCAATCCCAATCATCCACTGTATGTGATCAGCAAAACAACAGCAATTGCAGACCTATGAACTGGCAATGCTGTGTACCCCAAAACTCCAGCATCTGTGTTTTCCAGATGAGAGGAGAGCCCAGTATGAGGGAAACAACTGGTTTCAACCTCAAGTCACCTGGATAATTGTGATAAAAGTCCCCCAAGTTTAGAGTGGAGCAGGGTATCAGTCTGGCCACCCACATACTCACACCATCCTATGTATGGATACTTTCCAGGCACTGAGGTGCATGGCTCCTTAGGCCTAGGATCCACAGAAACAGCCACAGCCATCATTCCAAAGCTCAACCTGTCTCTAGACCCACTAGACCTCTGCACTCCCAGATTCTCCAAAATGTCTGGACCCAAGGAGCAAAGTGTCTGATTATAGTGTCTGGAGATATGGAATGCATTAACCTCAGAGCAAGAAATCCATTAGTGAGCTATCTGACTCCAGGACTTGTCTTGATGAGAGGAGGGCTCCCAGACTGCATCAGATCCCAGTCTGTCTGGATAATCACATATCTGAGGATAACTGTGCAATTCCTTGAGAATCCAGTCAGAACATACCAACCAATCCAAGGAGGGCTCCTGCAGGAACATCCAGCTTCTTGCCTAGGGCTCTTCCAGACACCACAAGATCTACAGCAGATGCCAGGAACTACCAGCCAATTCCAGAGACAACCAGATGGCTGAAGGCCAGTGTAAGATCACAACCAACAAAAACCAGAGCAATATGACATCTCCAGAAGCCGGTAATGCAACAACAATCAGCCATGGATACCACAACACAACTGAAACACAAGAAACTGACATTAAATTTATGTTAATAAAGATGATAGTGGTGTTTGAAGAGGAAATCCTGACAGAAATATAGAAAGAGTGAAAAGATTGAGGCCTTAAAAGGGGAAATGAATAAATCATGCAAAGATACAGGAAAATACAAACAGGTAAAGGAAATGGATAAAATGGTCCAAGATCTGAAGATGGAAACAGAAACAAGAAAGAAAGCACAAACTGACGAAATCCTGGAGACAGGGAACATAGGGTGGAAAACAGGAATTACAGAGGTAAGCATCGCCCAAAGAACACAAGAGATGGAGGAAATAATCTCAGTTGTAGAAGAGACAAGTGAAGAAATTGAAGTATCTGTCAAAGAATGTTAAATATAGAAAATCCCTGACTAAAAACATCCAAGAAATCAAGGACACCATGAAAAGCCAAATCTAAGAATAATAAGAATAGAAGAAAGAGACGATTCCAAGCTGCAAGGCTCAGAAAAAAATTTCAACAAAATAATGGAAGAAAAAGAAAATCCTAAACACTGAAAATACAGAACAAAGAAAAAATGTTAAAAGCTGAAAGGGAAGAAAGCCAAGTAACATATAATTGCAATTCTATCAGAATCACCCCTGACTTCTGAGCAGAAACCGTAAAAGCCAGAAGGGCCTAGGCAGGTGTCTTAAAAACCCTAAGAGATCACAGATGCCAATCCAGACTATTATGCCAGAAAAACTTTCAATCCCCATAGATGGAGAAAACAAGATATTCTACAGCAGAACCAAATTTAAGCACTATTTATGCACATGCCCAGCTCTACAGGAGGTACAAGAAGGAAAACACCCACCTGAAGAGGTTACCTACAAACCCAAAAGGCACAGGATATAAGTAACTTCACTACAGAAAAGAGAGAGAGAGAGAGAGAGAGAGAGAGAGAGAGAGAGAGAGAGAGAGAGAAATCACACAAACATACTATGACAACCAGCGTCAATATAAAAGGAACTAACAGGCCCTGGTCATTAATATCTTTCAATTTCAATGGACTCAATTCACAAAGGAAAAGACAAAGCTAACAATGGATTTATAAACAGGATGGATCACTATGTGGCATAGAAAGATAGATATTACCTGAGAGTAAATGGCTGGAAAAAAGTTTTCTATGCAAACGAACCCAAGAAGAACACTGGAGTAGACATTCTAATAGCTCTTAAAATAGAATTTCAAGAAAATTAATCAGAAAAGATGAGGAAGGACACTTCATACTCATCAAAAGAAAAACCCATCAATTCTGAAGACCTCAATTCTGACCATCTATGCCCCAAATACAAGGGTATGCACATTTGTAAGAGAAGCATTAATAAAGCTTCAACCATAAATAGTCCCACACACAATAATAGTGGGAGACTTCAACACCCCATTCTTGCCAAAGTACAGGCCAACAAAACAGAAATAATGACACTAACAACCAAGCACAAAAGAATACACCTTCTCAGTATCCCTCAGAAACTTCTCCAAAATTGACCATACTGTTTGTCACAAAGAAAGCCTCAACAGATATAAGAGGATTGAAATAATACCTTAGATCTTATCAGAGTACCATGAACTACAGCTAGACCTCAACAACAACAATAATAAAATGCCTTTCAATTGTATGAAAATTGAACAACTCTCTACTCAACGACAAGTGACAGATTCCACTTACTAAAGTCGGATCACGATTGGGTAAAAAATTAAATAATCCTACATCCTATAAGAAAACAGAAGTCACCAAAAGTCTCCCAACCAAAAAAAAAAAAAAAAAAAAAGCACATGACCAGATGGCTTCAGCACAGAATTCTACCAGACCTACAAAGAAGAGCTAGTGCCAATACTCTTCAAACTAATCCACAAAATAGGAACAGAAAAAAAACCAGTCAAACTCATTCTATGAGAACGCAGTTACCTTGATACTTAAACCACAAACAGACCCAACAAAGAAAGAGAATTTCAGACCAGCTTTCCATATGAACAGTGACACACAAATACTTAATGAGATGCTCACAAGTAGAATCCAAGAACACAGATGAAATGCCATCCATCATGACCAAGTAAGCTTCATTCCAGGAATGTAGGAATGGTTCAGTGTATGGAAATCCATCAATTTACTTCACAGTATAAAGAAACTTAAAGGAAAAAAACACATGGTAATCTCCTTAGATGCTGAAAAAGCCTTTGATAATATCCAATACTTGTTCATGTTAAAAGTGTTGGAGAGTTCAGGGATAGAAGGCACATATCTATACACAGTAAAGACGTTACACAGCAAGCCTATAGGTAACATCAAACTAAATAAAGAGAAATTTGAAGCAATTCCACTGAAACCAGGGAGAAGACACGGCTGTCTTCTCTCTCTTTAGCTCTCTAATATAGTACTTAAAGTCCTTTCTAGAGCAACAAGACAGCTAAATGAGATCAAGGGGATATAAATAGGAAAGGAAGAAGTCAAAGTATCACTATTCCTAGATGGCAGTATATATAAGTCACCCCACAAAAATCTACCAGGGAACTCTTACAGCTAATAAACACCTTCAGCAAAGTGACTAAATACAAAATTAACTCAAAACTTCAGTATGCTCCAGTATATAAAAGACAAAAGGGCTGAGAAAGAAATTAGGGAAACAACATCCTTCATAAGCCTCAAAACACATAAATTATCTAGGTGTAACTCTAATCAAACTAGTTAAAGACTTCTTTGAAGAAAATTACAAGTCTCTGAAGAAAGAAATTGAGGAAGATATCAGAAGATGGAAAGATGTCATGTGCTCATCGATAGATATAATTAACATAGTAAACCTGGCCATCTTACCAAGAGCAATCTACAATTTCAACACAATATACTAACACAATTCTTTACAGACCTTGAAAGAATGATTATCAACTTTATAAGAAAAAGTACATAAAACCGAAAGGTAAAAACAATCCTGTACAATAAAAGATCTCCTGTTTTAAAAACTGCTTGGTGCTGGCATAGAAACAGACTGGTGGATTAATAGAATTGAACTTAAGACCCAGAGATAAACCCATACACCTACAGAAACTTTATTTTTGATAAAGAAGCCAAAACCATACAATGGAAAAAAAAAGATGGAATGTTCGGCTAATGGTGCTGGTCTAACTGGATGTCTACATGTAGAAACATGAAAATAGATTCATATTTCTCACCATGCACAAAACGCAAGTCTAACTTTGATCAAGGACCTTAACATAAAATTAGAAACACCCTTTGGGGACACCAGCACTGTGGGAGGCTCTTCAGGAATAACACTTAGATACACATTAAACCCTCTTAAACAGTCAAGAAGTGTTTAGGTTTGCTGAGATGCCCTTAATATGTAGGCACCCGGGGCTGGAAAGAGTGCCCAGCAGGTAGAAGCTCTTCTCGTCAGGTATGATGACTTCCATTCAGTCCCCAGGACCCATGTGCTGAAAAGAGAGCAGACTTATAAATTGTTCTCTGACCACTCTGTGTGTCCCTTGACTACACCCATGCACCCAATAAAGATGGATAATAAAAAAATAAAAGATGTAGGTACCTAAAGAAAAGCAACTAGTAGTACCTGTGAGAAGCTGCTGATAAAGGGAGCTTAGTTTGATAAGGGAGAGGGGTTCAGAAAGTAGTCGCCACTGACTGGAACCTAGCAGTGTTCCATTAGAGTTCATTGAAACAGCACTGCACACAATTCTCTCCACCTCTCTCAAAATCACTCAAAACACTCTACATATCTGCTTGTTCTGACATGTTGTGTTAAACCACGCTTCTCACAGGACCCCGTAGAATGTTCTCATTTGTTCGTGTGTGTGTGTGTGTGTGTGTGTGTGTGTGTGTGTGTGTGTGTGTGTGTGTGTATGTGGTATGGGATCTGGTCCAAATTCCATCAAAATGTAATTGAAGCTTCACCTTTCTAGTTTTGGGTTTTTCTTTCTTTAATCTTGTTAGGGATGCTTTTTGGTGTACTTTAGCCTTGAGATAAGGCTCCCCAAGTCATAGTTTTCCTGAAAAGTTCATTTTTAAAAGACTGTTTGTATCAGGGTAGAGCGCTAAGTGAGGCTCCAAGGATAGGAGTCATTGACAGACGAGATAAATACAAACCCCGAAGTCAAACCCCCTCTTCCAGATCATGTGATGGGTGTTGCCTGGTGTACTGGGTAGTGAGACCTGGCTCTTCTGTTAATCTTTCTTACTAGATGATGAGTGGACATGAGTTTGTTTGTTGAAACAGGCCATGTGTATAGCCACAGTCTTGTAGACCTAGGCTCCCAAAGCAGTAACTTCTGTACGTGTACTGTTTGCTCCTACTTGAAAGACCTCTCCACAAAGAAGCACAAATTACAGCTGCAAGTCCATGTCCCCAGATTGTTCACCTACAAAAGCATGCTGAGCTCCAGATACAACTAAACACACAATTTTAGTTTACTGAATAGCTAGTGTGTGTATGTGTGTGTGTGTGTGTGTGAGAGAGAGAGAGATAGAGAGAGAGAGAGAGAGAGAGAGAGAGAGAGAGAGAGAAGTGTGTATTAGTAAAAGAAAAGTCCTTTAAGAAGGCATTTGAGTATTTTTTTAATGCAATCATTTTATTTTTCTACTTGGTTTTGCTTTTAATCATAGGAAACTAAAAACTATTCTTAGAATTGATGTTTTCTTCTGATGTAATAATGGAAGCCAGAGAAGTTGTATTTCCTAAAATAGCCCCAAAGTATATCCTTGAACTTACTAGAACAATGTTTGATAATCAAGTAATTAGGGTTCTTTTGTGTAATCTCTTGAATGACATATAAATAAACAATCTCTTAAGACAAAAAAAAAATAAAAAATAAAATCAGAAACACTAAATGTATACAAGAGAAAGTAGAGAAGAACATTGAATTCATTGGCACTGGAGATAATTTATTCCTAAACAGAATGCCAACAGCTCAGGATCTAAATGGGACCTCATGAAACTGAACATATTTGGAAATGCCAAAGACACTGTCAACAAAATAAAATGAGAGCCTGCAGTCTGGGAAAAGATCTTCACTAAACCTACACGCAACAGAGGTTTAATATCCAAAATATATAAAGAACTCAAAAAATTAAACACCAGCAAACCAAATAATCCAATTAGAATGTGGTACAGTGCTAAACAGAGATTTCCCAAGAGAAGAATATCAAATGGTCAAGAAGAACTTGAGGAAATGCTCAGCATCCTTACTCATCACAGAATAGCAAATAAAAGCAACTGTGAGATTCCATCTTACACCCTTCAAACTGGCTGAGATCAAAACCTCAAGTAACAGCATGTGCTGGAAAGGATGTGGAGAAAGGGGACCACCCCTCCATTGCTGGTGGGAGTGCAAATTTGCAGTTTACAAATCAATCTGGTGATTTCTCAGAAAATTCCAAATACCTCTATCTTAAGACCCATCTATACTCCTCCTTGGCATAAACTCAAAAGATGATCCACCATCCAACAAGGACATTTGCCCAAGTATGTTCATAGCAGCATTGTTATTTGTAATACCCAGAAACTGTATACAACCCATATGTGCCTCAACTGAAGAATGAATAAAGAAGTTGTGGTGCATATACACAATGGAATACTATTTGGCTACTAAAACAAGGACATTATGAAATTTTCAGGCAAATGGATAGAGATAAAAAGATTGAGTGAGGTGTCCTAGACCCATAATGACACACATGATATATACTCACTTATAAGCAGACATTACCCATATAATACAGGATAACCACACTACAATCCACAGACCTAAATGAGCTAAGTGACAAGGAGGACCCTAGGATGGTTATTAATTATAGTTCAGAAGGGCAAATAGAATAGACAATGGAAGTGTTTGAAGGTAAGGAACAGGACAAAAACCTACCATAGATATCTTCTGAAAGACTGCACCTAGCAGAGCATCAAACCAGATTCTGAGACTAACAGCCAAACTTTGGGCAGAGCACGGAGAGTGCTTTGGAAAAGTGGGGGGATGTAAGTGCCTAAGCGGAACAGGTGCTTTACAAGAAGACCAAAAGAGCCAATAAATCTGGGCCCAGGTGGACCATTGGAGACTGATGAACCACACAGGAATCTGTATCAGCAATGAAGAGTTTGTTTTTTCACAATCACTTCTGACATTGTAGCATTGTTTTGTGTGTGTGTGTGTGTGTGTGTGTGTGTGTGTGTGTGTGTGTGTGTGTGTGTGTGTTTCTGTTTGTTTTGTTTTTGGTCAGAAAATGCTAAGAAAAAAAAGATTTTAAAAAAATGCCCAGTCCTCTTACCAGGACTTTCCATCCAACCCTCATGTTTAAGTCTCATGGTTATCATGCATCAAAGAATCTTCTTGAGGAAATTGTCAATGAATTTCCCAGTCTACAGATTTAGTACTCCAAGGAAGGAACAGCATTTAGTTCATGGATGCACAGGGTTGTTCTATTACCCAGGATTTCAGGGACAAGTGATTTACTGAGAGGCAGATGTCTCTTTCCTTGTCATTGCATAGAATCTTATAATATACAGGTTCTGTCAATATGTACTCATTGTATATTGCCAATCTAGACACAAAGAAAAGTCCCAACAAGCGACAGTTTGATCAGTTAATATTTCTTAATGTGCTGCTTTCTATTGTTGTTTCTTTGAGGTTTTTGTTCCTTCTACTCACACATCCTTTCTTAGGGGTGTCAATTCATTTGGAGGGCCGATTTTTATTACCATGTCACAATACAAGGTACATTCATTGCTCTTAACTCCTAGTGAGTAGGAAATAGAGCCCTGCACATGATAGCTTCCTTCAGTATGTTAGGTGATACCTTTAAATTATTATACATTTTTACAGAATGGAGAAGGATTTCTCACGTACCCTAATGTTTTCAGAGCAGTATAAACCATGGGTGAACACACTGCTCTAGGTGCAGGAGTGGAGTACAAGACACCTCTACTCAAAGACTAATGCAGGATGAATGGAAAGAGAGAGAGGGAAGAAATTCAAATCACAGAATGTAAGAGGGACTTGATTTTTGCACTGAAATTAAGTAGACAATTTGGAAATGAGAAACGTAGCAGGACCATTGGCATTTCCAAAGTGAGAAATAAGTTAATCGTGTTGTGGGTGCACACATCAAATTGTTCTGCAGACATAAACATTCACAGAAGATAATCTGAAACCCTTATAGCCAGCCATAAGAACGGGCTCCAATGGTGTCTTTGGTTCCCTGTGCATTCATGGAATGGGCATTTTTTTTCAGGCCTTTGCCAATTCATCTAACATGGCAAACACTAACTAACGCAGGATGCTTTTGTCAGTCAAAATTGTTGTCACATAAAAAGTTTCATGCTTCAAACTTGGCAAAAACAGCCCGATCAGAAAGCTGACTCCCGAGCTCTTGTTGTATGTCTTCTTGTGTGAAGTCATGGTCCCCCTGGCTAGAGAAGATCCAAAAACACATTTTCCCCCGACTTGTTTTTAACCCAAACACAGAGCCTCAGATGTAGAGCCTAAGGGAAGAGTTTCAGAACTCTCAGTGGTGGTGGAGTTGGTGTGAAGGAGAACTTTTGATAATGAGTGCGCCAGCTGCACTAATTAACAAAGTTAGAAGCATGCATGTTCACAAACGCTCGAGATTAAATATATATAGCTGCTGAACATGAATTGATACAAATGCACCGGTGTTCTGGCTGGGCAGATACTTGTGTAACTATGATGTTCTGGATTTGTATCTTTGGGCTTCTGTGTATCCCCGTTTATCTATATGCCTTTACTGAAAACGAATGCTATGTAACAATCAAGGAATCTTTTTACCATGAAGGAGATGTGACACTTGGTGCTTTTCTCCCTCTTCATATTTACTACACAGGCAACAAAGTTCCTCATATAAACGTGCCAAATGCATACCAGGACATTCACGTACAGTAAGTACAAGTCTTCATTGTATGAGTTCAGAATTCTTGTGACTTTAAGAGTATATGAATTAAAACTTCCTTATGTTTTTCCACAGTCCTTCTTTTCCAGTTTTCAAATCTCTTCAAGTATATTCCTCTTTCTGTCTCTCTGTTTCTGTCTCTGTCTCTGTCTGTCTGTCTGTCTGCCTCCCTCCCTCTCTCTCTCTCTCTCTCTCTCTCTCTGTAACCTCTTTCAAAGGATAAGCCATAGTTTTTGTGTTACTCATTTTGTTTTCCTTGTGTGGTTGGAACTTAGTGATAATCCTTTGTCATAGTTGTAATGCCAGATGAATTGATTATTTTCAGTGTTATGATTTCAGCCAACAGCTAATTTAATCTAAGTATGACTTGTACTCTCTGGGCTTTCCTTAAGTCCATATGTGCCTCTGTGGGAAGAGGTGATGTCACTGAATGCATAGACTCCTGTCTGGAGTGCCTGGAATGCTGCTAGAGTGACAAGCATTAACTTGGCTATATGCAGTTCATTTCACAACAGGACTGTCACCGTTACATTTTGGGAGCATTTTTCTGCTCTACACATACAGTTGTATATCTCAGTTTTTATATCTCAGTGTTTCTTTTCTAATATTTTTTATTCTCAGGAAAAAGTTTTAATCTTTACATGTTTCCTATGTTTGTTTTCAGTATTTTCTCATGTATATGCATATGCTCAGCAAGATATTCTTTCTGTGAGGGTGGCCACTTATGGCTGTTTTGGCTTTTTTTTTTTTTTTTTTTGGTTAGTTGTTTTTTGGATTTTTTTTTTTTTTTAGCTTTTCTGGCATATGTGAGATTAAGGAATTGCATCTGAAAAGTCTTAATTAATGACAAATATTCAAGTGAATCTTCACTGAGAAAATAAAGAATGCTTATTCCATACAGACATCCCAAATATCTACAGATCAATTTGAAAACACCTTGAAAAAAACAATAGAGCTTGTAAATATCTGAACACATGAATAAATTGGTAGGAAGAAAATGGGCAGAAATTTACTGCATATAATATAGTTATGAAGTTAAATTTTGTTCAGTGTTACATTAGTGTCTATTTGTTTAAAAACTTGGTTGGGTGTTAATTATAACTCAAGCACAGTGGCAGACATCTGATGGTAAAAAAAAAACATCAGATATTGTAGAAATGTTTTCAAATATTTGGTGTGAAACTAACATAGCATAGGTAGCCACAGATCCAAAATTTTACATGTAAATGTAATAATGTATATCTCAATGCAGTAATTTGAGGTAGGCTTAATATCCTAAGGATAATACTTTGTTTCACATAAAAATCACAAATTTGTCACATATACCTAGTAGCATGGGGCCTTTGGGTGCCTTTGGATGCTGTGTGGAGACCCTTTTACCTTACCATAATTAATGTCCCTTGTTACTCTCCTTTTCCTCTGCTGTCTACTTTCACCAGCTCAAGCACCAACGTACATGTGTATGTGTTTTTCTTTGTACCATGCATCAACAAGCCCACATGTGATAACACTATGATTTTTATTGCATGAGCCATTTGTGTCTGTCTTGTCCTTCATGCATTAAAGGTTCCTAATCTGTAAAATATATTCAACTTTTTATTAAATCACAAATAAAACCAAAGTAGTTCATGAAAGAAAACAGTATTTTTACTATAAAAGATTAACAATCTCATCTAACACAAAGCAAATCCTAAACATTTTTCTGAATATACTTTAAAATTTTGTATCTTTTTCTGGAATAAAATATAGATAAAGTGGAGCAACTTAAAGTTTTCTAGGATGTTCTGGTGTCTAAAATAATCCTTGTTTGTTTTCTCCATTTTTATTTTTTTCTATATTTTTAAAAATTTGTGTGTGTTTCAATTGCAGTCTTGGTGTTTTCTTTTACTCTTTTTGTTTTGTTTTTAGAAACAAAAGCTCACTAACTCTTTATAGCATTGACAGTTCTATAACTTACAATGTAGACAAGGCTGGCCTAGAACTGAAAGAGATCTGCCCATTTCTACCTTCTGAGTACTGAAAATAAAAATGTGAACTACCTAAGCTAAATGTTCACTCTTTTCTCCCTTTCTTCTTTCTTTCTTTCTTTCTTTCCTTCTTTCCTAAAAACAGTGTTTCCCAGTATAGCCCTGGTTGGTGTTATAGTCTCTAAGTATACCAGGCTGGCCTTGAACTCACAGATCATCTGCATCTGCCTCATGATGCTGTGGTATCATCAAACCTGCCTTCCCTGTTTTTAATAATAATGATTTGCTTGGGTTTTGTTAAGTTTGTCTATTTGCATTTTAAAGATGGAGAAGGGGTGGCATAAATTTGGATGGGTTTGAAGATAGAAGAAAAAAGTAAAACAGAAGGAAAGTGGAAAATATCCTTTCATTATAAAAGAAAGATATTATATATGTTCATGAACATGCGCATCTTTAAATATATTAGACAAAATGAATGTTTAACCAATCTATGGAATCCAGAATTCAAACTCAGTGTATCAAAATTATGAGACAAAATCAGTAAATGTATGTTGAGTTTTAATACATGCTTATGGCACACGATGTGTTGCCAAAACATGACTCTAGGATAAAGGGATGAAATCTCACTTATAAACTTTCCATTTCCTAATCAGAGCTTTGTGTTAGGAGGCTTGGAGACCTTCTGGCTGATTTACCATGAAATATGTAGTAACGATTGAATTCTATAATATATTGCAAGCATTTGTTTTACAATTATCTAATAAAAATTATTATATTCACCTCCACCACCACACCATCTCATATGCACTCTCTCCACTCCTACCTTCATACCCAACTAAGTCTGTGTTTTTATTTTTTCAGTTTACTATACTTTGTGTCCTATAAATACTATTGTAATTGGAGCCTTTCCCTGAGTATTCTCAACCCCCTAGGGATCACAACACTGAAGAAACTGACCATATTTCACCCAATAACTGTTAAATCTCAATAGTATCTCAGCTAGGGGGGAGATTTTTGTGCCCATCTCTTCTCCATGATGGAATTTTGCCTTGTTTGAGAATGGTCTTACACATGCTGTCATAATTTTTGTGAGTTCAAATGTGTAACTAATCTGTTTTGGATAGAAAATACTGTTTCCTAGAGATTGTCCACAGCCTCTGGCCCTGACAACTTTCCCACTTATCTTCAGCCATGATCCCCAGCCCTTTTAGTAGGCTTGTGATATGTAAGTCACATTTATGGCTGAGCACTTCATAGTCTTTTACAATTTCTGATATACTCTGTCATTGCTTTCTTTGTTATTTGCCATCTGCTGAAAAAAAAAGCTTTGCTGATGAGGGCAGAGGGATGCACTAATGCATGTGTACAGCAATAATTCACTAGGACTTAAGTTCATACTGTGTCCATTTAACAGAATTATATCATTAAGTATATCCCTGGGTCTGTAACCTACCTAATTACAGACTTGGCTATTTTTATAGTGCCAAACATGTGGTCCATATTATTGAAGGAACCTTATATCAAATCATTAAAAATATTGGTTCAATATATAATATTTGTGCCCATTTTTATACTATAAGGCATATCATATATGGCCAGCCATTACTGTAGTCCTCATGGTTCACAGATGAGTGAGAGTTATGATTATTTTTATTTTCTTTAGTACCATACATAGAACCTTTCAGCACTATGAATATACCCAGGAAAGATAAAGCATCCAGGTGAGTAACAGCTTGATTTTTCCACGTTGTATAATTCAATTATATAGCATTCTCAACAGTGGCATCTTGCCACCAAGATTGCAAGATCCAATCTTGTACCTTCCTAATATAAATTCTAGATAATGAATAGGAAAGATGTACAGCATATGACTTTCTTAGCGTGAATCAGAGTAGTCATTCCCACAGTTTACAAGTTTACTGAGATGTCCAAAATTCTGGTGTGTTATTTTGGTACCTGACATTTTGATTTGGTTATGATATGTTTTTTTACTTAAAATATTTTCATTGCTCATCTCTGTATTCCTATTTTAGTCTTTGTAGTCTGTCACCCTGCTCCTAAATTTTGTGGTTTTCATTATTTCCCCCTGCTAAATACAATTACATCTTTACTTATTAGTTTTAAATTAGGGCATATACAAAGTCTTTTGGTTTTTTTTTCTGTGAAGTTTTTAAGATAACTACATTAGGTTTAAAAGAAACACATCTCAGAGCATGTACGCAATCTGTAAATCTTAGCACCACCTCAGAAAAAGCATATATTGGAGATATGAAAAATACAAAGTTCTTTTGACCCAGCAGATATATGGTATACCAGCAGTTACACTAAATGAAAATAAGTTTTTGAAAAGGAATAGGGGATTACAAAGAATCATAGTTGCAAACATTTTGATGAAGGAAAACAAACAACTAAGTGACTAAAATGCCAGAATTTGGAAGAAAATTTTGATATCTAAAAATGCACTATTTCTTTTCTTTTCAAGTATGTTTACTATAGAATTAATCTCCTTCCATTAATATATTTCCAAACTATTTTAAAAATATTGATTTTCTTTTGAACCCTGAACAATGTCTTAATATGAAATATTTCTATATCCAAGTAAAGAACAATTTACTAACTCCAATCTTAAAGATACTTTTAGCAACAGCGGCAGCAGCGGCACCAGCGGAACCAGTGGCAGCAGCGGTGGCGGCGGCTGAGGTTTGCAGCTCGAGGCCTTCTGATGGAGGCAACTGGAGTGGTCGCCAGTGGGAGTTGCTGCGGGAGAGGGGACTCTGGACAGGATTTGGGTCATGTGGTGCCTTGTGACTCAAACTGGACTTGGCAGACAGTTCAGTCCCAGAATCCCATGTTCGCTCAGTGCGCTGTGCCATGGAGACACTGGCTCAGCTCAGCAAGCAATTCTGACTGAGGCACTAAATCAGTGCAGCCACAGCTCCCCTGCTGTGATGCGCTCAGTTCCACCCTAGGCATCAGCTCAGCACAGTTCTCTTGCTGTGACCCAGGCTGGGCGGAGCACTCAGTTCCACCGGAGGCGCAAGCTCAGCGAGCCACAGTTCTCCTGCTGTGACACAGGTTAGGCTGAGCGTGCAGCTCCACCCTAGGCACCAGCTCTCCTGCTGTGACACAGGCTGGGCAGAGCATGAAGTTCCACTGGAGGCACAAGCTCAGCGCAGCCACAGTTCTCCTGCTATGGCAGACTGTTCAGGCCCTGAGAATCTAGCTGAGCTTGGCACATGGTTCAGGACCAGTGTCCCTGGATGGACTTGGCAGGGGACCCGGAAGGCTGTGGATACCTTAGCCTGACCCAACGCTCATTCAGAGACCCAGAACGATTGGAAGACCCAAAGCAAAGGGGAGCTGAGGATCACTGGCTGTGAGAGCCCAAAACAACAGGGCTAATCTCCTGCCATCCACACCAGTGAACCATCAGAGCTTCCAGCCTATGGAAATCATGAGAAAACAACTGAATCTATCGTCAGACTCCTTCCATCCAACTCTGGAAGTTACCCAACAAAAACAGAGACAGCAAGTTGTCTAAAGGGCAGCGTAAAAGCATATGCAAAAAAACCCAAAATAACATGGCATCTCTAGTTTCCAGCTTTCCCAAAGAAAACAACCCAGAGAACTCAAATACAATGGAAACACAAGAAAATGACCTCAAATCCTTGGTAATGAGGATGATGATGGAGGAAACAAATAAAATTCATAATCAGATGCAGGAAGATGCAGCCAAACAGGTGAGAGACATAAAAGAAGCACATAGAGTGGAACTGGAAAATTTTCAGGAAAATGCAAACAACCAGATGAAAGAAATCAAAAAATCTATTCAAGATCTGAAGATGAAAATGGATTCAATGATAAACACACAGAGAGAAGAAAAAGGAGAACATGAGACCTCAGAGAAGAAGGCGAGTGACACAGACGTGAGCTTTTCTAACAGAATCCAAGAGATGGAAGAACGAATCTTAGGGCTAGAAGATACAATCGCAGATCTTGAAGCAACCATTAAAGAAAGTGCCAAATCTGGAAAACTTCTGACACAAAACATCCAAGAAATTAAGGACACCATGAAAAGAAGAAATCTCAGGATAATAGGCATTGAAGAAAGAGAAGATATCGGTCTCCAAGGCCCAGAAACTATTCTCAACATAATCATAGAAGAAAATTTCCCCAATCTAAAGAAAGAGATGCCTATAAACATACAAGAGGCCTACAGAACACCAAATAGAATTGACCAGAAAAGAAAAACTGCCCATCACATAATAATCAAAACACAAAACATACAGAACAAAGAAAAATATTAAAAACTGCAAGGGAAAAGGGCCAAATAACATTTAATAGCAAACCTATCAGAATTACACCTGACTTCTCAGCAGAGACCATCAATGCCAGAAGGGCTGGACAGAGATCCTGCAAACCCTAAGAGACCACAGATGCCAGGCCAGACTACTTTACCCAGGAAAACTATCAATAACCATTGATAGAGAAAACAAAATATTCCATGACAAAATAAAATTCAAACAGTACCTATTCACAAATCCAGCTTTACAGAAGGTACTAGAAGGAAAACTCCATCCCAAAGGGTCAAGCTACAACCAAAACTACTCAGGAAATAGATTACTATACCATGGCAAAAACACAACTACACAAAGGTGCGACTGGAACCAACATCAAAATTAAGACTCTTAACAGTCACTGGTCATTAATATCTCCCAACATCAATGGCCTCAGTTCTCCAATAAAAAGACACAGACTAACTGAATGGGTGCATAAACAAGATCCAACATTCTTCTGCATTCAAGAAACACATCTCACCCATAAAGATAGGCATTACCTCAGGATAAAAGGTTGGAAAAAATATTCCAAGCAAATGGTCAGAAGAAGCAAGCAGGCGTTGCCATTTTAGTATCGAACAAAATAGACTTTCAACCAAAATTAATCAAAAGGGATGAGGACGGGCACTTCATACTCATCAAAGGTAAAGTCAACCAAGATGATATCACAATTCTGAACATCTATGCTCCCAATACAAGGTCATGCACGTTTGTAAAAGATCTGGTAAAAAAGGCTTAAACCACACATCGATCCCCACACAATAATAGTGGGAGACTTCAACACCCCACTCTCACTGAAGGATAAGTCATTGAAACAGAAACTAAGCCGAGAAATAACATCATTAACCAATGCCATGGGTTAAATGGATCTAACAGATATCTATAGAACCTTTCACCCAAACAAGAAAGAACATACCTTCTTCTCTGCACCCCATGGAACCTTCTCCAAAATTGATCACATCGTAGGTCACAAAGAAAGCCTCAACAGATACAGGAGGATTGAAATAATACCTTGTATCCTATCAGATCATCATGGGCTTAGGCTGCAATTCAACAACAACAGAAATAACAAAAAGCCTACACGTATGTGCAAACTAAACAACTCTCTGCTAAATGACACCTGGGTCAGGGAAGAAATAAAGAAAGAAATCAAGGAGTTTCTGAAATTCAGTGAGAATGAAGGAACAACATACCCAAATTTGTGGGATACATTGAAAGCAGTGCTAAGAGGAAAATTCATAGCACTAAGTGCCTTTAAAAAAAATTGGAAACATCGTACATAATGACACAACTGGAAGCCCTAGAAAAAAAAAGAAACAGAAACACCCAAAAGGAGTAGACGTCGGGCGATAATCAAACTCCGAGGTGAAATTAAAAAAATAGAAACTAAGAAAACAGTCCAAAGAATCAACAAAACCAAGAACTGGTTCTTTGAGAAAATCAACAAGATAGACAGACCATTAGCCAAACTAACTAAAAGGCAGAGAGACAGTATTGAAATCAACAAAATCAGAAATGAAAAGGGAAACATAACAACAGACACTTAAGAAATACAAAGAATCATAAGATCCTACTTTGAAGGCATATATGCCACAAAATTTGAAAATCTAAGGGAAATGGACGATTTTCTTGATCAATTTCACTTGCCAAAGTTGAGTGAAGAACAGATAAACAAGCTAAATAGTCCCATTTCCCCTACAGAAATTGAAGCAATCATTGATAGTCTCCCAACCAAAAAAAAAAGCCCAGGGCCAGATGGTTTCAGTGCAGAATTCTACCAGACCTTCAAGGGCGAGCTAATACCGATACTCTTCAAGCTACTCCAAAAGATAGAAAGGGATGGAACATTACCAAATTCATTCTGTGAGGCCATAGTCTCATTGATACCTAAACCTCACAAAGACTCAACAAAGAAAGAGAATTTCAGACCAATTTCTCTTATGAACATCGATGCAAAAATACTAAATAAAATACTTGCAAAACGAATACAGGAGCACATCAAAGATATCATTCATCATGACCAAGTAGGCTTCATTCCAGGCATGCAGGGGTGGTTTAATATATGGAAATCCATCAATGTAATCCACCATAAAAACAAACTGAAAATAAAAAACCACATGATCATCTCTTTAGATGCAGAGAAAGCGTTTGATAAAATCCAACACCCATTCAGGTTTAAAGGTGTAGAGAGGTCGGGGATACAAGGCACTTTTCTCAACATAATAAAGGCTATATACAGCAAGCCAATAGCCAAAATCAAAGTAAATTGTGAGATACTCAAGGAAATTCCTCTAAAATCGGGAACAAGGCAAGGCTGCCCACTCTCTCCATATCTCTTCAATATAGTACTCGAAGTTCTAGCCAGAGCAATAAGACAACAAAAGGAGATCAAGGGTATTCAAATGGGAAAGGAGGAAGTCAAATTATCCCTATTTGCAGATGATATGATAGTCTACATAAGTGACCCTCAAAATTCCACCAGAGAACTCCTACAGCTGATAAACCCCTTCAGCAAATTGGCTGGATACAAAATTAACTCAAAAAAGTCTGTAGCCTTCCTATACACAAATGACAAGCTTGCAGAGGAAGAAATTAGGAAAGCCACACCCTTCACATTAGCCACAAGCAATATAAAATATATAGGAGTTACTCTAACGAAGCAAGTGAAGGACTTGTATGAAAAAATTTCAAAACTCTGAAGAAAGAGGTTGAAGATGACATGAGAAGATGGAATGATCTTCTGTGCTCATGGATCGGGAGAATTAACATAATAAAAATGGCCATCCTACCAAAAGCTATCTACAGATTCAATGCAATCCCTATCAAAACACATACACAATTTTTTAAAGACATTAAAAGTTCAATTCTGAACTTCATATGGAAAAACAAAAAAACCAAAATAGCTAAAACAATCTTGTACAATAAAAAATGCTCCGGAGGAGTCTCGATACCTGATCTCTAACTGTACTATAAAATAATAGTAATTAAAACAGCATGGTACTGGCACAGCAAAAGGCTAGTTGATCAGTGGAATCGAATCAAAGATCGAGATATGAATCCATACACATATGGTCACTTGATTTTTGACAAAGAAGCCAGATCCATTCAGTGAAAGAAGGATAGCATCTTCAACAAATGGTGCTGGACTAACTGGATGTCTATGTGTAAAAAAATGCAACTGGACCCATATTTGTCACCTTGCACAAAACTCAAATCCAAGTGGATTAAAGACCTCAACATAAAACCAGAGACACTAAGTCACTTAGAAGAAAAAGTGGGGAAGAGCCTGGAACATATTGGCACAGGAGACAACTTCCTGAACATAACACCAATGGCCCAGGCATTAATGTCAACAATTAATACATGAGACCTCATGAGGCTGAGAAGTTTCTGTAAGGCAGAAGACACTGTCAAGAGAACAAAGCGACAACCTACAGACTGGGAAAAGATCTTCACCAACCCTACATCTGACAAAGGTCTAATATCCAAAATATATAAAGAACTCAAGAAATTAAACACCACCAAACCAAATAACCCAATTGAGAAATGAGGCTAGGAAGTAAACAGAGAATTCTCAACAGAGGAATATCAAATGGCTGAAAAACACTTCAAGAAATGCTCAGCCTCCTTAATCATCAGGGAAATGCAAATCAAAACAATTCTGAGATTCCATCTTACACCCATCAGAATGGCTAAGATAAAAAATTCAAGCGACACCACATGCTAGCGAGGATGTGGGAAGAGAGGAACAGTCCTTCATTGCTGGTGGGAATGCAAACTAGTACAGCCACTTTGGAAATCCATCTGGTGCTATCTCAGAAAAATGGGAATAGGGCTTCCTCAAGAGCCAGCTATTCCACTCCTTGGAATATACCCAGAAGATGCTCCAGCACACAACAAGAAAGTTTGCTCAACCATATCCATAGCAGCCTTATTCATAATAGCCAGAACATGGAAACAGCCTAAGTGTCCATCAATAGAAGAATGGATAAAGAAACTGTGGTACATATATACTATGGAATACTATTCAGCTATTAAAAACAAGGAATTCCCGAAAATTGTGGATAAATGGATTGAGCTAGAAATGATCATAATGAGTGAGTTAACCCAGAAGCAGAAAGACTCAAATGGTATATACTCACTTATATCTGCATATTAGCCCAAGGGGCATGTCACATGAAAGTCTTCAATTACCAGGAAACCGGGACAGTGGGGAGGACATCCTATTGGGACTCTAGATGAGACAAGCCTGGGAGAATGACAAAGTAGAAGGATCCAGAGGGTCCTAGAAACCTACAAGTAGAACATTATGATAGGCAGATTTGGGCCCAGGGGTCCCGCTCAAACTAAGGCACCAGCCAAGGACAATACAGGCTGTAAACTTTAAACCCCTACCCAGATCTAGCCACTGGACAGAACATTCTCCACAGTAGAGTGGAGAGTTGTATATGACTTTCTTACGTACTCTGGTGCCTCATATTTGACCACTTTCCCTGGAGGGGGAGACCTGGTGGCACTCAGAGGAAAGACGCATGTTACCAAGAAGAGACTTGATACCCTATGAGCATATACAGGGGGAGGAAATCCCCCTCAGGAACTGTCATATGGGAGGGGAATAAGGAGAAAATGGGAAGGAGAGAAGAATGGGAAGATATAAGCAATGGGATAACCATTGAGATATAACAAGAACAAATTAATAAAATAATATATATCTTGGAAAAAGGGAAGAAAAAAGAAACTTTTGTGAACAGCACATTTTGACACTAAAATGAAATGCTATTCTTTGTGTGGAGGGCTTTTGGCACCACTAAGAGTGGACATTTTGTCCTCACCATGTTCTTATTAGACAGATTAAGAGATGCTTTATAAAGCAAATTTCTCTAGGAGCAAGTGTGAAGATCTGAGTTTACATTTTCCAAACATCAGGAATGTGATCTTGTAAGGCAATGATCATATGAAGGGTAGAAACAGAGAGAGTTGACTTGCTACAAGATTGCTGGCCAGAGTGCCAGGCTTATGTGTGGAAAACCACAAAGAGAATGTGGGGTCAGTTGGGGTGGTCCTCTCTCTCTTTCACGGCACTGAGTAAGGAGAGGCAGAATCTCAGCTATTCTAATGCCAAATAGGTATGCAGGTTTTCTAGGCCATCCAGGTCGACATGGACAAACTCTGTCTCAACCAATTAAGTAATTAAGTAAGTCTTTTGATAACTAAATAAATGACCAAGAGACACTGTATGAAATAATTTGGACAGCTTGGACTGAACCCTGGATTTCCTTCTCTGTCTTGCACTAATAGCTATTGAGACTTTTACAAAACTGTATCTTCACAGAGACTCATATCCACATAAATAAGGCACACAGCTCATAAATATACAAAATGGTCAAAGGAATTCTGGTGTGGATTCACATAAATTAATCCTAGAAATTCAGCGGTAGAGGCATGAACAGCCCCACGTATAGGTTCAGTTTTCTTAACCAACATATTTTATTAGAAACTTATTAACCGAGCATATGTCCCTTATAACCTGACTAACCAAAACAATAAGAAAAGCGAATTAAAAAATAGCAAAGCCATAAGGATATCAGTTCCGAGGAACGATTCTCCTGGCATTGTCAGCAGGATTTTTTTCTGCTGGAACCTGGAGTAACCAGAACCCAGAACCTCAGCAGGAGCCTGGAGCCCTGAAGCCTTCCCTTGAGCTGTTCTCTCTAGGAGCATCTCGAAGTGGAGCAATGGACAGCCAAAACTATCCCAAGTCTCCAAAGGCCCCACATCCTGTTTTGGGTTCATTTATATATCTCCTCCCAGAGTCTGTTCATGGATCTTTTCAGCTGACAACAATCAAGCTCTCACATGAGGTGGTTTTTATTCTAGTGGATTAACCTCACCTGTTCTCTCACAAGACCATTCCAGTTCCACAGTTGGGATCATAACAAAAGCAGATTTATCTCTGCTTCACCCATGTTTTCAAGGCCAGCCTAGTCTGTATAGTTTATTCCATGCCACCCTGTTCAAAAAAAAATCATAGAAATGACAGCATGACAATATATGCCTTTGACTAACTTTGTGCAGTTCTTTAAATAAGATAGTCACAAAAACTTCAGTGATTGTATCAACGTATAATGACAATTTGTAATTGTAGAAGATGGAAGGCCAAGATTCAGACACGAAGAATTCTGATGCTTTGGTAGAACCTAATTGCTCACTCATGTACAGTTTTTCTTTTATTTTTCCATGCATAAGAGAAAAATAAATCAATACAATAATATAGTCTCTGAGACCATAATCAATGAATGTTCTTTAGGATCTAGCCTAGTTTTATCTCTTAAAATGCCAATTCTAATTTTGGTCATTCATGAGAAAATATTAAAATATGGATTTTATAGGATCATCAGCATTTAAGTAGTGAGAACCATAATAAATATGAAGCTTGTGTGATCTATGTCTTCTTCCTGTGTAATTTTATGAAATATATGCAGGTATAAGTTTAAGAACTACCAGTATGTTCTGGCCCTGGTTTTTGCCATTGAGGAGATCAACAGAAACCCTCATCTTCTACCCAACACAACTCTGGGCTTTGATGCCCTTAATGTTCCATTTAGTGGAAAGAATATTCTTTATGCTGCTCTGTTATGGCTCACAAGGATGAACATTCCAATACCTAATTACAACTTTGTACAGAAGAGCATATCACCTGTTGCAATCACAGGAACATCATTGGTAACATCTGCCCAGATTGAGACACTGATACAACTCTACAAAATACCTCAGGTGAGGGGTGGTTTCTGGGAACCAGGAGTCAAATATCCTTTGTTGATGGTATAGGTATCTGAAAAGGTTATGTAAGGACACTGGAGTTAATCCTCTATCAGAGGCAAGTATGAAGGTCCCTGATGACAGTTCCATATCTGCAGTACTTGAAATAGAAAAAGAATGAGAGGTGGATGAGACTGGCTAGGTTATTTAAAATGGAAACCTCTCAGTAACTTCTGTGGAAAAACTCTGTAATGAATTTGCCTTTTACAATATGACAGAACCGTGTTTCACCCTCGCTGCTTACATATGTTGACCCTGGACTGAGATTGTGTTTGGTGCCAATGTTCTTTAACTTGTTTCCATTTTTTTCCTCTTCAGCTCACTTTTGGGCCATTTTATTCTACCTTGAATGACCCAGAACAGTTTAAGTTCCTCTATCAGATGGCTCCTAAGGACACATCTCTGTCACTTGCAGTAGTCTCTTTGTTGCTTCATTTTAACTGGTCCTGGGTTGGTCTAATAATCTCAGATGACCACCAAGGATCCCAAATCCTCTCAGACTTGAGAAAAGATATGGAGGGTAAAAGCATCTGCATAGCCTCTGTGAAAATGATCTCTGGCACCTGGAATTCATTTTCCAATGAACTATGGAAAAGTCTGGAGAAAATTGAGGAATCACCAGCAAATGTGATAATTATTTGTGGGGACACATTTTCTTTACAGGGTTTAATGCGACACATTGCACAACTATTAATCACTTGGAAAGTCTGGGTCTTGAACTCTCAATGGGATGTTGACACTTATTCTGATTATTTCATGGAGGATTCATTTCATGGGAGTCTCATGTTTTCACACCACCATAAAGAGATAGTTGACTTTGCAAATTTTGTTCAAACAGTTAATCCCTACAAGTATCCAGAAGACACTTATCTTCCTAAGTTTTGGTATTTGTTCTTCAAGTGCTCATTTTCTGAGGTTGATTGCCAACTTTTGGAGAACTGCCAACCCAATGCTTCTTTGGAGTTACTGCCTAGACACCTTTTTGACCCATCTTTGAGTGAAGATGTCTACCATATATACAATGCTGTGTATGCTGTGGCCTACAGTCTCCATGAGATGATTCTTCAGCAAACACAAATTCAACCAAATGATAATGGAGAAGCAATGATATTCTTCCCCTGGCAGGTAATATACTTTCCTACATTTTGTAATATCAGCAGTTTGATGATTTTTATTATTTCATAAGGCAATTCCAATTGGGTATCGTACATTTTTCATTATGTTGTCAATAAGCATGGGAGAAAATATTTGTTTTCCTGTCTGGAGTTTAATGCAAAACCATGAGTAAGTGTCCTTTATAAATAGAGTGCTAGAAATAAAAATAATTTAAAAACTGATTATATCAATATTAAATTCATATAACACATTTTTCTTTTCTTATTAATTTATTTCATTTACATTCCTATTGATGCCCTCCCTCTTCTTATAATCCAACCCTCCCACCCTCTTCTCCCATTCCCCAGTCCCCTTCTCAGAAAAGTGGAGGCTCCCTACCCCATATCAAACTTTCCCAACATATTTTTATCAGGACTAAGTGCAACCTACTTCACTGAAGCCAGACAAGGTAGCCCAGCTAGGGGAAAGTGATCCAAAAACAGGTAACAGAGTCCATGTCAGAGATAGACCCTGCTTCAATTGCTAGGGGACCCACATGAAGACAAGCAAGCATATCAACCAAATTATATATATATAGTGGGTCTCAAATTGGGCCAGCCATTGGGCCAGCCATTGGTTGACCATTACCATAGTCTCTGTTCCATTGTTTTCCTCACACACCTTGTAAGCAGAGTAAATTTTGTTGTAAAGTATTGTGGGCGCGTTGGTATCCACCTCCTTCCACAGAAAGTTCTTCCTGGCTGGGAGGTTTCATCTTCACTCTCCATCTCCACCACTGCTGGAATGTTCACATCATGGAAATGCCACCCATACGTTTCCCTTCTCTCACTCTGCCTTCTGATCTTCCAAACCTCTTTTTTTTCTAACACTCAATCCCTTATCCATACTATTCCCCACATTCCCACTCAACCCAGTTCCTTTTCTTCATCCACTTCTGATGTCTACTCTATTTCCACCTCTGAATGAGAATCAAGCATCCTCCCTTGGACCCTCTATGTTACTTGGCTTCTTTTCTACTTGTCTATCTGTCTGTCTGTCTGACTATCTAGCTATCTGTCATCTATTTAATGATTTCTCTTTCATTTTACATCCTTGTCATAGCTCCATCTCTCTTTTCCTCCCAGTGTAACACCGTCCCTCCCTGTCCCCTTCCTCCCTTTCCTATTCCTCAGAAAAGGGGAGATTCCCATTTCCATCCACTCCAGCTCAGCACAGCATCAGGAGTGAAAGTGTCCTCTTCCTCTGTGGCCTAATAATACAGTCCCACCAGGACAGAATGATGAAAAAAGTTGGCGTCAGAGTCTATAGTAGAGACAGTCCATTTTCCCTTACTAGAGGACCCACATGAAGCCTGAGCTGCCTATGGGCTATATCTGTGTAAGGGGCCTAGTCCGATCCTTGGACTTCAGTTGGTGCCTCGGTTTCAGGAAGCCGTACTGGGCCCTGGCTAGTTGATACTGTTGGTCTTCTTGTGGAGCTCCTGTCACTTCTAGGGATTTTTCTCCTATTCCCCACTTACTAACTCCACTATTAGTGTGTTGGATCAATGTGTGATTAAACCTTTAAACGTGTTTCTTTTATGAATGAATGTGTGTGCCCTTGTATTTGAGGCACAGATATTCAGGATTATGATGTCCTCTTGGTAAGTTTTTCCTTTGATGAGAACAACGTGTCTTTCCTCACTTTTCCTGATTAACTTTAATTGGAAGTCTATTGTAATTATATATTAGAAGGGCTACTCCAGCTTGCTTCCTTGGGTCCATTTTCTTGGAAAATCTTTTTCTAGCCCTTTACTCTCAGGTAATGCCTATCTTTGTTGCTGAAGTGTATTTCTTGAATGCAGCAGAATGTTGGATCTTCTTTCACAATTTTATGATAAACTACCAGATTGATTTACAAAGTGGTTGTATATGTTTTCACTCCCACCAGCAAGGGCTGAGTTTCCCATGACTCCCTATTCTCACCAGCATGTGCTCTCACTTGAGTATTTTATCTTAGCTATCCTGATGGGGGGTGCAAGATGGAATCTCACAGCTGTTTTGATTTGCATTTCACTTATGACTAAGGATGTTGAGCACTTCTTTAAGTGCTTCTCGGCCATTCCAGATTCCTCTGTTGAGAATTCTGAGTTTAGCTCTGTACACTATTTTGTAAACTGGATTATTTGTTTAGCTGGTGTTTACTTTATTGAGTTATTTATATATTTTGGATATTAGACCTCTGTCAGACATAGGATATGTGGAAATCTTTTCCCATTTGTAGAAACTATTTTGTTCTATTGACATTGTCTTTTCTCATACAGAAGTTTTCAAGTTTCATGACTTGTTAATCGTTGATCTTAAAGCTTGATCTCCTGGTGTTCTGCTCAGGAAGTTGCCTCCTGTACTAATGAACTCAAGGCTATTCCCTCTTTGTCTTCTATTAGATTTAGTGTATCTGGTTTTATGATGAAGTCTCTGATCCATTTGTTCTTAAGTTTTGTGCAGGGTAATAAATATGGATCTATTTGCATTATTCATCATACAGGCATCTTGTTAGACCCACAACATTTATTGAAGATGTTTCCTATTTTCCTGTGGATAGTTTTTGGTATTTTGTAAAAAAAAAAAAAAAAAAAGAGCAAGTGTCCGTAGCTCTGTATGTTTCATTCTGTTTTATAATTCAACCTGAAATCAGGAGTGGTGATAACTCCACAAGTCATTTTATTATACAGGATTATTTTGTCTTTAGTTTTTCCATATGAAGTTGAAAATTACTCTTTTTTCATGGACTGTAAATAATGGTGTTGTAATTTTGAAGGAAATTTTTATATTTCTTTTGATAAAATGGCCATGTTTTTCAATGTTAACCATACCCATCCATGAACAACGAAAATTTTCACCTTCTCAGTTTCTTTCATCAGACATTTGAAGTTCTTCTTAAACAGGTCTTTCGCTGTTTTGGTAAGTTATACCAATATATTTTGTATCATTTCTTTCTATTGGGAAGAATTTTGTTTCCATATTTTCCTCGGTCCATTTATCAATTATTTAAAGGAGGGCTACAAATTTTTGGAGTTAATTTTTTTTTCTCCAGCTATTTTGATGAAAGGGCTTTTTTCAGCTGTGGGAGCTCTATGGTAGAATTTTCAGGGTAACTTATGGATACTATCCTATCATCATCTGCAAATAGGGATATTTTTGATGTCTTGCTTTCTAATTTGGATCCCCTTGATTTACTTTAGTTATCTTATTACACTAGATAGGACTTAAAGTATTATGTTGAATAGATTTGGATAGTGGTCAGCCTTGCCTTGTCCCTAATTTTAGTGGAATTGCTTTAAGTTTCTCTCCATTTAATTTCAAGTTGGTTATCAGCTTGCAGTATATTGCCTAAGGGGTGTTGAATTTTGTCAAAGGCTTTCTCAGCACCTAATGAAATAATCATGTGTTTTCGTTTCTTTAAGTTTCTTTGCACAGTGGATTACTTGATGGATTTTTGTATGTTGAACCATCCCTCTATCCCTGGGAAGAAGCCTACTCAATCATGGTAGATGATATTTTTTTATCTGTTCTTGCATTTAGTTTGTGAGAGTTTTACTCAGTATTATTGCATCAATGTTCATGAGGGATAGGGTCTGAAATGTACTCTCTTTGTTGAATCTTTCTGTAGTTTAGATATCAGCATGACAGTATTGTATTAAAATATGTTTCTGAATGTTCCTTCTAGTTTTATTTTATGGAATAGTCTGAGCAGTATGGGTTTTAACTTTTTTTGAAATTCTGGTAGAATTCTATGCTAAAACCATCTGTCCATGTTTTTGTTTGTTTGTTTTTTGTTTTGTTTTGTTTTGTTTTTGTAGGATTTTAATAACTGGTTCTATTTCTGAAAGATTTTTAGGACTATTTTGATTTAACTTTGATAAGTGGAGTCTAGTTAGAAAATCATCCATTTCATTTAGATATTCCAGGTTTGTAGGGTATAGGCTATTGAAGTAAGACCTAATGATTCTTTGGATTTCCTCAGTGTCTGTTGTTATGTCCCCATTCCCTTTATGATTTTTTAAATTTGAATATCCCTGCTCTGCCTTTCAGTTACTTTGGGTCAGTTTTTGTCTATCTTCTTGATTTTCTTAAATAACCAGCTTTTATTTTTTTATTGATTCTTTGCATTGTTCTTTTTCTTTGTAATTAAATTACATCAATTGATTGTTTCCTACCATCTACTCCTCCTTAGTGTATATAGAGATATGTTTGGCCAGGTGTGGTGGTGCACACCTTTAATCCCAGCCCTAGGGAGGCAAAGGCAGTCAAATCACTGTGAGTTCAAGGACCTCTTGGTCTACAAAATGAATCCCAGACATGCAGGGCTACAAAAAGAATCCCTGTCTCAGAAAAAAAATAGAGATATTTTTGCCCAATAATTGTTATTCTGTAATTTTTATATTAGTGGTGGTAGTGTGTATGTGTGTGTGTACATGCACACATGCATGTGCATGTGTGTCTCTGTGTGTGTTATTACCACTCTTTTTCGGCTAATGTGAAATTATTTATTTCCTGTGTTTGTTTTTCTTGTGTATATTTATGCTCATTGTGATGTAGTTTTCATTCTAGTATCCTCTGTAAGGCTGAGTTAGGGAAAATATTTTTTAATTTGGTTTTGTCTTAGAATGCCCTGGTCCCTCTATGGTGACTGAAAGTTTTGCTGGTTATAGAAGTCTGAGCTGGCATCTATTATCTCTTAGGGTCTAAGATGTCTGTCCAGATCCTTCTGACTTTTAAAGTCTCTGATGAGAAGTCTAATGTAATTCTCACAGTTCTAAGTTATATGTCCCTGACATCCACCACTTCTGGTAGTCCCTGGCGGCTGTTGCCTCTGTTAATTTCAGGTAAAGCTAGGGCCTGGGAACTTCATATAACAACTTTTCTCACAGTTTTCTTTATAATCTATTCATTGTGAAAACTTGATATTTCCCATAAGTATTTCTCAGAGCAGAGGTAGGAGCATAGGAGTAGTATATCCTTAAGGGTTAAAATGCTTCTGAGCACTACTATAATGTTAGGAAGATAAGGATCACTTTGAAGTGCACTGTAAACTTCAGGACTGTTATTTTAAGAATGGAAGCACTGAATATGTTCCAAAAGTTCATAGGCATGGCAAGCTTTGAGCTGGATGAATGCACATAACTTGTTTTATCTGTGCTTAGTTCAATGATTTCTCCAGAACAGAATGAGGTTTTTGGCGTTTAATGTGTTTCAGTCAAAGTATCTTTCATTTACTCAGAAACACTCATGCCTCTTTTCAATTTCCTTTTTATTTTGAGAGGTTAAAAACACTGAGATTCTTTGAAACACTTTTAAAAATGTGTTTTTAATGTCACAGCTGTACTTCAACCAATAAACCAATATGCCTACATCTCTTTTAGTTTCTTCCTTTCCTAAAGAGCACCTTAATGAAAAACCACATGAGAGGTCACACAGTAATGGAATGGAGAAGAAACTTGGATTCAGAATATGACATTCTCAATTTTTGGAATTTTCCAAAAGGTCTTGGATTAAAGGTGAAAGTAGGAACATTTTCTCCAAATGCTCCCGAGGGTCAACAGTTCTCTGTATCTGAGCATATAATACAATGGCCTACAAGGTTTACAGAGGTGAGCTGTGTCTTATTGCACCATTTTGACACATCATAAAAATAAAAATTATTCTCGGGATGTAATGATTTGGTACCAGTCAATATTCGACTACCAATAAAGAGCTACACATAAAACCAGCCAATATACCTTGCCAGACAACAGGGCAAGAGGGCATTCTCAGTGCTGGTACAACTTGATGAGTTGGGAGTGGTAAGGGAGGCATGTCTCCTCTTCTGAGGAGGGAGAAAGGGAGGATGGGACTGGGAGGTGAGGAGGGATAGGGTTGCCACCATGATGTGAAGCAAACAAATTAAAAACAAAATGAATAAGATGAGACAAAAATGAAAACAAAACAAAACAAAAACACAGCCAATATAAACTGTTTTTTTATACCTTGACTGTGATCAATGAAAGAGTTTACTTTTCAATTTTATTAATTTTGACACATTTGCTTATTTTTTCCTCTTCCTGTACATCTTGTCTGTTTTTTTAAAATTCATTTTATTTTATTTTTTAACTTTTAAATATATATTTATATTATCACACATATATACAATAAGCTACATACAGCTTGAAGGACAATGAAACAATTAGGGATTATATAAATGTTAAGTTCATAATGTTTTGCCTATTTGTATTTGGCAAAAATGTAGAAAACATTTTTCCTATTTTAGTGAGTCTAAAACTCTGAATGTAAATCAATATCTATCATATCTCATCTCTATCAACCTAAAAATTTATGTCTAGACCTAAAATCATGTTAACCTCTAAACAACAAAGCTTTATTGTAATACTAAACCATCTGGTCTTCAATCGCATCAGAGACTTGAGAAGGAATAAAATTAACTATCTGAGTAAACAGGAAGTGAAAGTTAGCAGCTTCCAAAATGAGGAAATGACAGTTCACTGCCTAGTCAGTCACCCAAAACTCTATAACATTGGAGCATCATCTTCAGCCTTCTTGCTCATTATATCTGACAGACATATTTATGAAGCAGGAACTATTGAGGACTTGTTTACCCTGTCTTGGCAGAGTTTGTCCATCAACTCTGCCTGCAACCAAGGTTGCCCACTTTTAGGAAGAATTCTGTCTGTGGCAGAAATGCAGCCATTTTGTCCAATGGCTTGTTTGTCACATTTAAAGCCATCTCCATAAGGAGGTACTTTGATGCTCATCATCTTCTCTGAGGTAGGCTGTCTTATTGACAAAGTATCCCTAAAATCATAAAATATCTTTAAATGTCATATTTTGTAGATCTCTGAGGTTTTTGAAGACCTTTTATTTTATCTTATGTTTCTATACAATCCTATCTATCTGTTAAGCCTATGTTTATATTCTTGTGATGAAAATAGACTAGTAATTGACATGGCCATGAGCTGATCAAGTTACAATAGACTTGTATTACTTAATTATTCTAAATAGCCTGCAAAAGCAGCTTCAAAGAATTGGAATTAAACCTTGTACTATAATTGAGTTGTATGGGTACACTACCTCCTATTAGAATAGCAATATATTTAACGTGTGTCAAGAATAATCTTGAATTTTAATTATATACCAATGTATTTAAACAAATTATTTTGCATCAATATACAAAATTCTATACCAATGAATTAAAAATAACCTTGTTTGTGAGTAACAGTTAAGGCCTTAAGTTGAGGAGTAGATTCAATAATCTACTTTTTGTCCTGTCATCCCTATATATTTCCTTTTTAATTAATTTATTTTATATATACAAGTATATTGTCTTCATGCATACCGGAGAGGGCATCAGATCCTATTACATATGGTTGAGAGGCACTATGTGGGTGCTAAGAATTGAACTCAGGACCTCTGGAAGAGCAGCCAGTACTCTTACCCACTGAGCCATCTCTCCAGCCCTCATCCCTATATAGTTCTATATTCCCCCTTCTTTCTTTTCTACCCATATCTCCATACTTAATAAAGAAAGATAAGAGAAAAAAGGAAAAATTCCCTGAGTGAGTCCAACCTCATTTTCTCTCTGAATATGACTTATAGCCAACTCCCAATGAAAATAAAATCTATAGCCCAAGGAAACAACCAAAAATGCTACCCGACCCCACCTTAAGGTAAATGGGGCATCATTCTCTTTTTAAGGCTTCTTCTGCCTGATTTTGGATGAATAGTACCTCGTTAGGGGCCAAAATACAGTTAGAGAAAATGTGGTCCAGTTTCTATGTGTGGAGAAACTCCAGGCTTAATAGAAGTCCTGTGTGAGACAGTCTGAAACACTGGACCAATTGGCATCAGAATCTTTCTTCAAAGCTATTCTGGGAGCTGTCCTGTTCTGATTAGGAACAGCAACGTGAAAGATGCAGGATGTCAGCATCCAGCATGCTGAGAGGAATGGATCCTGTCAGGAATGATCTAGCATCAGTGTCCAGTTCTTTTGTCCAGTTCTGAAAATATATAATTTCTCACAAGCATTATACAGTCCTAACATTATTTTAAAAAAGTATGAGGTGTGCAGGATGTACAGAACAATTAAGACTGGTTCTCTGCTCTTCATATGAGCAGAAGTAATACGTCTGTTAATTTTCATTCATATCATGCAAAGTATGGCATCTAAAAATAAGTTACAGGGATTCTGTATCCAAGAAGAAGCATTGTCTATGCATAGACATTCATGACTCAGCCAGTCTCAGAGTTATTGCCATGTAGTGGGATTAGCAATAAAAGTTATGTGCTTGTTTCTGCAGCAGTTTGAGTTCATGTAAGTATAGACTGACTTGAGTTAGGAGTCTCTCTTTCATTGATGTCCGTTTTCTTTTGACTTTCTTCTTTTAAATGTGTACTTTATTTATTATAACTTATTCACATTACATCCCGATTGCCATCGCCTACCACCTCTGACAGGGGGGGCTCTCCCACCCTGACGGTCTGGCAATGGTTTATTAGGTCTCATCTGTATAGCCTGTACCCTCCTTCTCTGTGTGCCTGCTAGGCTGCCTTGTCTAGAGGCAGGGACCAAATCATGGGCTCCAGAGTGCATTTCAGAAGTTCAGCAGTCCCCCTTTCCCCAGGGAGAATCGGAATTCTATCAGTTACATCTGAGTAGGGGGACTTGTTTCTCTGCATGCATTGTCCTTGTTGGATGCATAAGTTCACGCAGTTCTCCCCTCCCCCTTTATCGAGGTCTGAAGGCTCCAATGGTCTCCCTGTTGGACTCCTGCTTCCTCCATCCCCCAACTCTGGCATACAAGTTGAAGTTCTTCTCCCATAGTCCTGCTGAAAGTCCCAGCATCTGTCTCGGTACGCCCTGAGTGTAATCTCTGAGGTCTATGTTGGGCTAATATCCACTTCTAAGTGAGTATATACCATGTGTATCTCTCTAGGTCCAGGTTACCTCACTCAGGCTAATCTTTTCTAGTTCCATCCATTTGCCTGACACATTTCAATATTTCCTTGTTTTTTGATAGCTGAATATTATTCCATTGTGTAAATGTACCAGAGTATGTTTACTCATTCTTTGGTTGAGGGACATTTATGTTGTTTCCAGATTCTGGCTGGGATGAGTAAGACCTGCTATGAACATAGTTGAGCAAATGTCCTAGGTATATGTTGGAGCATCTTTTGAGTATATGTCTAAGTTCTTTATGTAGTACTCTTCCCAATTACCTAAGAAAGTGCCGTATTGATTTCCAAAGTTGGTGTACAAGTTTGCACTCCCACCAGCAATGGAGGAGTATTCCCCTTTCTCCACATCCTTGCCAGCATGTGCTGTCACTTGAGTTTTTGATCTTATCCATTCTGATAGGTGTAAGACAGAATATCAGATTAATTATGATTTTCATTTCGCTGATGACTAGGAAAGTTGAGCATTTCTTTAAGTGATTCCCAGCCATTTAATATTCCTCTGTTGAGAAGTCTCTGCTTCGCTCTGTACCCCATTTTTAATTGGGTTATTTGATTTGGTGAAGTTTAATTTCTTCAGTTCTTTATATATTTTGGATAATATCCCTTTGCCAGATGTACGGTTGGTGAAGAACTTTTACCAGTCAGTAGGCTGTCGTTTTGTTCTGTTTACACTGTTTTTTGCCTTACAGAAGCATTTCACTTTAATGAGGTTATTTATTGTTGATCTTAGAACCTGAGCTGGCAGTGTTCTGTTCAGAAGTTGTCTCCTGTGACAATGAGTTCAAGGCTCTTCCCAACTATTTCTTCTAACAGATTTAGTGTGTTTGGTTTTATGTTGAGGTCTTTAATCCATTTGGACTTTGGTTTTGTGCAGGGTGATAAATATGGCTCTAGTTGCATTTCCCTACATGTAGATGTCTAGTTAGACCAGCATCATTTGTTGAAGATGCTATCTTTTTTCCATCTTAAAGATTTGACTTCTATGAAAAAAATCAAGTGTCCATAGCTATGTTGGTTTAGTTGTAGGACTTCAGTTTGATTCCACTGATCAACCAGACTATTTTTATGCCAGTACCATGCTGTTTTTATTACTGTTGCTGTATAGTACGGGTTCAGATCTAGGATGTAGATTCATCTGGTAGATCTTTCATTGTACAGGATTGTTTCAGTTATTCTGGGTTTTTGGTTTTTTTATATAAAGTTGAGAATTGATCTTTCAAGGTCTAGAAAGAACCATGTAAGGATTTTGATGAGAACTGCATTCAATCTGTAAATTACTTTCGGTAAAATGGCCATTTTTACTATGTTGATTCTTCAGATCCATGAGCAATCTTTCCATCTTGTGATAACTTCTTCAATTTCTTTCTTCAGAGAATTGATGGTTTTTTTTCATACAACTCTTTCACTTGCTTGATCAGAGTTACACCAAGATACTTTATATTATTTGTGGCTATTGTGAAAGGTGTAGTCCCTAATTTCTTTCTCAACCCCTTTGTCATTTGTATACAGCAGGGCTACTGATATTTTTAGTTGATTTTGTATCCAATCACTTTGATGAAGGTGTTTATCAGCTGATGGATATACTTGTTAGAATTTTTTGGGTCATTGATATATACTATCATATCATTGGCAACGAGTGACTGTTTGACTTCTTCCTTTCCACTTTGCAACCCTTTGATCTCCTTTAGTTTTCTTATTGCTCTATTTAGGACTTAACATACTATATGGAAGAGCTATGGAAAGAGTGGACAGTTGTGTCCTGTCCTTGATTTCAGTAGAATTGATTTAAGTTTCTCTCCATTTAGTTTGATGTTGGCAATTGGCTTGCTGTATTTTGCCTTTATTATATTTAGGTATGTGCCTGTATCCATGATTTATTCAAGACTTAAAACATGAATGATTGTTGGATTTTGTCAAATGTTGTTTCAGAGTCCAAAGAGATGATCATGTGTTTTTTCTTTCAATTTGTTTATATGATGGATTACGTCTATGGATTTCCATATGTTGAACCACCCCTGTATACCTGGTATGAAGCCTACTTGGTCATGGTGAATGATATATTTGGTATTTTCTTGGATTCACTTTGTAAATATTTTATTGAGTATTTTTTCATCTATATTCATTTGAGAAATTGGTCTGAAATTCTCTTTCTTTATTGAGTCTTTGTGTGACTTAGGTATCAAGATGACTATGGCTTCATAGAATGAGTTTGGTAATGTTCCTTTTGATTCTATTTTGTGGAATAGTTTGGAAATAACTGGCATTAGGTCTTCTTTGATGGTCTGGTAGAATTTCACTCTCAATTCATCTAGCCTTGGGCTCTTTTTGGATAGGAGACTTTTGATGACGCCTTCTATTTTCTTAGGAGATGTAGCACTACTTAATTTGCTTACCTGATCTTGATTCAATTTTGGTAGTTGGTATCTATCAAAAATTCTCCATTTCATTTAGATTTTCCAATTTTATGGCATATAGGCCTTTGAAGTAAGACCTAATGATTCTTTTGATTTCCTCAGTGTCTGTCATTAGATCTCCCTTTTCATTTCTGATTTTGTTGATTTAAATATTCTCCCTATGCCTTTTAGTTAACTTGGCTAATGATTTGTCTAACTTGTTAAAACCAAGAACCGGCCCTTGGTTTCATTAATTCTTTGAAATGAACTTTTTGTTACTAATGTATTGTTTTCAGCCCTGAGTTTGATTATCTCCAGCCATCTACTCCTCTTTGATGTATCTGCTTCTTTTTGTTCTAGAGATTTCAGGTGTTCTGTTAAGTTGCTAGTATGGGAACTCTCCAATTTTTTTTATAAAGGAACTTAGTGCTATGAACTTTCCTCATAGCACTGCTTTCATTGTGTCCCATTGGTTTGGGTATGTTTTGCCTTCATTACCATTGGATTCTAGGATGTTTTTAATTTCTTTTTTTTAAATTTTGGCCCTTGCCCAGAGGTCGCTGAGTAGGGAGTTGTTCAGTTTCTATGAGCTTGTAGACTTCCTGTTATTTCTGTTGTTGTTGAGTCCCAGCTTTAATCCATGGTGGTCTGATAAGATGCAAGGGATTATTTCAATCTTCTTGTATCTTTTGAGTTTTCCTTTCTCACCAAATATATGATGATCAATTTTGCAGAAAGTTCCATGAGGTTCTGAGAAGGTATATTGTTTTTTGTTTGGGTGAAATGTTCTGTAGATGTCAGTTAATTCTATTTGATTCATGATGTCTATTAGTTTCATTATTTCTCCATTTAGTTTCTGTCTTGAAGATCTGTATATTAAGGAGAGTGGGGAATTTGAGTCTCCCGCTATTAATATGTGGGGTTTGATATTTGACTTAAGCTTTAGTAATATCTCTTTTATGAATGTGGGTGCTCCTGTATTTGGAGTATAGATGTTGAAAATTGAGATGTCTTCTTGGTGTATTTATCCTCTGATGAGCATGATTTCCCCATTTGTTTTGATTAGTTTTGGTTGAAAGTCTGTTTTACTACACACTAAAACAACTACTCCAGCTTGCTTCTTGGCTGTGTTTGCTTGGAATACCATTTTCCAGCCTTTTATTCTATAGTAATGTTTATCTTTATTGCTGAAGTTTGTTTCTTGTATGCAGCAGAATGGTGGCTCCTGTTTTTGCATCCACTCTCTTAGCCTGTTTCTATTTATTGGGGAGTTGAGGCCAGTGATTTGGAGAGATATTAATGACCAGTGGTTGTTGGTTCCTATTTTTTTAATGTTTGTAATAGTAATGTGCGTGTATGCTTCCTTTATTTTGGTTTTGTGGATATGAGGTTATTTATTTCCTTTGTTTTCCTGGGTAAAGTTACTCTCCTTTGGTTGACGTTTTCCTTCTAGTATCTTCTGTAAGGCTGGATTTGTGGCTAGGTACTGTTTAAACTTGGTTTTGTCATGGAATATCTTGTTTCCTCCATCTATGGGGATTGAAAATTTTTCTGTGTATAGTAGTCTAGGTTGGCCTCTGTAGTCTCTTAGTGTCTGTATGACATCTGTCCAGGCTCCTCTGGATTTCATGGTCTCTGTTGAGAAGTCAGGTTATCTTTCTGCCTGCTCACCAGCAGCCAGACCCTCCTAGGGCAGAAACAGTGAACAAGCTGAAAAGAAGTCTAGAGGTTGGGACTTGGGTGAGAGAACAAAGTCCCATTGTCCTCCACCCCAGAGAAGCCTGCTGGGCACATATCTCTGCCCAAATAGCTTTCTTCCTGCTCCTCAGCACCCAGACCCTCCTAAGTAAGAAACATCAAGCAGAGACTGGACACAGAGGAGGTGGCCTGGGTGCATTGTCTATAACTACCCCTAAAATCACAGATCATCAGAGACCACCAAACCTGTTAACACCAGAGACATCACAATGCACAGAATTCAGTCAAAGAACTGTGGCCTGGTGGCCGCTTTGGGATAGAGGCAATGAGATTTTGGTCCTTCACCTTAGTCCCCTTCTCTGTGTTTGCTCTCTGCTTGCTAGCTGTTTGACACACTTCTTATATGGTGCTTGTTAAATTTCTGACACTGCCTCAAAACAGTGATACGAGTTCTATTTTGTATCATAGCCTAAGAAATTTCAATGAGAAGTAAGAGGATATTTTTGCTTTGTCAGTCTCTGAAAGTGTGGAATAGCATGACAGAGGTGTGTGTGTGTGTTTGTGTGTGTGTGTGTGTGTGTGTGTGTGTGTGTGTGTGTATTATACTTGCTTAGATATTTCAGATAAACAGTCAACACAAGCAAGTGATGTGAAGACAGTTTTGTTTGGAATGATGACACTGTGAGCATGCAGTACACTATAGTTGGACAAGAATGATTTAAGAACTAGAGGAGGTGATGGCATCATGTTCATATAACAACAGCAGGAATCAAGAATCTGAATTCTCACCTTCTGTCTCCTTTTCCTTCTGTCTGTAACAGTACCCAATAAAATACTCACCCCCAATTTGCATTGACTCTTTCCGTGTCAGGTAAATTTCTCCATAAAACTCCTCATAGAAATGTCTGAAGATTTGTTTCCATGATGTAGCCAAATGTATAGTTGTCAATCAACATTCAAAAACACATTTGATATAAAAGCTCCCCCTAGTGGCCAGTGAGTATAGAGATGGATGGAATCTGATAGCACACCATGGCCTTCTAGAACATTACTTTAATGACCTAATATTAACAACACCTTGCTGGTATTAGACAAAAATTTAAACGTGTGAACCGTGTAGCTCAAAAGGTGGCAAAATTAGTAATACTAAAATCCCTAATCTACAACTGTATGAGTAAGCATTTGCAAATTAAGTGTCCAATTATACTCAGAAATATTATACTTGAATTTTTCACAAAAGTCTGATATATTGCTAATAACTTTCCCTTCTTTCAGATTCCTCGGTCTGTGTGCAGTGAGAACTGTAGGCCTGGATTCAGGAAAGCTGCCCAGGAAGGCAAGGCTGTCTGCTGCTTTGATTGTATTCCTTGTGCAGACAATGAGATTTCCAATGAGACAGGTAAATACAGGCTTACAGAGAACTTTCTGACCTGTTATAGGAGTCAGCAATACTTAAGAAAATGGGAAATGACTGAAGAGAAATAAGAGATAAATTCTGTATCTGGTTTAGAGATTTAAGCATTGCTGTTAATTTTATCACCCCTTTAAAGGACACACTCTAGATAATGAAATCATCCTAGACATTTATGGTTGCTCCATTGCAGAAATTAATTTCTGAAGAGAGCCTCCTTTCCCACAAGTTAACAGTCTTTTTCATTTCACCATAGATGCAGTGTTTTGAGCAACATTTCTTTATTCTCTCAAAGCATACTCAGTCACACATAGGATTTACTTAAAGCTTGGGTTTTTCACAGCCTTTTCATGATTGTTCCCAGTACAAGTTGATTTTTTTTCAGAGCAAGTGATTGGTGTGTTGGGTTTGAGTTTTACAGTACATATAGTTTATCTATATCATAACTACATTTCTTTTATTTTACCTAAAAGAGATTGTTTAATATAATTTGTTTTTGTGCTCTTTGTCTCCCTTTTATTAAGCATGAGTCTTTTCTCACACAGTATAATCTGAATATATTTCCTGTTCCCTCCACCTCTCCCAGTTCCTCTCCAACTCTTATCTCATGCTGTTCTACTTCTTATTTGGCTCTTATTAGAAAAGAACAGGCTTCTAAGAGATAACAGCAACACATAACAATATAAAACAAACACCGTTGTATTGAAGCTATAGAAGACAAGGCAGCAGAAAAAATAATAGCGCCAGGAGAGTGCACAATAATTAGAAACTTACTTGTTTACACATTCAAGAATCCCATAAAAGTACTATACTGGAAGCTGTAGTATATAAGCAGATCATCCAGTGCCAACCTGTGTAGGCCCTGTGAGTCCTTCTCTGTACGTTCATATAAATATTGCTTAGTTGGTACAGAAAGCCTTGTTCTTCTGGCGTCTTCTGTCCCATCTGTCTCTACTGCTTCTGACTTATCTTCTATGAGGTTCTGTAAGCTCAGAGACATGGGAATAGTTAAAGGCATCTCAGAGATGTGTGTGTCAAGGTCTCTATCTGTCTCTGTGTCTGTGTCTGTCTGTCTTTCGGTCAGTCTGTCTGTCGGTCCCTCTCTCTCTCTCTCTCTCTCTCTCTCTCTCTCTCTCTCTCTCTCATTCTCTCTGTATAATGTCTGGGTATAGGTCTCTCTCTTTGTTCCTTTTGTGCAAGAGGAAATTAGAAAAACTCTCTGCTGGTGTGTGAAGAAGGCATTGATCTATGATTATTGACAAAATGCAATTAGGAGTCATACTTTGAGACCAGTGGTATTGGTTTTACCCAAGGTCTCTTGGTTATCTATTTTCTGGATGTTGGTTGCTCAGGTAGCCGTCAGGAATAGGTTCCACCTCACTGAATGGGTCTTGAGCAAATAAGACATCGGATGGTTACTCTAGCAAGGTTTGTGCCACAATTATTCTAGCATCTTTGGTGGGCAGGATTAAATGTAGATTTTTTTAAAACTTGGTGGTTGGATTCATCTTTTCACTTGTCTTTTGTCAGTATAAAGAGTGACTTTCCATGTCATAGACAGTGTAATATGGAGTTGATGGTTACATTTAGCACCTTTTTGACTTCTCCGTGTTCAATGAGTTGCTGTGTTCTGTTGTCTTCAGAAGTGGGACTTTACTGTCAGTTTTTGCAGAGCAACCTATTGTTTTGGCAACAGTTTGGATTATTTGGGGATTTACCCTTTTATCCAACAACTCAAGTTCATTTAACCCAGACCTACAGGACTAGAAACTTTGTTATCAAGAGACAACCAATCGGGTTTCCATCTTCCTCTTTATTTGGAGACTTCATTAGTATCACCTTCATATTACAGAAAGTTTCCACAGTGCTAGGTTTTCATACTGCCATCTAAATGCCCTTTATTTCTAACTGTGCTTCTCCTTATTCCTTCATTCAATTCTTTCTCATTTCTCTTTTCATAGGCGTTTTTCCTATATCCACCCCACCAGCTAACGTCCACCCATAAAATCTCTTCTATTTCCACATTTCATCAAGATCTATGCAAACCTCCCCCCCCCCAGTTCTTTTCTCTAACTACTCTGTCTCTATAGAGCATAGATTTGTTTTCAATTGTGTAACACCTAACATACACATATAAGTGTATACATGTCATATTTATCTTTCGGGATCTGACATACCTCACTCAGGGTGAACTTTTCATTTCCACCCATTTGTTCACACAATTTATGATGTAATTTTTAAATATCTGAGTAAGTTCCAGGGGCCTCCCACGTCTGTTTGATGGCAGAGTTCCATCCCCAGAGAAGGGAAGAAAGAGTAGGGCATTGTTGTCAGGGGAATACTGAATCTCAGACTGAGTAGCAATCAGGTAACTTTTTATTTATTCATGGTTCACAGAACAAAGTCGGAGTAATGATTATCCAAGAATTACAGATTATGTTTGATTTTTCATTATATGTTCAGAATATAAACTTCAGTCACAATAAGAGAGTCCAAATAGAACAGACTTTACTTTTATTAACATCCTTATAACAGCATTTCTTCCTTCCTTCCTTCCTTCCTTTCTTTCTTTCTTTCTTTTTGTTTGTTTCTCTGTGTAATTGTCATTGTTGTAGACCAGGCTGGCCTAGAACTCATAGCAATTCACTTGTCTCTTCCTCCCTGAGTGCTGAAATTAAAGATGTGCCACAACACACTCAGTTTATAACTCCAATTTAAAGAATCTAAAGAATGTCTTCTCAAAAGCAAACATTTATTATATAACAGCCTGCTTTTATTTTCACAGTGTTTGCAGTTTTAAAGCTCTCCAGATAAACAGAAAGTATCTGAAAATGTCTTTTGGTGAACATCAAATAATTATTTCTAACTCATTTTATTATATTGTTTTATCATTTACACTATAAAGTGGTAAAAGGTAATTTTACTTAACCTATTTTATTTACTGAGTTCTATCCCTCCAGAGGATGTGTGTTGAATTATCCCCTGTCTTTAAACTACATTTTCAGGGGGCTCTAAGAATATTGTAAAAGGAAGTCTTGAATCAGTAACCAGTTCTCTTAGCCAATCAGAGATTGTAAATTTTCTCTGTTTACCCTGTACCAAGTATACTGTTTGTGTTTGCTTAGAAATGGCTGTCATCAATTGTTTTTTCATGCTATCCCCAATGCCTCTGGATTTGGGATGTTTATATGTCTAGAAGCTGATTTCTGGATATTTTTCTTTGCAGTGTGGGTGTTTTTCCTTTGATTTCTTTTTTTCTTTATTTGATTTTTTGGAGCGTGATGGCTGTGTGTATTCTCTTTTACTTGCTGCTCTGCTGGTGTGTTCACAAGGAATATCTGCTGCTGTTGTAGGTTCATACACTGGAATGAATTTCAAGAAGAAAAATTGAAGACAAAGGTCTTTGTGATATGTTGTGGATGGGGTCATAGAGGAAACAGAAACAAAACCTTTTATCCTATAGAGCTCGAATTGAAACTGAGGAGATGGGATCTTAGGAGCAGTAGGATTGCTATGGGTTCTACTTTAGTTTGCTTGGTGCCCTGAGAAGAGCATCACTTGAGTCAGCAGTTGGTTCCTGCTGGAGTTTGGATCTGAGACAAAGCAACAGGTGGGGGCAGGAGGGTTAGAGGGAGACGATCTGTGAAATCCACAAGAGCAAGGAAGGCTGCCAAGCCCGTTCTGCTGCTGAGCTGGGAAAGAAATGGAAGGATTCAGTCTAGAGAAACAGTGAGAGGGAGAGAAAGTCTTTGGGCAGCCTACCTGGTTTTCTGGCAGGCATGGTCTGTGGTTTACCAGGGTTTGCCTTCTGGAGTAGGAATCTGGGCTACGGTGAAGAGTAGAGGTCAGTAAAGTAGGAGAGAATGATCTTTGTGATCCACAGAAGATGTTGGCAGAGTGGAAGGGAGGCTGCAGCTGGTGTTCTGTTGCAGTACTAAGGACCAGACTGGGGGATTGGGTCTGAGAGAAATACACACACACACACACACACACACACACAGAGAGAGAGAGAGAGAGAGAGAGAGAGAGAGAGAGAGAGAGAGAAGGTCTGCAGTCAACCTGCATGGTTTTCTGGCAGGCATGTCCTCCACTTGGTTCATTTTTTGTCAAGTTCGCTCTTCTAAAATTCCCCATATGCATTCAATAGATCCCATGTGTGCTGACCCTACCAACACTTGCCAACTCATCTCATCCTTAAACATCTCTTTAGCAGCTACATGTATTTAAAAGTTTTTGCATGTGATCTATTTGATTTAATCATGGTCATCTTCATGTCTTTAGCAATATTACATTTTTAGCTATATTGCATAGAGAAAGAGAACTTCAATAGTCAATACAAAATCCTACTCTGTTTTCTGTTAGCGACTATATTTTGAAACCATGTGATCAAATTTGGGTAAACATATACTTGATAAAATTAAAAATTAACAATATCGCTAATTCAATATTGTGGAATAAGCACACCTATTTTAAAGAGAGGAGTTATGCCTAAGTAAATTAGGTAATGAAGCATATATCATATATTTTACTTAAGTCAGACATGGAATTCTGTACTTGAATCCCACATTGTACAATAGAAAATCCACAACAAAACACTAATATTATAAGCAAAGGAGTAACTTATAAGTGTTGAGAAATAAGTTCAGAAACTATCTTGTGGAAAAATTAATTAGAGTGCCATGATCACTAATGGAAAAAAAACCAGGATATCAAAAAAAAAAGAGATTTGATTCTTTTGAAAATAAACATGATAAATGTTTAGCTCAAAATACAGAACAGAGAAAATATATTAGTGAGGGAATAGTTTTCAAAGTAAACAAAGGTTTAATGTAATAGAAACTTGGCACTATAAACTGGGGTGTATATGTTTTTAAATCAAGATAAAACGTTCCAAAATTTAGGAGCAGAATATTCAAATCTTCCCATTTTGAATATCTAGAAATATTTCAAAAGCTCTCCCCCTTATGTTAAAAATTAATGCTATAGCTAAATGTAACAACATATTACTAGCGGGGGATGAAAGCTCCATTTCTTTCCAGTCACTCCCTCTCATCTCCACTCCCACCCATCCTTCAGTCTGCCCTTTCTCTCCAGAAAAAAGGAGGCCTTCCATAGATATCAACTTGACTTGCCTTATCTAGCTGTAGGATGAGGCATATCTTCTATTGTGGATAGACAACATAGCCCAGTTTGAGAAAAGGGATCCAAAAGCAGGCAATGTAGTCAGAGTCATCCCCTGATCCCCCTCTAGGAGTCCTATATGAAGACCATGCTGCACACCTCTTACATATGTGCAGAGGCCTAGGTCCATCCCATACATTCTTTCCGTTTGGCATTTCATTCTTTGTGGGTCCCTATGTGCCAGGTTAGTTGATTCTATAGGGTTCCTTTGTAGTCTGCTTTACCTTTCTGGCTCCTAATATCTTTCCTACCCTCTTCTCACAGGATTATCCAAGCTCCACCTAAGGTTGATCTTAGTGCCTGAACTGTTGCTGTGCTGTTCAGGAAGTTGTCTGCTGTGCCTATGCACTCAAGGCTATTTCGCACTTTTTCTTCTATAAGATTTGTTTTATCCAGTTTTATGTTCAGGTCCTTGATCCACTTCAACTTGAGTTTCAAGTAGTATGTCAGATATGGCTCTATTAGCATTTGCCTACATGCAAACACCCAGCTAGACAACCAGCATTTTTTGAAGATGCTTATTTTTCATTGTATAGTTTTGGCATTTTTTGTAAAAAAAAAAAATTCAATTTTCCGTAGGTGTGGTATTAATCCTGGGTCTTTGATTTGAGTCCATTGATCAACCTGTCTACTTTTATGCCAATACCATCTGGGTTTTACTACTATTTCTCTGTAGTACAGCTTGAAATGAGAGAGCAATTCTTTTATTATACAGAATTTTTTGGCTATTCTGGGTTCTTGTTTTTCCATATAGAGTTGAATATTGTTCTTTCAAGGTCTGTAAAGAATTGTGTTGAATGTTTGATGGGAATTAGGCTGAATTAGTAGATTTCTTTTGGTTAGATGACCATTTTTTACTATGTTTTCCTACTAACCCATGAGCATGGGAAGTATTCCTATCTTCTGATTATCTTCATCAATTTAATTCTTCAAAGACTTGAAATTCTTGTCATAGAGGCCTTTCAATTCCTTGGTTGTAGCTATCCCAAGATAGCTGACATTATTTGAAGCTATTAGGAAGGGTCTTGTTTCCCTAATTTCTTTTTCAGTCTGTGTATCATTTGTATATAAAAGGGCCATTACTTTTTTAAGTTAATTTTGTATTGAGCCACTTAGCTTAAAGTGTTTATCAAATGTTGGAGTTTCACAGTAGAATTTTGGGGTCACTTATTTATACTCTCAAATCATCTGAAAATATCAATACTTTGGTTTCTTTCTTTCCAACTTGTATCCTCTTGATCTACTTTAGTATTTTTCCTATAGATCTAATTTAGATCTTATTAGATCTAATTTAGTATTTATTGCTCATCTAAGTACTATATTGAATGGAAATAGAGGCTTTCTGTCATTTTTTGTTGCTGAAGTCCAGCTTTAATTCGTGGTTGACTGATAAGATAAAAGGAGTTATGTGACTGTTCTTTTATCTGTAGAGACTTGCTTTGTGACCAAGTATGTGGTCAATCTTGGAGATGGTTCCATGGCATGCTGAGAAGGTTTATTCTTTGGTTGTTGGGTAAAATGTTCTGTAGATATATGTTAAATCCATTTGATTAATAATATCTATGAGTTTCATTATTTCTCTGTTTAGATTCTGTCTGGATGACCTGCCCATTGGTAACACCGGGGATGTTGAACTTTCCCACTATTAATGTGTGGGTTTCAATATGTGATTTAAATTTTAGTATTTTTTTTACACATTTGGGTGCATTTGCATTTGGGATATATATATATATATATATATATATATATATATATATATATATATTCAGAATTTTGATATTATCTTGGTGGATTTTTCCTTTGATGTGTACAGAGTGTCCTTCCCCATCAATTTGATTAATTTTTGTTAGAAGTCTATTTTATTAGATATTAGAATGGATATTCCAGCTTGCTATTTGGATCCGTTTGTTTAGAAAATCTTTTTGTAACTTTTTCCCTGAGAAAACATATGTCTTTGGTGCTGAAATGTATTTCATGTATGCAGCAGAATGATGGATCCTGTTTTCCCAACATTCCTGTTAGCCTGTGTTTTTTTATTAAGGGATTGAGTCCTTTCATGTTGAGATAATTTAATGACCAATGATTTTTAATTCCTGTTATTTTGTTGCTTTTGTTTGGGGTGTGTGTGTGTATTCTTTCCTTTGGTTTTGTTGGAATGAAGTTTTTTATTTCCCTTGTTTTCTAGGGTGTAGTTAACCTTTAGTTGAAGTTTTTCCCCTAGCATGTTCTGTAGGGATGGATTTGTGGACACATATTGCTTTTTTTCTTGGAAAATTTTGTTTTCTCTGTCTATGTTTCTTGACATTTTTGATAGGTTCTATGTTCTCTTAGAGAAAACAAGGAATCCCTCCAGGCACTTCTGGATTTTAGAATCTCGGTTGAAAAATCCAGTATAATTCTGATAGATCTGACATTATATTTTACTTGGTCATTTTCCATGCAGCTTTTAATATTTTTTCTTTATTCTGTACATTTAGATTTTAGATTATTTTGTGGTATGCATATTTCCTTTCTGGTCCAATATATTTGGAGATTTGTAAGCTTATTTTATGTTTATAATCATCTCTTTGTCTAGGTTAGGGAAATTTTCTTTTATGATTTTGTTAAAAATATTTCTGGATCTTTGGACCTCTGGGGTTCCTAATATCAGTGTATACTTGGTTCTGTGAGACCTCCAAGAAACAGATGGAACATAGATTTCAGGGAGTGGTTTAAGGCTATTAGGTCTCTTTTAAGTGGATATGGCAGGCAAATGCTTGGGGTTCGGTTTTAACAGTTGTCAGTAGTTTTAACAAGACAGCAGTAGAGTTGTGGGGCAGAAATTGGAGGACAAAGTTTGGGGAACAATTTACCACTCTTTGGTGTGATTTCAGTCAAGTTTGTGGTCAGGGGATTGGAAAGGGAAAGACTTATCTCACATCCTTGTTTCCCCAAAAGGAAGAAAGGTTGAGGAGTGAGATATGGTGCACAGGGTATGTTGTGTAGTTTGTCCTAATTCTGAAGTCTTATGACTTATAAATTAGATGTAATAAGGTCACAAATTCAGAGAAATAATGCAAAAACTGAGGAAAGCACTGGGAATCTTGGATCTTGGCATCACAGGCAAAGAATACTGTGTAGATGTGAGTGATTCATGGAGTACTTAAGTATTTGTTTCTGAAACAATAAAGGAAGGTGATTTAGAAAGCATTTCAATGGGCTGAGGCTGACTAACAGCTTGGAGGGGGAGGGAAAACATGGGAATTGATTTACAGTCACTCATTTCTCAACAGATATGGATCAGTGTATGAGATGTCCAGAAAGTCACTATGCAAACTTGGAGAAAAACCACTGCCTCCAGAAATCTGTGAGCTTTTTGGACTTTGATGACCCCTTAGGTATGGCTCTCATCACCACAACACTGTGTTTCTCTGTTCTCACAGCTGTGGTCCTTGCACTCTTTGTAAAGCACAGAGACACACCCATTGTCAAGGCCAATAATCGGGCTCTCAGCTACACCCTGCTATTGACACTCATCATCTGTTTCCTCAGTTCCTTCCTCTTCATTGGAAAGCCCAACACAGTGACTTGCATCTTTCAGCAGTCAGCAATTGGAATTTTGTTCACTGTGGCTCTCTCCACAGTGTTGGCCAAAGCTATTACAGTATTTATTGCATTCAAGGTCACTGTTCCAACTAGATTGGTGAGGTGGCTAATGGTATCAAGGGCCCCTAATTTCATCATCCCCATCTGCACACTAATCCAACTGGTTTTCTGTGCAATCTGGCTATTTACAAATCCACCCTTCATTGATCAAGATGCTCATGCTGAACATGGTCACATCATCATTGTGTGCAACAAAGGTTCAGCAGTCGCCTTCCACTCTGTCCTTGGGTACCTGTGCTTCTTGGCACTTGGGAGCTACACCATGGCCTTCCTGTCCAGAAATCTACCTGATACATTCAATGAAGCCAAGTTTCTGTCATTCAGTATGCAGGTGTTCTTCTGTGTCTGGGTCACTTTCCTCCCTGTCTACCATAGCACGAAGGGAAGGGTCATGGTGGCTATGGAAGTTTTCTCTATCTTGGCTTCTAGTTCAGCACTTCTTGGCTTGATCTTTGCCCCTAAATGCTACATCATTTTGATAAGGCCAGATAAAAACTCTTGTCTTGATATCAGGCAAAAAACCCATTCAAGAAGGAAAACTCATTTAAATTTTACTTAATTAAAAAAAATACCACAACAAAACTCCAGATACACTAAATCTATTAGAAGAGAAAGTGTGGTAAAGTCTCAAAATCATTGGCACAGGAGACAACTTCCTGAACAGAACACCAACAGCTCAGGCTCTAAGATCAACAATTAACAAATTGGACCTCTTAAAATTGAAATGCTTCTATAAGGCAAAGGACACTGTTAAATGAAAAAGATGACAGTCCAATGATTGGGAAAGATCATTAACAATCCTATATCTGACAAATGGCTGACACCCAAAATATATAAAGAATGCAATAAATTAAGCACCAACAAATAAAATAACCTGATTAAAAAATGGGGCACAGAATTCTAAACAGGAATATCATATGACTGAGAAGCACTTAAAGAAATGCTGAGCATCTTTAGTCATCAGAGAAATGCAAATCAAAACATCTCTGAGGTTCCATTTTCCTCCTGCCATAATGCCTAAGATAAAATTCTCGAGTGACAGCACATGCTGGTGAGGTTGTGGAGAAAGGGGAACACTCCTCCATTGCTCCTGGGAGCACAGACTTGCACAACCACTTTGGAAATCAATCCTTTACTTTCTCAAAACTGGGAACAGCTCTACTTCAAGATCTAGTCATACCACTCCTGGGTATATTCCCAAAAGATGATCCCACATGCAACAAAGACACTTGCTCAACTCTGTTCATAGCCATCTTATGCATAATACTCAGAACCTGGCAATAATCTGAATGGCCATCAACTGAAGAATGGATAAAAGAAATGGGCACATTTACACAATGAACTATTATTCAGTTATTAAAAACAAAGAAATAAGGAAAATGTCAGGCAAATGGAATAGAACTAGAAAAGATCATCCTGAGTGAGGTATCCCAAACCCAGAAAGACACACATGGTATGTACTCACTTATAAGTGGACTTTGGCCATATAGTGTAGGATAAAGATACTTCAATGCAGAGACCCAAAGAACATAAGGAACAAAGAAGACCGAAGGCAGGAAGCTGTAACCTCTCCCAAAAAGGGAAACAGAATAGACAGAAGTCATGGTTGAAGAGAGGGAGCAAAGCGCTAGGGGGAATGCAGAGAGATATGAGGGTAGAGATCAGACTTGGGGAAAGTGGATGAGGGAAGGCAGATGACCTATGGAAGAAAGAGAAACTATGGGCTGGAGTATCTCTGTGACAAGAGGCAGACTTATGTCAGGGTAGGTTCCTGAAAGGATATGAGTCTCCTAGAAGAGGGAGGATAACATCAACTTACCAACAAAAACTTTGACCCAAAACAATATGTTCAGCCACATGGACAGAACAGACATAGCAGAGACTGAGGGAATGTCCAACCAATGTCTGGCACAATGCAAGGCACACCTCCATGGAAGAGAGCCAACCCCCTGGCACTACTCATAGTACCCTGCTATGCTTGCAGACAGAAGCCTAGCAAAGTTGTCCTCTGAGGGGCTCCACACCAAAGGGCTTCGAAACAGATGCTGAGACTCACACGCAAACATTTTGTGATGTGTGGGGAGTGTAAGGACATAGAGAAGACAGTAGATACAAAAGAAGACAAACAGAGCCAAATAACCAGGCCCCAGAGGGGCTTCCCAAAACTGGAGCATCACCCAAGGATCATGCATGGACGCTACCTAGGCCCCCTACAAAGATGTATCCAACGGGCTGCTCAGGCTTCATGGAGGTCCTCTAGGAAGGGTAGAAGGGTCTTTCTCTGACATGTTCTCTGTTGTCAGCTTTCTGATCACTTCCCCCTGGGTGGGACTGCCTTGCCAGGCCACAGGGGAAGAGAACAGTTTCAGTCGTGATGCAACTTGGGTGGATTGTAAGTGAGGCTCCACTTCTCTGAGGAACAGGGAGTGTGATATGGGAGGGAGAGTGGAATTGGAAGGCAAGGAGGGATGGTGCTATGAGCAGGATGTAAAGTGAACAAATAAATTAATTAATAAAAAAAATAGTTAAAAATTAAAAATAATCTATGTTAGTAAATTAAGTACAATGTTTGAAACCAGTTCCACACCACACTAAACCTCTTATACAGGTGTTATATTGAAAGACGCCCAAGGGGGTCACTCAAGCTTCAGGATGGCGTGCACCCAAAGACACACAAATGACCATCTTGCTGTAAACACATGAGGCAGTTTATTGGTGAAGCTCTGGGTCAACACGTATCTCACACAGGAGACAGAGGGGTCGACCCAGAAGCCCAGGGGCTTGGGGTTTATATGGGCAAAGGTCAGGGGGAGCGGGAAGTTTCGGAGCGGCCACACACGATTGGTTGTTTCGAACATCAGCAAATTGTGTAAGCAGATTTGGAGTAAGGTCAGACTTAATCTCACGGGAACAGTCCTTGGTTCCTGTTTCTCTCGGAACCCGAGGGTAGATATTTATCTGAGCTAACAAAACGTCTGGCTAAACTCAAACCAGGAACATTGTGTGCAGGCCTCAAAGGGGAATTAGGCAAACACCATAAGATCGGATGAGGGGTCTTGGCTCATTACTCACTCGATCATGTCTCATACCTGTTTCTCTCAGGAATTTGTCCTTGTGTATCCTCTCTATCTTTTATGGCCAGCCGGTCCCTGGAACACTCAATAGGCCTTTGTCTCCTAGCTCTGCATTCTTTGTGACTTATCACCTGGGGCCTTGGGCTAGCAAACCTGCTGACCTGCACTCTTAATGAGTCAGAGAGCTGAGAGCTCTGCTGTTCTGGCTGCTTTAATGCCAATTAAAATTTTTCTCTTTTAGACTTGATACCCTATGATCATATAGAGGGGGAGGTAATCCCCCTCAGGAACAGTCATAGGGGAGGGGAATAAGGGGAAATTGGGAGGGAGGGAAGAATGGGAGGATACAAGGGGTGGGATAACCATTGAGATGTAACAAGAATAAATTAATAAAGGAGGAAAAAATAAAATAAAATTTTTCTCTTTTATTCCCCTCTTCTTCTACTGGATAATTCTAATCTTAGAATATCTCTTCTAATTTTTAAGTATTATTTTATTCTATACTAAAAGATTCATACTTTGCCCTGTCGAGGTTTCTTATTGATCGGTATTGTTGTCTTAGTACCATCAGCTGAACAGCACTAATTTTATCTCTAATAAGAGTAAGTAATCTATTAGCCACACACGGGCCAAAAATTAAAATCAAACAAATCACCAACATTGGCCCAGCTAAAGCAGAAAATAGGGTAGTCATCCAGGGGGACTGGGTGAGCCAGGACTCAAACCAACCTTGTTGAACTTTTCTGTCCCTCTGTCTTTTATCTAACCTTTCTTTGGTCCCCTCTTCATTGATCACCTCCTAAGTTTGTTGCATCAGGGCATGAGGGTTATTGTCCTGACTCAGAGCGCATCTGCGATGCAGGCTCAGTTTAAGAAGATTATTAGTCTTTTCCAGGACCCATTCATCTTGACTAGTCTCAGGAGGAGCCATTTTCACATGAGAAGCATGGACCCAGGTGGGGATTCCCTCTACCTTAACGGCAGTTGGAGCCGTTAACACTACCAGGTAGGGTCCTTTTTACCATGGTTCGAGATTCCCAGCTTGGTGTCTCCGTACCAAGACGGCGTCTCCAATCTTGAACTGATGAGGAACTGTAGGGTCTCTAGCGGTGTATGTGTCTTTCAGCTGTTCCCAAATCTCTCACCTGATCATTTCGAGAGCCTTTAGACAGGCTAAAAGATGGGTGGAAGGCACAAAACTGTCATCAGGGCATGCCACACTCTCTAGGGTTTTAAACAGAGGTTATGGTGCACCAAACAGTATCTCAAAGGGTATCAGTTCCAACGGTCCAGGCTTGTTCCATACCCGGAACAAGGCAAGGGAGAGAAGGGCTGTCCAATCACCCCCGCTGGTCTCTAAGGTCAATTTTGTTAAGGTCTCTTTTATAGTTCTATTCGTTCTTTCTACCTGTCCTGAGCTCTGGGGTCTATAAGGACAATGTAATTTCCAATTTATCCCCAATTGTCTGGCCAGTCCCTGACTTACCTGGACGATGAAGGCAGGTTCGTTGTCCGACCCAATTACCTTGAGTATCCCAAACCGGGGAAGGATTTCTTCAAGTATCGTCTTGGCCACTACACTCACCGTTTCTTTTTTTGTGGGGAATGCCTCGACCCACCCCGAGAACTTGTCTATGAAAACTAGAAGGTATTTATTACCATATCGGGCTGGTTCGACTTCAGTGAAATCGACCTCCCAATAAGTTCCAGGTCGATCTCCCCATAAGCGGTTTCCTGCACAGTGGATGCTGGACCCAGCATTAGGGAGGGCGCAAGCCTTGTAGTTTTTTTTTTACCACATCCTCTGCTGTCTTTTGTAGTCTGGGGATGTGATAGGGAGACTTATTGACCAGTTCCGTCATCTTCTTGGGCCCAAGGTGGGTAAGGCGGTGTATACTAGCCAGGTATTCTAGCCCCTCTTCCTCTGTGAGGATCCTTCTCTTGGGAATCCCCTCAGCCTGTTGGGGCATAACCTTAGCTATTAGAATCATCGGTCCTTGTGCCACCTCTTTGGCCATCTGGTCAGCCTTTTGGTTCCCCCTTTCTATGGGGCCAGTCCCTTTTTGATGTCCTTGGCAATGGATGATCGCCACCTTGCAGGGCAAATGGACAGCCTCTAACAAACTAAGAATTTCTTCTTTATTTTTAATGTCCTTGCCAGCTGAAGTCAGCAGCCCTCATTGTCTCTAAATCACTGCGTGGACATGAGCTGTTGCAAAAGCATACTGGCTATCAGTGTAGATATTGATAGCCTTTCCCTCCGCCAGTCTTAGAGCTTGGGTCAAAGCAATAAGTTCTGCTCTTTGGGCCGACGTTCCTTCTGGCAAACTGCTGGCTCAGATGGCAGACTTCCCATCCACTACCACTGCCCCAGCCCTCTGCTTACCTTCTACCACAAAGCTACTTCCTCGGTGAACCAAGTTTTTACTCCAGGCCATGGCCAGTCAGTGAGGTCTGACCAAGTCCCTGTTTCTTCAGCTAGTATCTCTTCTAATTGATGTACTGGGGTCTTGCCAGCTTTGGGTAGCAAGGTGGCGGGGTTAAGGATGGCGGCCAGAGCCCACCCGCTCTGTCAGCAACAAGCTCTGGTAGTGGGTCATCCGGGCGTTGGTCATCTAATGATCTGGTGGTTGTTTGATAATACTTTCAAGGGTGTGGGAGGCCACCACAATCACATTTTGGCCCATGGTTAACTTATCAGTATCTTTTACCAATACAGCCATTGCTGCTATCACCCGCAAACAAGATGGCCACCCACTGGCCACAGGATCCAGTTTTTTGACAAGGTAGGCCACTGGGCGCTTCCAGGGTCCTAGAGTTTGGGTGAGGGCCCCCTGACAACCCCCTTCTGCTCGTCGATGTACAGAGTAAAAGGCTTGTTCAGATCAGACAGTGCTAGGGCAGGGGCTTGTAGCAGTGCCTTCTTGAGGGTCTCAAAAGCCAATTGGTGTTCCTTAGTCCAAGTGAACTCCCCCCTTTCTCTTGTTAGAGGGTATAATGGGGCCGCCAGAGTGGCGAACCTGGGAATCCAAAGCCTGCAGAATCCCACGGTCCCCAGGAATTCTCTTACCTCTTGAGGGGTGGTTGGGGTCGGAATCTGAGTCACTGTATGTTTCCTGGCTTCTGTGAACCGCCATTGTTCATCTTTTAAGGTGTTGTATCCCAGATATGTCACTTCAGTCTGACACAGTTGTGCCTTCTTGGCAGAAGCCCGATACCCCAACCCCCCGAACTCAGCCAGGATTTTCTGAGTCCCAAGCTCTCATTCTTCACGGGTCTCTGCAGCCAATAGGAGGTCATCTACATACTATAGAAGAGTCACCTGTGGATTATTAGCACAGAAAGCGGCAAAGTCCCAATGTAGGGCTTCATCAAATAGGGTGGGGGAGTTTTTAAACCCCTGGGGCAATCTTGTCCACCTAAGCTGTCCAGTTCTTCCGTTTTTGGGGTCTCGCCACTCACAGGCAAACAGAGATTGGCTGTTAGAGTGTAATCTCAGACAAAAGAAGGCATCTTTGAGATCTAGGACTGTATACCAAGTTTGTTCAGGTGGCAGCGTACTGAGCAAGTTGTAGGGGTTGTCTTGTACCCTTTCATTAACCTCCCTAAGGCCTTGGACTGGTCTAGAGGTGGTTGATCTTCTCTGGGTCTCCTTGGCCCCTGCCTTCTGTTGTCCCCCAGGTTCCCTGTCTGCCTAAGCCTCCCTGTTCCCTGACGCCTTCCTTCTCCTACCACTGCAGCCAGTGTTCTCATCAGATTCTTCTCCTGCCTTCTTTTTTTTTCTTTCCTTATCCTCAGCTCTCTCTTTCTTTTCCTTTTCCTCATCCTCAGCTCTCTCTTTCTTTTCTCTTTCCTGTTTCTCTTCCTCTGTCTCCTTTTGATGAAAAACTTTCTCAGCCTCCTTCACCACATCCCTGATGGTATAATCTTGCAATCCCTCAATGTGCTAATGTGCTGCAGTTTCTTCCTAATATCAGGTGCTGACTGTCCAATGAAAGCCATGATTACGGAGGCTTGCTGTCCCTCTGACGTAGGGTCAAAAGGGGTATATCTCCGGTAAGCCTCCATGAGCCTCTCTAGAAACACCAAAGGGGGCTCAGTCGCTCCCTGCGTGACTTCTCTTACCTTCGCCAAATTGGTGGGCTTCCTTGCGGCCCCTCTGAGACCTGCCACCAGAGCCTGGCGGTAAATGGACAGCTGTTCCCTATCTTCTGCCGTGTTGTAGTCCCACTGAGGACAGGTCAGGGGGAATTCTTCATCTATTTCAGCCTGGGTCTGGATGGGGTGTCCAGTGTCATGTCGGATATTCTTTCGAGCCTCGAGGAGAATTCTTTCTCTCTCCTCAGTGGTGAATAAAACCTGTAGAAGCTGCTGACAGTCATCCCATGTGGGTTGGTGGGAGAACATCAGGGACTCTATCAGACTTGTAAGTACTGTAGCATTCTCTGAAAAAGGTGGGTGGTTAGTTTTCCAATTATAGAGATCAGAGGAAGAAAAAGGCCAATACTGTAGGAGTTGTAACTCATTTTTTGGCCTGTCGGGGCTGGCCCAACAGCACTAAGGGGCAGAGCCACGGTGGAATCAGGCCTCTCAGAGGTTGCCCTACAGTGGCTCCTAGTGCCCATTGAGGGTCCATCACCCATGGCCCTGAAAGCTGGGGGCAGGGCTGAGGTCGGGGCTGCCAGCTGGGGAACTCGGGGATATGGTGGGAGCAGGGGCATGGGCCATTCAGGGGGTTCTGCTATGTCAGGATATATTTTAGGGATGAGCTCTGGTGGTGCGCTGGGCTCGCTTCCTCTGCTCTGCTGTGGTTTCGATTTCTCTTCCACAGTGCCTTCTCACACCGCCAAAACTCAGGAGCTTGGTGGGTGAGGTGGGATGAAGGGCTTGACCTACAGGGGTGGGTAATGGGCCAAATCTTCCCACATGGTGATGTAAGGCTGTTGGTCTGGATGTGACACTGATCCTTCCTGAAAAATAACTGCTCTGACAGCTCTAATAGGTAAATCAAAAGTCCCCTCACGTGGCCAGCCCACATGGAAAGTCGGCCATTCTGAGGCACAAAAGGTCTGCCAGGGTCCTTTCTTGACTTTCACTGATAGATTGTGTCCTCTTGCCCTAATGTCCATCCAATAGTCCCAAGTCAAAGATAAAGGGGTCGTCACAGTCTGTCCCATTTCAAAAAACAAGAAGCACAAAAACAATATAAGCACACAAGACACTATCACATCCAAGCACACTCGTCTGCATCTGGACTTGTACAACCAACCGAACGCAAGTTCTGATGGGGTAGGCTTCCACACCTTCCCCTCAAGAAGGAGCACTCCATCTCCTTCATCCTGAAAAGAGGCAGTCAGGCTGTTCTGACTCCCCTTCACCCTTAGGGCATCCCCCAGTATTGCAGCCTGAAGCCCTAGTATGTCTGCCTCCACAGCTGCTGGGTCCTTATGGCCGACAGTAGCAGCTGCCAGAAACTGAAACCAAGACATGAAATCAGCAGCGCCGTACTCAGACACACAAAACCCACACAGACCTACCTCGTTGGGGTTCTTGGGTGGTCGCATAAATCCCGGAGAAGCCCCCAAAATGAAAGACCCCTGAAGGGAGACCCTCACACAAGCTTCGGGATGGCGTGCACCCAAAGACACACAAACGACCATCTTGCTGTAAACACATGAGGGAGTTTATTGGTGGAGCTCCGGGTTGACACGTATATCACGCAGGAGACAGAGGGCTCGACCCAGAAGCCCAGGGGCTTGAGGTTTATGTGGGTAAAGGTCAGGGGGAGCAGGGAGTTTTGGCCTGGCCACACACGATTGGTTGTTTTGAACATCAGCAAATTGTGTAAGCAGATTTGGGGTAAGGTCAGACTTAATCTCACGGGAACAGTCCTTGGTTCCTGTTTCTCTCGGAACCCAATGGCAGATGTTTATCTGAGCTAATGAAACCTCTGGTTAGACTCAAACCAGGAACATTGTGTGTGGGCCTCAAGGGGAAATTAGGCAAACACCACAAGATCGGATGAGGGGTCTTGGCTCATTACTCACTCGATCATGTCTCATACCTGTTTCTCTCAGGAATTTGTCCTTGTGTATCCTCCCTATCTTTTATGGCCAGCCAGTCCCTGGAACACTCAATAGGCCTTTGTCTCCTAGCTCCACATTCTTTGTGACTTATCACCTGGGGCCTTGGGCTAGCAAACCTGCTGACCTGCACTCTTAATGAGTCAGAGAGATGAGAGCTCTGCTGTTCTGGCTGCTTTAATGCTAATTAAAAATTTTTCTCTTTTAATATGATGTGGCTATCTGCGTTCATAATTCTTTATTTAATTGCGGGAGAGTCTATATGTACTAGAACCATTATTTTTATTTCACATTTGACATTCATGTTATACTTTTTCTGCCACGGAACCCAACTATGTATCCTTTGTTGACCAGCACCACTTAAGTAGACTAGTTTGGCATAAATTCATGGATATCCGCCTTCCACTGTGTACAAAGTGCTGATGTTGAAGATGTGTCATTGTGTCCATTCGTGTGGTATTTATTTTGTCCTTTGACTAAAAACAAAGAAAAACATTTCATGTAATTGATTTCATTTGTTTTGACCTTAGAAGGTTCTTTTATATTCTACTATGTAAACAGAACATTATTAGAACATATTGTCTTTCTAGCATTAATTCTGTGGGCTCTTATTTTCAGTGATTTACAGAAGAAATTTCATGGTTTAGAGTGATGGCAGGAACCCTATTTTTATATTTCACTATTTTGTTAAATGAGGGAAATGAAGCTTCTTACAGTGAGAAACTAGTAAAGATTTCTTATATATAATATAGGTGTTTAGAAACATAGAGCTCAGAAACAGGATGAGTGACTGATCGCATGGTTCATAGGCTATTATGATCATAGTGTACTAGAGATGAGCAAACAGGCTGAGCTCAGTTGAACACAAGGCATTATGGAAGTTGGAATCAATAAATCTCTACAGCAGAATAAAATAGATGTTATATGCTTCATTGAAAAAATTAGGGCGGTGGCGGCAGTGCCAGCAGCGGCAGCAGCGGCAGTGGCAGCAACTGAGGTTTGCAGCTTGGAGCCCTCCGGCGGAGGCGACTGGTGTGGTGGCCAGTGGGAGTTCCTGCGGGAGAGGGGACTCTGGGCAAGATTTAGGCCATGCCATGCAGTTTGGGCTCCGTGACCCAAGCTCAACTTGGCTCACGGCTCGTGACCTGAGACCCAAACTGGACTCGGTGCGCAGTCTGGCCCCGGTGATCCAAGCTCAGCTCAAGGCACACTTCCACGGTGGAGACGCTAGCTGAGCATAGCGAGCAGGTCCGTCAGAGACGCTAGCTCAGCTCAGCGCGCAGTTCCACTGCTGAGACACTAGCTGCGCTCAGCTTGATTTTTGGCCCCTTAGATCCAGGCTCAGCTCAACGTGCAGTTCCACTGCTATGATGCAATCTGAGCTCAGCCCGCATTTTGGCCCAGAGTCCCTAGATGGACTTGGCAGGCAGATTGGGCCCAGAGACTCTAGCTGAACTTTGCACGCAATCACAGCACTGAGACTCTGGCTGGACTCTCCACACAGTTTAGGTCCAGAGTCCCAGGCTGAATTCAGTGCACAATTTGGGTACAGAGTCCCTGGCTGAGCTCTGTGCATAATTCTACCCCTGAGATTCTGGCTGAGCTCGGTGTGCAGTTTGGGGCCAGAGTCCCTAACTGTGCTTGGGGGGTAGATACACTAATATCTGGGTCTTTTAGCTGAGAGTAGTCCCTACCATTAGGGACACAAGGAGGTCTGACCTCAGCTAATCCCTGAAAATTTCCTGGGTATTTACAGGTATTCTTGGTCTCAGTGTATAGCCATTTACTTGTGCACTGCTCTCACCTGCCCAGTGAAGGGCAGCAGAAACCACCAGCAATGCAATAGAAAGCCAGATGGTTAAAGACCATCATAAAACAACAATCAGCAAATGTCAAATACTATCACATCTAAAGGAATCAGCATTGTACATTCTAATACATCTGAATCAATGATTCAAAAGAAATGGAGGATGGAAAAACAAAAAATGGTCAAATTTTACATAGGAAGAACAGTTCATTCTTGTAACATTTTGTAGCTTTATAACTTTCAAAACAAAATAAAGGAAAAAACAATATTCTATGGAGATAATTGAAGTTGTAAGCATTTTAACGTTGATATAAACTTTTTAAAGGTAGCACTTAGGCTTTTTAGTTTGCCAACAAAAATTTTCAAAAGTGTTCTTTAAATTGTGTAGGCACTGGAAAAGTACCAGAGACTCAATTTTAGAGATATATACAGATAAGATGCTGATTAAAATATGTGAATTTACAAGTAAGGATTTTGTTTTGTTATGTTTTATGGTTCCAATAAAGAAATTTGGTCTCTAAAATATGTGTTTCAAATGTATAATAAATATACCCTTTTTAGGACAAAAAGGAAAGAAGATGACCTGAAATCTATGCTTATGAAGATGATAACTGAGGAAATGAATAAAATCTGTAAAGAAATATAGGAAGATACACTCAAATAGATTGAGATTGTTATAGAAGCATGTAGAGAGGAACTGAATAAATCATTCAAATAATACAGGAAAGAACAAACAACAAGTGAAGGAATTAAATAAATCATTTAAAGAAATTCAGGAACACTCAAAGAAACAGATGAAGGAAATCTAAATAATAGTTCAAGATCTGAAGATGGAAATGGAAACAGTAAAGAAAGCACAAACTGCATAAATCCTGGAAAGAGGGATTTTAGAGAAAAAAATAGAAACTACAAAAGTAAGCATGACCAACAGAATACAAGAGAGAGGAAAGAATCTCAGGTGGAGAAGGTACAATGGAAGAAATTGATAAATCCATCAAAGAAAATAATAAATCAAAAAATTCCTGACAAAAAAATCCAAGAAATCAACAACACCACAAAAGCCTAAAAATAATAGGAATAGAGGAAAGAGAAAATTCCCAGTTACAAGGCTGAGAAAATATTTTGAAGTAATTCAGTGATGAAAATTCCCCCATCTTAATGAAAGAGATGCTTTTAAACATGCAAGAGGCGTACAGAACACCAAATGGACCAGAAAAGAAAATATTCTCACCGCATAACATTCAAACACTAAGTATACAGAACAAAGAAAAATATTAAAAGCTACAAGGGGGAAAGGCCATGTAACAAAAGTCAAACTAATAAGAATCACAGCTGACTTATCAGCAGAGACTATAAAAGCCAAAAGGGCATGAGAAGGGATCTTGAAATGCTTAAGAAAATACAGATGTCAATTCAGACTACTATACCCAAACTACTATACCCAACACTTTCAATCACTGTAGCTGGAGAAAACGAGAGATTACATGAAAAAACAAATTTAAACAATACCTAACCACAAATCCAGAATTATAGAAGACACTAGAAGGAAAACACCATGCCAGGGAAGCTAACTACTCATAGGAAATATTCATTAGAACAAACAAAAAGTATGTAACGGAACCCAATGTTCTGCTGCATACAAGAAACATACCTCAGCTACAATGGTAGACATCATCTCAGAGTAACGGGCTGGAAGAAGATTTTTCAAGCAGTTGAATAGGAGAAGCAGACTGGAGTAGCCACTCTAATATCTAATAAAATAGACTTTCAAGCAAAATAATTCAAAACAGATGAGGAAGAACACTTTATCAACATCAAAGAAAAAGCAGTGAACATAACACAGCAAATCTCAACATCTATGCCCCAAATATGAGGGCACCCACATTAGTAAAAGAAACATTAATAAAATTTAAACCACACATTAATCACAACACATTAATAGTGGGAGACTGCAACATTCCCCTCTCACAAACAAAACAGAAACTAAAACAAGAAATAATGACACTAACAGATGCCATGAATAAAATGGACCTAACAGATATCTGTAGAACTTTTTAACCAAATACAAAAGGCTACGTTTTCTTCTCGGAGCCTCACAGAACCGTCTCCAAGATTGACAATATAGACAGTCACCAAGCAAGCTTCAATATATACAAAAACATTTAAATAATACTATTTATTCTATCAGACCTCCATGGACTAAAGCTGGACCTCAAAAACACCAGAAATGACAAAAAGCCTGCAAACACATAGAAACTAAACAATGCTCTATTCAATGAACACTGACTCTGGGAAGAAATAAAGAAAGTAAAGACTTCCTGAAATTCAATGAAAATGAAAGTACAAAATACCCAAATTTATGGGACATGATGAAAGCAGTGCTTAGAGGAAAAGTCATAGCACTAAGTCCTTCATAAAGAGGTTAAATATCTCATATAGGAAAGTTAAAGGCACATTTGGAAGCCCTAGGGGAAACACACACACACACACACACACACACACACACACACGGAGTACATGGATGAAAATGTTCAAACTCAGGTCTGAAATCAGTAAAGTAGAAACAAAGAAAACAATTCAAAGAATCAACAAAACTGAGATCTGGTTCTTTGAGAAATTCAACACAAGAGACTAATCCTTATTCAAACTAATTAAAAGACAGAGACACTATCCAAATCAACAAAAATCAGAAATGAAAAGGGAGACATAACAATGGACAGTGAGGAAATCTAAAGAATCATTCTCTTACTTCAAGAGCTTATATGACACAAAATGTGAAAATTCAAAAAAAAGGGGGGGGGGAGATTCCTTTTATCAAAGTTAAATCAAGGCCAGGAAAACAAATTAAATTGTCCTATACCACTAAGCAAATAGAAGCAATCAACATAGTCTCCCAATTAAAAAAATAAAAAATAAACAAAACCCTGGGCTGCAGGGTTTTAGCACAGAATTATACCAGAATTTTAAAGAGCTAATACCAAAGTATTGCACAAAATCACTGAAAATGAAAACTTGTAAATATGATGCTTTACAAAAAATCTGCCCTCACAATTTTCAATTTATACAGTAGAACAGAACAGAATCTTCTGGTGTTCAAAAGGAAATAAAATAAGTTATGTGAAATTTAATGTCTTTTAATCAAAGGATAAAATAAATACAACATGTCTGGACACGATGATACATCTTAAGTACGAGCACTCTATAGGCAGGGAAAAGGAGATATCCACGGCTTGATTCCATACTATTATACTTAAGGGACTAAAAGCTAACAAATTCTATTACAGAGAAAAGTATAACATAGATTTTAAATATGAACACAGTAATGGTTCCAGTGTAAAAGGACTATAGTACAATTGAATGAGGACTTAAGGACCCACATACTCTTATCCTATTATACCAGAATAAGAGATTTACAATGGTGTGGCACTTGTTTCAAAGATTGTCTTTAATTTGTCAACATAGATTAATATTAATTTTTAACTTAATGTTAAATGACTATTTCTTCTTGAATGGATTTTATGCCTGATGTCAACACAGGAGTTCTTATCTGGCCTTAACAAAATGATGTAGCACTTGGGGACAAAAATCAAGCCAAGGAGTGCTGAACTGGAAGCCAAGATAGAGAAAACTTCCATAGCCACCATGACCTTCCCCTTCGTGCTGTGGTAGACAGGGAGGAAGGTGACCCAGACACAGAAGAACACCTGCATACTGAATGACAGAAACTTGGCTTCATTGAATGTATCAGGTAGATTCCTGGACAAGAAGGCCATGGTGTAGCTCCCAAGTGCCAAGAAGCACAGGTACCCCAGGACAGAGTGGAAGGCGACTGCTGAACCTTTGTTGCACAGAAGGATGATGTGGCCATGTTCAGCATGAGCATCTTGATCAATGAAGGGTGGAGAGGTAAGCAGCCAGATCCCACAGAGAACAAGTTCAATCAGAGTGCACACAGGAATGATAAAATTAGGGGCCCTTGATACCATTAGCCACCTCACCATTCTAGCTGGAACAGTGACCCTGAAGGCAATAACCACTGTAATAGCTTTGGCCAACACTGTGGAGAGAGCCACAGTGAACAAAACTCCAAATGCTGTCTCCTGCAGGATGCACGAGGCTGTGTTGGGCTTTCCAATGAAGAGCAAGGAACTGAGGAAACAGACGATGAGTGTCAGTAACAGGGTGTAGCTGAGAGCCCGATTATTGGCCTTGACAATGGGTGTGTCTCTGTGCTTTACAAAGACTGCAAGAACCACAGCTGTGAGAACAGAGAAACACAGCGCTGTAATGGTGAGAGTCATACCTAAGGGGTCATCAAAGGCCAAAAAGCTCACAGATTTCTGGAGGCAGTGGTTCTTCTCCAAGTTTGCATAGTGACTTTCTGGACACTTCACACACTGATCCATATCTGCTCAGAAATGAAGGTGACTGTGAATCAATCCATAGGATTTGTCCTTCGTTATAAGTTGTTACACAGCCTTAGCTTATTGAAATACTTTTTGACTCGCCTTTTTTTATTGTTTCAGAAATTTTTAAATAGTCTGTGAATAATTTCAAATCTATGCAGGCATCATTGTCTATGTTAACAAAAATGGAAGCAACTCAATGTTTTTTTCCTTATCTTTGGATCCTTCCCCTGAATTTGCAGCTATTTTATAAATCATAATGTTAGAGAATAATATTGTATAAACATGATTTCACTCAAACATTACCTAATTAAAATCATGAATTTCTGTACATATATAGTTATTGGTGTATGTATTACAATATAGACAATAATATTTGAAATTCATTTCTTATATGGTGTTCTATGCATAGGGTCACATATTTACTTCTTTACATATAATTCTTTGTGTACACTACTTTGGTTCATACTATGAATGATTTTGAAATAAATGCCATTACATCCTTGAATTTTAAGTCATTCACTAGTAGTTTGTTGATACATATACATATAGCATGTTTTAACTTATAGGGAGAGAATTCTTGAAATATTTCTAGATATTAAAAAAGAATACCCAAATATTCTACTTTTAACATTTGCGTCTTGGCCCTGTTTTCCTGTTATTTTCTAATGAGAAATAGTTAAGGAGTAGATATGGGTCATAGAGGATGTGGGGAGGATTAGGGAGACTGAGGGAGGGGGAAATTGATTCAGATTATATAGTGTGAAAAAAGTCTGTGTTCAAAAAAAAGGAGAGACAAGGTCTTTAGTCATCAGAGAAATGCAAATCAAAATGATTCTGAGATTCCATCTTACACCCATCAGAAGGGCTAAGATCACAAATTCAAGTGACACCACATGCTGGCGAGGATGTGGAGAAAGAGGAACACTCCTTCATGGCTGGTGGGAATGCAAACTAGTACAACCACTTTGGAAATCTATCTGATGATATCTCAGAAAACAGGAAATAAAGTATCCTCAAGACCCAGCTATTCCACTCCTTGGAATATACCCAGAAGATGCTCCAGCACACAACAAGGACATATGTTCATAGTGGCCTTATTCATAATCGCCAGAACATGGAAACAACCTATGTGTCCCTCAGTAGAAGAATGGATAAAGAAACTGTGGTACATTTACAGTATGGAATACTACTCAGCTATTAGAAACAAGGAATTCCCAAAATTTGTGGACAAATGGATTGAACTAGGAATGATCATAGTGAGTGAGTCAACCCAGAAACAGAAAGAGTCAAATGGTATATACTCACTTATAAGTGGACACTTTCCCAAGGGGAATGTCTCATGAAAGTCTTCAATTACAAGGAAAATGGGATAGAGGTGAAGACATCCTCTTGGGACTCTAAGTGAGAGAAATATAGGAGATAGGGAAATAGATGGAACCTGAGGGTCCTAGAAACCTACAAGAAGAACACTATGATGGGTGGACCTGGGCCCAGGGATTCTGCTCAATCTATGGCACCAACCAAGAACAATACATACAGTCATCATCAACCCCTACCCCAATCTAACCAATGGATAGGACATTCTCCACAGTTAAGTAGAGACTGGGGGCTGACTTTCACATGATCTCAGGTGCCCCATATTTGCCCATGTCCCCTTGATGGGGAGGCCTGATGGCACTCAAGAGAAGGATAGCTGACTACCAAGAAGAGACTTGATACCCTAGCATCATATTCAGGGGGATGAGGTCCTCCTCAGTCACAGCCATAAGGAAGGGGAATGGGGTGAAAGCGAGAGGGAGAGAGGAATGGGAGGATGCATGGAATGGCATAGCAAATGAGATGTAACATGAATGATTTTATTTTTCAAAAAAATGAATAAAAAACAAGGAATTCCCAAAAATTGTGGACAAATGGATTGAACTAGAAATGACAATAATGAGTGAGTTAACCCACAAACTGAAAGACTCAAATGATATATACTCACTTATAACTAGACACTAGCCCCAGGGACATGTCCCATGAAAGTCTGAACCTACTAGGAAAGTGGGATAGATGTGAGGACATACATTTGGGACTCTGGGTGAGAGAAGTATGGGAGAATGGAGAAATAGAAGAACCAGGGGGTCTTAGAAACCTACAGGTAGATCGTTATGATGGGCAGATCTGCACCCAGGGGATCGGTACAGACTATGGCACCAACCAAGGACAATACATGCAGTAAACATTGAACCTCTACCCAAATCTAGCCAAAGGACAGGTCATTCTCTAAAATGAGTGAAGAGTTGGGAATGACTTTCACACGAACCCTTTTGCCCCATAATTGACCAGGTCCCCTTGATGGGGAAGACCGATGGCACTCAGGAGACTGATAGCAGACTACCAAGAAAAGACTTTATACTCTAGGAGCATATACAGAGGGAGAAGGTCCCCCTCAGTCACAGTCATAGGGGAGGGGAATAGGGTGAAAGCAGGAGGGAGGGAGGAATGAGAGGATAAAAGAGAAGGGATAACAATTGAGATCTAATATGAATGAATAAATAAATAAATAACTTTTAGAAAAACAAAAACAAAAAAGGGAGAGAAAGATAATTAATTATATTAATTAATATATTTTCTGGTAAACAAAAGAAACTTAATCAGTAAAGATATAATATACATGTACTGAAGGTATCAAACAAACTCTCCAGTCAAATGCTGTATTAAACAAAGAAAGAAAGAAAAAAAGAAAATCTTTTATCGGGAGTAATCATGAACAAGATGTGAGAATTCCAAACTTTAAGTGAATCCTACATGTGACTGAGCATGCCTTGAAAATACAAAAAAAAAAAAGTGCTCAACATACTGCGCTTATGGTGAAATGAAACAGTCTGTCCATTCATGGACAAGGTGGATCTCTTGAGGGATCAATGGCTGCAATGCAACAACACTGTAAATCCTACTTCTCTCCAGTCTCATTCCATTTTCTTAGGTATCGCTGACTCCTGTAGATGGGTTAGAAAGTTGTCAGTACTCCTGTAATTACCTGTCTCATTGGAAATCTCGTTTTCTGCACAAGGAATGCAATCAAAGCAGCAGGCAGCCTTGCCTTCCTGGGCAGCTTTCTGGAAGCCAAGTCTACAGCTCTCACTGCACACAGACTGAGGAATCTATGAGACATGGAAGCTGTTAGCAAGTGTTTGAACTATTGTGAAAAATCTGAGTAAATGGAGTATTTCTGAGTACAATTGAATGTTGGTTTGGATATGCTTACACTTTCAATTAATATAATATGTTTTGGTATTGCTAATTTTGGCAGCTTTGGGGCTTACATTACACACATGTTTAACTACTAGTTAAACTACTCCTAGTCCAATACATGAAGCCACTGTTAAGAATAGGTGGTTAAAGTAGTGTTCTAGAAGGCCATGGTATGACTTCAGATTCAATCTACCTCTATACTTGCTGGCTACTAGGCAGAGCTTTTATATTAATAAAGTTGAAAATGTTGATTGACAACTTCACAGGTCTTGGATTCATTATGGAAACAAATCTCTGGGCATTTCTATACAGAATTTTATAGAAACATTTATAAGAAGGGGGGAAAACGCATCCAATGGAGTCAGTATTTCATTGTATATTGTCACAGAAATAATGGAAAATAGATAGAAGGTAAACAAACACACTCTTTGATCTCTGTTTCTGGTCTGGGAACATGATGTCATCATTTCTTTTGGCCTCTGAAACATTTTTTCAACCATGATATACAGCATGGTCACAATATTACTCAAAGAAGAAAAGCAAGTATACACACACACACACACACACACACACACACACACACACACACACATACACATGCACACACACACACACACACACACACATACACACACACACACACACACACACACACACACACACACACACACACACACGTCATGCTATTCTACCTTTTCAGAGGCTGACAAAATAGAAAATCTCACCTTACGTTTCTCTGACTTTCTTAGGATGGGTAAGAAAAAAATAAACATATCATTGTTTTGCATCAGTGAGAAAAACCTAACAGACACTCGATTCATAAGAAATATATGTTCAAGGTAATTCCTAGCCCACCTAAGAAAGACAGTCCATGACACTATTGATGATGTTCTCCTATGATTGCCTACAAAAACCTACCATGACTGTTTCTGAGAAGATCTGACTAGCAATAGATTGAAACACAAACTAAGAGTCACAAGGAAACATTGTACAGAGCTAAGGGAGCCTTGTCAAAGAGTGAGGTGAGATAAAACAGATAGGAGGGGAAAAGAACTCTACAAGAAGACCAACAGCCCCAAATAATCTGGGCCCAGAAAGGCTACAGGAGACTGATGCACCAACAAAGGACCAGGAATGGATGAGACCTAAACTTTCTATACTTATATAAACAATAGGAACCTCAGACTCCATGTGGGTCCCCCACAAATGAGATGGGGGCTGTCTCTGATATGGTCCCAGTTGGATACCTTTCAGTCCCTTCACTGTGATGAGGCTTTCTTGATAGGACACTGTTTAAGAGGATCTACACAGTTCTGCTGAGACTTAAAAACGTTGTACCAGATCTGTAGGGTGAGGTTTTCCCTTTTCAGAGGGGGAGGGGGAACAGGGAGATGATGGAAGGACAAGGGGAGGGACTTAAAGGAGAGAAACGAGCGGCTACAACTGAGATGTAAAGTGAATAACTAAATAAAATTTAAAGACAAAAGAAAAGAAATGTGTGAGCACCAATAAAATGTGAAAATAAGCTTTTCCATTGATCAATCAGAGGATAAGAACATAGTCTGTGTTGGCTGATTTTATGTGAAGATCCCTATCAGTAGCTGAATATTGGCTGGTACAGAATGAGTGTCCAAGGATCATTACATCTTGAAAATTGTTTGTGTTTTTATGAACTGTCAAAGTATAGAGATAAGTCTCTACTCACCTCTGTAAACCTTGTAGGCCATTGAATCATCTGCTCAGATAAAGAGAGCTGTTGTCCAAAGGGAGCAGAGGGAGAAAAGGTTCCTACTTTCACATTTAATCCAAGACCCTTTGGAAAATTCCAAAAGTTGAAAATGTCATACTGTGAATCTAAGTTTTTTCTCCCATCCATAGCTATGTGACCTCTAACATGAGTGTTCAGTAGGGTGTTCTTGAGGAAAGGAAGGAACTGAAAGAGATGTAGGAACAGAGTACAACTAGAATAAGAAAAAGAAACGGTTTTTAGTAATAAAAAGACTCAGTGTTTTTAACCCATCATAATGAATACCCTCTCTAAAAGAGGCATCAATGTGGCTGGGTAAATAAAGACTCTTAGATTAAAATGAACTAAAATTTCAAAATCACATTCTATTCAAGAGAAATCATTGACCTAAACACAGCTAAGTCAGCAAGACAAGTTATGTGGATTCCGCTGACTCAAATTTCTTTGAAAATCTACCCAGTCCTAGAACATTTGGATTATATATGAGACTTCCATTCTTAATATGAGAGCCCTGAAGTGTCATGTAAACTTTAAAGTGATCCCTCATAACCCTGCAGTACGGCGCAGAAACATTCTAACCCTTAAGTATCTACTGTTCCTTCCTCTGCTTTGAAAAGTGTATCTTTGCTTATTGGCAAGAGATTCTTAGACCTATGATGTTCAATTTGAATATCTTGGAAAAATAAGATATAAAATGATATATCACATTGCTGAAATTAAAACACATAAGAAAGGCTATTACCTGCCAGGGATGAAATTCCACTCCTCCTTTACCATTTGGTTGTATCTCTACCTGTTGTAGATTCATCTTGTGGAGACTGTAGGCCACAGCATAAACAGCATTGTATATACTGTAACCTTCTTCACTCATTGATGGGTCAAAAAGGTGTCTGGGCAGTAACTCCAAAGAAGCATTGGGTTGGCAGTTCTCCAAAAGTTGGCAATCAACCTCAGAAAATGAGCACTTGAAAAACAAATACCAAAACTTGGGAAGATAAGTGTCTTCCGGGTGCTTGTAGGGATTAACTGTTTGGATAAAATTTGTAAAGTCAACCATCTCTTTATGGTGCTGTGAAAACATGAGACTCCCATGAAATGACTCTACCATGAAATAATCAGAATTGTTATCAACATCCCACCGAGAGTTCAAGATCCACACTTTCCATGTCACTAATAGTTGCAGAATGTGTCTCATTAAACCTTGTAAAGAAGCAACATCGCCATAAATAACTATTACATTTGCTGATGATTCCTGAATATTCACCAGATTTTTCCATACTGCACTGGAAAATGAATTCCAGGTGCCGGGGATCATTTTTAAAAAGGCTATGCAGATGTTCTTACTCTCTATAGCTTCTCTCAACCCTGAGAGAAACTGAATCCCTCTGTGGTCGTCTGGGAGGATCACACCAACCCAGGACCAGTTAAAATGAAACATCAAAGAAACTATAGCAAGTGGCAGAGATGTGTCTTTGGGGGCCATCTGGTAGAGGAATTTAAACTGATCTGGGTTGTTTAAGGCAGGATCAAATGGCCCAAAAGTGAGCTGTAGGGGGGGAAATAGAAACAAGAGGAAGAACATTGGCAGCACTTGCATGAAACACAATATCACTCCTGAATAAACAAATATCAACAGTCAGGATGAAGATAGTTTTGTCATATTTAAAAAATCAAACACAATATAGAATTTTCCAAAATAAAATTACTGACATGCATCCAGTTTCAGTGACCTAGCTGGCCTCATCTACCTCTCCTTCCTTTCTATTTCAAATATTTTAAATATGGATCTATCAAGTACTGTCATGCTTTCCTTTGGTAGATGATTTCTCCAGTTGTCCCTATATAACATTTTATGACATCCAATAATGTCAAAAAAGGATAATTGACTCCTATTTTCCAAACCTGAGTCCTCACCTGAGGTACTTTGTAAAGTTGTAACAGATTCCCTATTTGGGCAGATACTGTCATTGATGTTCCTGTGAGTGCAGCAGGTGACATTCTCTTCCTTACACAGTTGTAATTAAGTAAGGCTTGCCTCATCCTTGTAAGCCAAAAAATGGGAGGAATAAGGATCGTCAATTCAGAAGATGCAACGTTATAGAGATCAAAGCCCAGAGTTGTGTTGGGTAGAAGATGAGGGTTTCTGTTGACCTCCTCAATGGCAAATACCAAGGCCAGAACAAACTGGTAGTTCTTAAACTTATACCTGCACAGATTTCATAGGTTATACAGGAAGGAAGACAAAGACCATAAACCATCACATTTGGTGAAATAGCTATTATAATTCAAATGCCAATGTTCCTATGAAATAATTATTTCGTCATCTTCTCATGAATGACTTGAATTAGCATGGGTATTTTAACTAGATAGGATTACAGTATCTACAGTATTAATACTAATTAGTTATGGTCTCAGTAATTTAATTTGCTATCATATTACTTTATTTATATTTTATACGTGGAAAAATAAACTGTCCAAAAATAAGGAATTATACTCTGACAAAACATCGGAAAAATTGGTGTCTGTATCTTGGCACGTCAACCTGCACAGTTTTGAAACATCATTATATCTTGATCCAATCAACCAGTTTTCTGTGATAATATCCTGTGTTAAAAACAGCACAAAGTTAATTCAAATCACTTATTGCCACAACTGTAATTTCTATTATATTTTTAGTAAGGTGGCTTCAAAGACACTTTGGAGACCAGGCTTTCCTTCAATTCATCAGGATATTTTTTACTCTCCCTGTCAGTTGCTGAGATTGATTTATATGACTCCATATCCATTTTTTAACATTCTGTGTATTGATGAGCTGTGTACATCATGTATATGGGTATGAGTCTCAGTGCAGGGTTAGGTACATGGATGTCAAAAGCTTGAGTGCAAGACAGTGAAGGATATCTAGGGTCAGTCCAAGATGTACACATTATTTCACACAGTGTCTCCTAATCTTTTGTTTAGTTACTTCTCAATTTTAGTCATGTTCTTTTTATTTTGTTCTTCATTACTTGTTTGCATCTCTGATTCTTTGTGCTTTCCTACACCTTTTTGAAAACTTTTTCCCATTGAGTAAATGGTGGTGTGACATAACTGACATGCATGCTGGCTGAAACAACATTAAAATGTTTCCTTCCCTCCTCTGTACCCCTTTTCCTGGAAGCTACATAGGTTTTAAATTTGCATGCTCTGAGGTTGTGCCTCTTTTAAACTTAATGGATTTGTCTAGAAATCTATGTGAAATAAAACAAAACAAAAGATACTGCATATGACATAATTTAAAGCTAAAAAATAAGGATGCAATTGTACTGGCCAAAGTGAAATCATGAAAACCACAATATTTAGCAACAGTGTGATAGGCTACAAAGACTAAAGTAGGAATGCAGAGACTAGCAATACAAATATTTTAGGTAAAAAAATATTTTATACAGAATTCTCATATCAAAAACACCAGGATCCAAAATTAACCAGACCACAAGCCTGTACATCTTTGTGAACTTGTATCCAATAAGAATAACCATCAGACTCACATTAAGAAAGTCAGATATCATATATATCTTTCCTATTCCATCTCTAGAATATATATCAGGAAGGGACAAGATTGGATCCTGCAGAACTTGGTGGTAAAACTGCATTACTCCGGATTCTAGAAATTTGAATTATTAAACTCGGAGAAATCAAGCCATTACACATCTGGAAGCCTGATATTTCCTGTCTATATTTCATAGTTCTGAAAGGAGGTGCTTGGCATAGTGAGGAAACTTGGGAAGAAAGGGTTTATTTGGTGTCTTTATTAAGGTTAAAATTGTGTCATAAAATACCGTGAAAAAATGAGGATGAAAATGTTTATTAGGCCTATACTTCCACCTCATAGTCCATCACTGAAAGAAGTAAGTACAGAAACTCAAACAGGGCTAAAATATAGAGGTGAGAGGTGATGTATTTTAATTACATAAACAAAAAAAACAATTTTTTGTGTAAACTCAGAAAAATGTTTGTGATTAAGAGATTGTTAATCTCTCATAGTAAAAACATTGTTTTTCTTTTGTGAACTACTTAGATATTATTGCTGGCTTTATAAAATGTTGAATAATACTTAGAGAACACAGGCCTTTCATTCATCAAGAGCAAGAAAGACATTGATAGCTCACAAGGAAATGAAGGTGTGATTTCACATATGGGCATGTTGCTTCATATAGAGAAAATACAGATACACAATGGTGCCTGCACTGCTGAAAGTAAAGACAAAAAAAGAGAGTAACTGACACATCAGCTATGAGGAACTAAGAAGAGCACCACCCAGCATCCAAACTTCCCACTCTGCTAGGCTTATGAGACAAATTTGTGATCTTATTTGAAATGAAATATGATCCTCAAGAGAGTGTATCTGCCTTGAATTACTACCGTGAAGTACAGATTATTGCATCTAGATATAAAATTTTGGATTTTTGGACATCAATACTATGCTAGTTTCAAATGATGACTTAGTGTAAAGATTATTTTAAATGTTTTGTCACCCACAAATACCTGATTTTCTTTTACATCTGAACATATTTCTTCCTCCACTGTTTCTGAATTTTTACTTTACACCTCATTAAGGTATTAACAAATACCCAGTAATGTCACTTAGAGTACACTTCACCTTCATAACTATATTTTCCTACTATCTTTCAACCAAATTTTCCTATGTTAATATATTTCCAGGTCCTGTTACATTGTCTCAGGGACATTCTAATTGATCCACAGAGTTCTATGATGTCTGTACTGGACCAAAACACTTTATTTCCTCTATAAAGACACACACTTGAACATTTGTTATTAATTTGTCTAAGGAAATCAGAATTTGCTGTTGTTATTACTTAACCTTGCATATTTCAGAAAAGCTAAAAACAGCCTTCTGTGTCCACTATCACATAAAAGGCATATTAACATGTGCATCCATATAAATAAGGAAAAACAATGAAGCCTGTAACGTTTATAAAATCTATCTGACAATAAATATAGATTAGCTAGAAATACAAATAAATGAGTTAGAAAAATATATATGTAAAGAAGAAAGTGCCTCCAAAATGTAATGGTGATAGACCTCTTGTGAAATCAGCTGTATGTAACATAGCTACTATTCATCACTATAGCTACATTCTAGGCACTTAGGAGACTTGTGATTCAGGGGCATCCTGTCTTCTGACAAGAGCACATTGGACTTGAAGAAAGCCTCAGAAGTACCACTAACTTATCCATGCTCTGAAATAATAACACTGAAAATATTCAAATTTTCTGGCATTACAAGCATGACAAAAGAAGATCGTAATGTTCCAATAATATGTGGGGAAAGCAAAATGAACAACACGAAAATGATCACGTTTCCTTTGAAAGAAGACACATTTGATAATACTTGACTGTACTTGAGAACAGAAAGTGATTGTGGAAAACAGTTTCAATTCTTATATCATTGAAGTTAGAAGAATTCTGAACCATTACAATGAATAATTCTACTTACTGTATAAGAACATCGTGGAAATACTCTATTCCTGTGGTAACAGGAATATTTTTCCTTGTGTAGTAAATATGAAGGGGGAAAAATGCACCAAGTTTCACATCTCCTTCACGGGAAAATCCATCCTTGATTGTTACATAGCAGTCATTGTCAGTAAAGGCACCAAAAATATAGGGAACATACAGGAGCCCAAAGGTCAAAACCCAGAACATACTATCAACACAAGTATATGCAGAGCCAGGAGAATGGTGTGTTACAGTTATCTTTATAAAACTGTGCTTTTGGGGAGTACATACAGATCTAACAATGCCCAGCAGGGATCTATTCAGCCCAAATGTTTGCAAACATGTGTGCTTCAACTTTGTTAATGAGTGCAGCAGTTACGATAATCACCCCAAGTTCCTTCTGGCACTTCCTCCAATATCATGGAGAGTTCTGAAACTCTTTGTTCCCTTAGGCTCTGCATCTGAGGCCCTGTGTTCTGCTTTAAAAACACGTTGGAAAATATGTTTTGAATCTTCTTCTCTGGGCACAGGCACCATTATTTCGGCAATGAAGATGGACAGCAAGAGCTCAGGGATCAACATTCTGGTTGGGCAATTATGGCCGAGTTTGAAGTAAGAAACTTTTCACAACTTTGGCTGATGAAAATATTCTACTTCAGAGGTGGCCACTGTAGGTGAATTGGGAGAAGGGCTGAAAGTACCCATGCCATGCACACACAGGAAGAATAAGGTGGATTATTCTTTTCCAAACCATGTCAACTCATGGAATCAACTCTTCCTATTGACTCTGAGTGTTTCTGGATTTTTATATGATACATAAGTCTGTATCTGCAACACATTATGATGTCTTCATCCAACAGAATCAGCTTATTTCCCACATTGAAAAAGCCAATATAGTCCTGATGGTTTCCTCAGGACTTAATTTCAGAGCAAATATCACTTCAATGCTTTATAGTCTGAGATCTAAACTTCTCAACATATACTCTTTTCTTTTATCCTGTTTGAGTTTTTGTGTAGACATGCCTTTATGATCTATCCCTGAATCTAGAGCAGTATTCACCTAATATATTGAAAGGAGTTATTCTGAGCAAGGATCTGCTTTCTAGTCACCAGGAGTTTAGGGAAGTGAAGGGACTGTGTATTGCATTATGGTAATGAAAGGAAGCCTTCTAAATTAATACACTCCACTAAGAAAGGATGGGTGAGTAGAGTGAACAAAAATCAGATGAAACAACAACAAAAAGTATCAATGATAAGATGTGTTAAGAGGTCAGACTATAGATTGGTGGGACTTTTTTGTTCAGAATAACAAGATGAAAAGAGATCATCATAGCCAGATCCTGTCTATTATAAGACTGTAGGCAATGAAAAGTCAGAATGAAACCTGCTTCTCAGTAATTCACAGTTCAGTGCAATTGTTAGGAATACAGAAAATCTCCATGTCAATCAATTCAACGCTGCTCCTCCCTTAGACACATAGTATTAAATCTGCAGAAGAGGAAATCAGTTGAAAAATTCCTCCCGAAGATTCTTTGATTCATGTTAACCATAGTATTTAAACATGTGTTATTGGGGAGCGTCCAAGTAAGAGGACTGGGTATTTATTAAATACTGTTGTTCTTGACTTTTTCTGACAAAAAAAAATTGTTACAATGTTGGGAGTGATTCTGAAAATGAAATCTATTTCTGTTCCTGGATATCATAATGCAAGAAAAACATAAGAGACAGAAAATAATGTTCTCAGAAGAATATAAGGATGAACATTAAAGAAAAACAAGTTAGTAAACAGATGGACTGTAATGTGAAAATGGGTTTGTCCATGCTTTTAAGGTGTAATTGAGTAGCCCTGAGTCCCATGGCCTCATCTGTTACTATGACAGCAGACTATGATAAAAACAATATATACTTTCACTGTGTCCGTTTCAGAGTTATGAGAATAAAGTTAAAAATTTAAATCTATTCTTCCTTTCAACCCATATTACTCTGGGTCTCACTCAAAACTTGTGCAACCACAGATCCTGCAGCAATGATAACTGGCAGAACCAAGAGATCTGTAGGCATCACAAATGACCCAAAGGCACATATACCTGCAAGATGACTTACTAACATCCTTTAGTTTCCTTATACACATTGAAAGCCAGCACCACTCCACATTCATTGGGACTTTTTTACCTAACTGCTGGAAACACTCTGCTGTAGCCATAATAAGGCCTGAGTCAAGAGTATATTTTCAAATATTACACAGAGTAAGTCAAGTCATCAGCATTGTTGCTAGAGAGCTGATTTCATCATTTAAAGTCACTGGCTGCTCTTCCAAAAGACTTGTTATATACTCACAGCACTTATAAGTGGCTCACAACTTTTTATAAGTACCATACCATGGAATCCCATGCTATTTCTGGCCTCTTCAGATAACAGGCATTCAGGTTGTGTACAGCCATACATGTGGGAAAACACAAATACACATAAAAATAGTAAAAGCATATTGCCCCATTCTGAACACTGAATATTTCTGGTGAAAGATCAAAGGTGATTTGAAGAAAAATGTTTCCAGCAAACCAGCTGGCAAGGGGAAAGTACCAATGCAGAAATTTTTCTACTAATAAAAAGATAATTTTAAATACATGAAAAACCCAGGTAACATGTCTTCTCCAAAATTTCAAATCCCATGAGAGTGAACCCCTAGTAAATGAAATGCAAGACATTAAAAACAAAGAAGTCAAAACAATGACTATAAATATGGTCAAAGTACTTGAAGAAAACTACTATAAAGAAAATTCAATAGGGAAATCTCTCCAGACCATGAAATGAGAGTTTGAATTTTTTAAGAAAACCCAAACTGTAACAGTAGTGGAAATAAAAATGCAATGAAGCAAATACAACCCTTAGCCTAAGGCCACACTAACAGCATTGACAACTGAGGATAAAAGACTAAGTGGGAAATTTTAGTCTCTCACAAGAAAAGAAATTCTCCATGCACTATTACAGTTAAAATATTAGAGACCAAAAGATTTTAATAGATATTGAAAGTTGCCTTGAGATATATCAAGTAACTTAAAAGACCAAGCCAATTACTATAACAGGAGACTGACAGAAATTTTAAGCTCTCAAGGAAAGACAAAGATGTACTCTAACCTCTGAATCATCATAACTTATTTTAGGCTGTAAGAGTCAGAAAATGTATGTATTAAAACTGAAGGCAGAATGAGCTTTTACAGAACACACATTAAAAGAGTTTATGTGTGCAAAAACAGTTCTACAGAGAAATATAGAATGATTTCAATCTGAAGAGGAGAATAAACACATCTAAGATGCCACAAGGTACTAATAAACGTTGCAAGTACAATGTTTGTTTATCAAGATAGATTCAAGAAAACAGCATGAAAACAAGAAAATGCCAAGAATCAACACGAATCTTTCAATAATCACTACATTACTTGTCTCAATTTCTCAATGGGAACACACAGAGTACCAGATTGAATAAGAAAGATGATTCATATGTTTCCTAACTCTAACAAGTTCCAATCAACATCAAACATAAACACTTGCTTGTGGGATTAGCTTAAAGTGGATTCCAAGAATATAGAAACAGAAAATTACCATGTATATAGGTATTCTGATGTCTAACAAATATACTTCAAGCCAAATCTGTCAGTAGATTGAAGGGGAGACTCTTCCTAATTACCAAGAAAATTCCACCAACAAGGAATTACAAACCTAATAGCACACGTACCAAACAGAACTGCACGCAGTTTCATAAAAGAAACAAAATTAGATATGAAACAACAGATTTACCTCCAACATAGTGATAATCAATAATCCACTTCTGCCAATAAAAAGGTAATCTGGAATTAAACTAACCTGAGGAACCCTGGAGTTAAAAAAAACATCCTAAGTCAAAAGTACCTAACAGATACAAGAAATACATTTAGACATTGGAGAAAAACAGAAGATGGAAAGACTACACACCAAACATTCTTAAGAAAGCCAACATCAAAACTCATGAATCATAACATCACAAAACCACATAATCCCATTAAAATGGGGTACAGAGCTAAAAAGGCAATCCTCAACAACAGGAATATCAAATAGTGGAGAAATAGTTAAGGAAATAATCAATGTCCTTAGTCGTCAAGGAAATGCAAATCCAAACAACTCTGAGAGTCTATCTTACTCCTGTCAGAATGGCTAAGATTAAGACTCAAGTGACAGCATATGCTGGTGAAGATGTGGAGAAAGGGAAACACTCCTCCACTTCAGCTGGGAATGTAACCTGGAAATCAGTCTGGCATCTTCTCAGAACACTGGGAATAGATCTGCTTCAATACCTAGCTGTACCACTCATTGGTATGTATGAAGAAGACACTCTACCATACAAAAAGGACATTGGCTGGACTATGTTCATACCTATTTTATCCATAATAGCCAGCATTTAGAAACAACCAAGATGTCCCTCAACCAAAGGATGATGAAGAAATTATGATAAACTTACACATAACTCTTCCATGATAAAGAAGGAATCTTGAAATTTGCAGGCCAATGCAAAGAACTAGAAAATATCATCCTGAGTGTTGTAACCCCTGAACCAGTAAGACAAATATTTTACATACTTACATATGGACAGATTTTATATATATATGTATATATATAATCTGTAATATATATATATATATATATATATATATATATATATATATATATATATATATATCTGTGATACAATCCAAAGATCTAAAGAAACTAACTAACAAGGATTCCTCCTGGGGAAGTTACTTGATTCACAATTAGAAGGGCAAATAGAGTAGAGACAGTAAGAGGTTGAAGAGCGTGAATAGGATGGTACTCTAACATAGATGTCCTCTGAAAGATTCCACGCAGCAGTGCATCAATGAAGATGCTGACTCACGGCAGATCAATGGGCATTATATGAAAGGGTGGAAGGAACCAAAAAGGGATGGAAGCTTCTTAAGGAGACCAACAAAGACAAAAATTCTGCATTCAAGGTGCCTTCGGAGACTGATGAACCAATAAAAGGAATGCATGGTGAGAATTTTGAACCCACTTCACATGTTGCCAATGGGCAGCTCTATCTCCATGAGGCTTCCCTAGTAACAGGTACAGAGGCTATTTCTGACATGGACCCTGGTATCCGTATTTGATCACTTCCCCAGGCAGGGCAGCCTTCCTAGGCCATAAAGAAAGAGGATACAGGTGTACTAAGGAGACCTGATAGTCTGGAATCAGATGGTAGGGGAACAATGACTTTGAGGAGCCTCCACTTGCCACCTGTTTGATGACCCATAAGATCCAGTACCCACAGGAGTAGGAGGCCATCCATGCCTTGATGACCATCAAAACTTTGTCAAATTGAAGGTGAGTATGAGAGTTGGGCCTGTTCTAATGATACCGGAGCAGGAAAGGCAGTCCTGCTCTGAGAACACAGGAGTGGAAGAGCAGGCCCTGCCATGAGGACACCAGATTGGGAGAGTGGGCCCTGCGCTAAGGACTAGGGAACAGGAGAGCCAGCCCTGCCATGGCAACACCAAGCCCTGCCCTGATGACATAGGAGCAGGTGAGCTGGCCCTGTACTGTGGATGCAGGAGCAGGAGAGCGCGACAAGCCCTGAGGACAAGGGATCGGACTCTGCTCCAGGCTTCTAAGTCATCCTCACCAAAACATCTACCCCATGTATGACCTGCTGGAACACAGAAAGGGGCCGGACTCACAGATTCAAAGATTAAGAATCTCCTTGACAAAACAACAACAGAATATCCCACAGCAGTCTCAGTGATTATCCTGTAATGATAGTGTAGCACCCAAATCAGACCCATGGTTCATAGCAATCAACATTGGAAAGTAAAAATATGTGGACAAAAGGCTATACTGCATGATGAACTACAGCTTCTGTGTCAAGATGTTTGTTGGTTTGTTTGCTTGCTTGCTTGTTTATTTTACTGGAGAGAAGTTGCCAGGGCAGAGGGCTGGTATGAGGGGATGGGGAGGGGAGAGGGATTTTGGAACATGACATGTAAATCGTACACATTCACTAAAATCATGGAAAACAAAAGTAAGTAAATATCACTTATTACAATGATGAATAAAACCTCAATATAATTCTTCAGTAGTATTTTAGTGACTCAGTCTTCCATAACATCTTTTGTTCACACTGTTTGCTTTTACTTCAATGCATTGTGCTCATAACAAGTCGTGAACTACCTGAATAATCACATCCCACTTCTGAGTTCTGTATATATATATATAAAAATACTAGTTACAAATCAGGCATACACTGTAGAACTACAAAATAAGATACTTCATTGTTTTGGGCATGTAACAAAATAATGAAATTTGAAAATAGGAGATCCTACATTCCTTCAGAATCATGAAATTTCTCTTCAAAATCATTGAAAACCAAGTACCTTTAAAACTGATGTGTGAGAAACAATCTGCTACTGTAAATTTCAATTTAAAGAGTAGAACATAACAGAATCTTCTGGTGTTCAAAAATAAAAAAGTAAGTTACATGAAATTTAATGGGTTTTAATCAATGAAGGATCCCACAAATACAACATGAGTAAACATGATGATACTCTTTAAGTACCAGCACTCTGTGGGCAGGGAAAGGCAGATATCCATGAGTTTATTCTACAGTGTTATAATTAAGATGCTGAAGGCGAACAACATATACATAGTGAAATTCTATTACAGAGGAAAGTTTAACATGGATTTTAAATATGAAAATAATAATGATTCCAGTGCAAAGGGACTTTACTACAATTCAATGTGGACTTATGAAACCTCATATTCTTATACAATTATACCTAAATAACAGATATAGAATGATGTGACACTGGGTTCAACCATTGTCTTTAATTTATCAACATAGATTAATATTAATTTTAACTAAAGTGTAAATGATTATTTCTTCTTGAATGGATTTTATGCCTGATGTCAACACAGGAGTTCTTATCTGGCCTTAACAAAATGATGTAGCACTTAGGGGCAAAAATCAAGCCAAGGAGTGCTGAACTGGAAGCCAAGATAGAGAAAACTTCCATAGCCACCATGACCTTCCCCTTCGTGCTGTGGTAGACAGGGAGGAAGGTGACCCAGACACAGAAGAATACCTGCATACTGAATGACAGAAACTTGGCTTCATTGAATGTATCAGGCAGATTCCTGGACAAGAAGGCCATGGTGTAGCTTCCAAGTGCCAAGAAGCACAGGTACCCCAGGACAGAGTGGAAGGCGACTGCTGAACCCTTGTTGCACAGAAGGATGATGTGGCCATGTTCAGCATGAGCATCTTGATCAATGAAGGGTGGAGAGGTAATCAGCCAGATCCCACAGAGAACAAGGTCAATCAGAGTGCATACAGGAATGATCAAGTTAGGGGCCCTTGATACCATTAGCCACCTCACCATTCTAGCTGGAACAGTGACCCTGAATGCAATAACCACTGTAATAGCTTTAGCCAACACTGTGGAGAGAGCCACAGTGAACAAAATTCCAAATGCTGTCTCCTGCAGGATGCACGAGGCTGTGTTGGGCTTTCCAATGAAGAGCAAGGAACAGAGGAAACAGACGATGAGTGTCAGTAACAGGGTGTAGCTGAGAGCCCGATTATTGGCCTTGACAATGGGTGTGTCTCTGTGCTTTACAAAGACTGCAAGAACCACAGCTGTGTGAACAGTGAAACACACCGCTGTAATTGTGAGAGTCATACCTAAGGGGTCATCAAAGGCCAAAAAGCTCACAGATTTCTGGAGACAGTAGTTCTTCTCCAAGTTTGCATAGTGACTTTCTGGACACTTGACACACTGATCCATATCTGTTCAGAAATGAAGGTGATTGTGAGTCAATCCTCAGGACTTGTCTTTCCCAACAAATTCTTACTCCACCTTAACCTATTGAAATACTTTCTGACTCATCTTCTTGTATTGTTTCTGAAAAATTTAAATACTCTGTGAATAATTTAAAATCTATGCATCAACTTTGGCTATGTTGACACAAATGGAAGAAACCTAGGGTTTTTTTCCTAATCTTTGTATCCTTTCCCTGAATTTGTAACTCTGTTGCATCTATTTGGTAAGTCATAAGATTAAAGAACAACATATATAAACATGATTTCACTCAGATACTACCTTATTAAAATCACTAATTTCTATATAGATATTTGTGTGTATTAAAATATAGACAATAATCTTTGAAAATCATTTCTTATATGCTGTTGTAAGCATTGGTCACATATTTCCTTATTTTCATAAACTCCTTTGTGTACATTACTTTGGTTCATTGTATGAATGGTTTCGAAATAATCTATGCCATTACACCTTGAATTTCAAATCATTCACTAGTAGTATGTTGATACAAGTAGTAATAGCATTATATTTTAACATATAGGGAAAGAATTTTTGTAATATTTATATGTATTAAAAAAGAATACTTGAATATTATGCTCTTAACATTTGTTAATTTTATCTTGAATTTTAAAAACCAATACTTCATAGGGCATGGTTGTGCATGCCTTAAATCTGAGCACTTGGGAGTCAGAGGTAGATGAATCAATCTGAGTTCCAGGTCCGCTTGGTCTACAAAGGGAGTCCCAGACAGCAAAAGCTGCACAGAAAAACCCTATCTTGAAGAAAAAACAGAAATGATACAAAGAAAAAACAAAAAGAAACACATACACCATGGTATACAACAAAATGTTTCTGTTGCATTAAATCATTGTGTATCTGAAAACTATCACCTCATCAAAGAATTTTCTCTGTTTTACAATATGCACTGAATGTTTATCAACTTTCCTGTTAGGTGAATCAAGTGTCTATTCTGATAGATTGGTTTGTTTCTCTCTAGTGATTATGGAACCCTAATAATTTTTCTCAAGATATGTTCTCAAGCTAATCACACACAGCTTATTTCATTGCTTCTATTATGAGTGTTTTGTTGTAACTTTTTTGTTGTACAATGTGTGCTTTAAGTGGACAATTCCAACTCTGACTTAATTTAGGTCCGTGATATATGTTTCATTAACTAATTTTTATATGAATAACATTTCTTTATTAAAAATACATTTTACTTACTCCATAATATTGAATCACTGATATTTTCAAATTTTAATTTTGATCACATATATGTGGTCAGCCTATTTTGACTTACATATGGTTTCAAAATATAGTCACTAACACAAAACTGTGTAGGTTATTGTATTCATGACTGTGGTATTCAAACTGGGTATATTGAATGAATTTACGGACTTAGCATATAGCTAAAGTGCAGGGGACTGATATTTATCAAAAGATTATTGCTATGAACACACATGAAATTTTATGGTCTGAGTGGAGCATATCACATAATGAAAAATTTGATGCTCAAATTTAGCTTCATCTGCTTACTCTAAAACCACATTGTAAATGGTTTTATTTTTACATTAAAACTCAAAGAACCCTCTCTTTATGGTGATCTGTGATGATCTATGAATCTGTCGATGATCCTAAGTATAAGTGATGCTTGAATCCCCATCCATAAAGGACTTATAAAACATCTATTTCAACACTCAAGAAATATAATGGAAGCCTGCTACCAAGAAGAGATTTGATACACTATGAGCATATACAGGGGAAGGAGGTCCCCCTCAGTCACAGTCATAGGGGAGGGGAGTAAGGGGGAAATGGGAGGGAGGGAGGAATGGGAGGATACAAGGAAGGGGATAACCATTGAGATGTAATATGAATAAATTAATAAAATAAAATATAAAAAAGAAATATAATGGAAATAAAGGCAAAATGGTCGCAGGGTGAAAGCTTCAAATTGTTTCCTTCTGGAAAACATGTGCATGTCACTGAGGGACTCTCAATAACTGTGCATAAGTTCACTGGTTGGTTCTGATTGAGGATGAGATGAAGAAGAATGAGGGAATTATCTTCTCCTTCCCTGCTAAATTATATTCCGCTTGAATAACAACTGATGAGTATATCCAGCTCCAAGATACAATCCGAGTTCAGCAAACGAGAAAATGTCAGTGATTGAACAAAATATGTCCCCCAGAGAAGTGAAAACAATCAGGAAACTTGTAAAGAGATAGTTAAGGATGAGATGAGTTTTAAAGTTCGCGAAAGAGGGAGCATAGTTCGGATATATATCTAGGATATTTGGAAAAATACAAAACAGTGAACTGGACAAAAATAAACAAAGTAGAGGTCATGTCTGCTAGAAAGCCAGGTGCCTTGCCAGGACACCATCTCCTCTCTCAGTTCTTCCAGATCCTATCCCATAATATCACCCTTAGTCCACAACAGAACATCAAATACAGCCTCCCTGTGTCCCTGCCCAAATTTTTGGATCTCACAGATCATCCTCTCCTTCTCTTACTTTTGCACTCTTCACTGTGTCCTAGGTTCCAACTCAAGCAGACAACCCCTTCTACATCACAGGTCACATCTACCATAAAACCAGGTAGGCTGCCTACAGACACTTTCCTTTCTCTGTTTTCCTTGAATGAATGCCATCTAATTCTTAACTATAGCAAGCAACATATAAAATGTAGGGAAACTTAAAGTAATTTCGTTAAACTTGGGATCAAAACCAGAAACAGAAGGTGGCTAGAAAGCCATAGTCACCCTGACACCGAAACAAAAGAAAATCCCCACAGGGAAGAAAATTTCAGACCCGTTGACCTTATGAACACTGGCACAAACGTAGGCAATAAAATGTCACAAACACAATGGCATTTCAAAAATATCATGCACCATGATCAAGTAGGCTTCATTTTAGGCTTGTAGGCATAATTCAACATACAAAATCCCTTCAATTTGTTCTGTCATAAGCAAACTGAAAGAAAACTATTACATGAACATCCTAATAGATGCTGAAAAGCTTTTGACAAATTCCAGCACTCCTTTGTGTTAAAAGTCTTAGTATGATCATGGATACAAGGTGCATAAATAAGCACAACAAAGGTACTATACAGCAAGCCAATAGCCAACATAAAATGAATGGAGAGAAACAGAAATGAATTTCCCTAAATTCTGAGACAAGACAAAGCAGTCCACTTTCTCAGGATCTACTCAATGTAGTACTTGAAATTTTATCTAAAGCAATAAGACCACTAAAAGATATCAAGGGGATATACAGTGGAAGGAAGGAAGTCAAAGTGTCCCTGTTTGCAGTGAATATGATAGTGTATATAAGTAATCCCCAAAATTATGCAAGAGAACTCCTATGGCATATAAACACCATCAGGAACGTGGCTCACTATAAAATAATTCAAAAATTAGTAATGCCACTTTATACAAATGAGAAAAAAGCTGAGAAACAAATTAGGGATGCAATACCCTTCACAATATCCACAGGTAATATAAAGTGTCTTGGAGTACCTCTAACCTAGTAAATGCATGACATATATGACAAGAACATCAACTTTCTGAAGGAAATTTTAAAGAAAACCTCAGAAGATGGAAAGATATCCCATGCTGGTGCATGAGCAGGATTAACATAATAAAAATTGCCACCTTACCAGCAGCAATCGACAGATTCAATGCAATTATCATCAGCATCAAGCACAATTTTTTACATAACTTTAAAGATAAAATCTCCACTTTCCATTGAAATATGAAAATCTCAGGATAGCTAAAGCAATTCTTTACAACAAAAGTATTTCTGCGATGTCACCATCTCAGAGATGACTCAGTTTTCTTTCAGTAGAGAGTTGCTCAGTTTCAAGGTGTATTTTGGCTTTTTCTTATTTCTGTTATCATTTAAGTCCAGCTTTAGTTCATAGTGATACGATAAGGGATTATTTCAATTGTCTCATATCTGTTTAGGCTTGATATGTGACCATTTATATTGACAATTTTGTAGAAGGTTCCAGGAGATGCTGAGGAGCATAAATAGTCTTTGGTGTTTTGGTGAAAAGTTCTGTAGGTGTCTGTTAGGTCCGTTTGATTCACGATATCTGTTAGTTTCATTATTTCTCCAGAATGTTTTTGTCTCAATGATCTGTCCTTTGTGAAAGTGGAATGTTGAAGTCACCCATACTAATGCATGGACTTCAATGAGTGATTTTAGCTTTAATAATGTTCCTTTTACAAATGTAGGTGCTCTTTTCTTTGGGGTGTCGATGGTCAGAATCCAGATGTCATTCGGTGGGATTTTTCATTGATCAGGATGAAGTTTCCTGTCTCCTCTCTTTTGATTAATTTTAGTTGAATGTCTATTTTATTGTATATTAGAATGGCTACTCTAGCTTGCCTCTTAGATCTGTTTTCCAGTTACTTTTCTAATGAGAAATATGATAGGAGTAAATATGGGTGGGTGGGTATATGGGGGGGATTTGGGATACATAAAGGGAGGGGAAAATTGATTTAGATTATATCATATGATAAAAGAGTCTATATTCAAAAAAAGGGAGAGAAATACTTAAAAAGAAGTAATTATTTTAAATAACATTTCTTTAACATATTTTCAGTTAAACAAAAGAAACATAGTCATGAAAGATATAAATATATATGTACTGAAGATATCAAACACAATCTACCGTCACATGCTGGATTAAACAAACAAAAGACAATCTTGTCTTGGGAATGATCATAAACATGATGTGAGATATCTAAACTTTAAATAAATCCAATATGTGACTGAGCATGGTCTGAAAAAATGAAATGGTGTTCAACACACTGTGTTCATGGTGAAATGAAACAATCTGTTAATTTATGCACAAGGTGGTCTCTTCTGGGATCAATGCCTGCAACAGACCATTGCTGTAATTCTTATCCCTCCAGTCTCATTCCATTTTCTGAGGCATTGCTGACTCCTGTAGATAGGTTAGAAAGTTGGCTGTAATCCTGTTTTTACCTGTCTCGTTGGAAATCTCATTTTCTGCACAAGGAATGCAATCAAAGCAGCAGGTAGCCTGCCTTCCTGGGCAGCTTTCCGGAATCCAAGTCTACAGCTCTCACTGCACACCGACTGAGGAATCTAAGAGACATGGAAGCTGTTAGCAAATGTTTGCATTTTTGTGAAACATCTGAGTAAAGGGAGTATTTCTGAGTATAATTGAATATTGGTTTGGATAGGCTTACACTTACAATTAAAATAATATGTTTTGGTATTGCTACTTTTGGCAGCTTTGGGGCTTATGTAACACATATGTTTAAATACTACGCCATTATATGAAGCCATTGTTAAGAATAGTTCGTTAATATAGTATTCTAGAAGATCAATTTATAACTTCAGATTCAATCTATATCTATACTTATGCGCTGCTACTCTGAGGTTTTATCTTAATGAAGTTAAGAATGGTTATTGACAACTTCACAGGTTTTGAATTCTTTATGGAAACAACTCTTTGAGCATTTCTATGCAGAATTCTATAGAAACATTTATAAGAAGAGGAAAATCACAAAATGGAGTCAGTATTTCATTGTTTGCTGTCACAGAAATAATGGAAAGTAGATAGAAGGTAAACAAACACATTTTTTGATCTCTGTTTCTGCTCTGTGAATATGACATCATCACCTCCTCTGGCTACTGAAAAGTTTTTTTTTTCTACCATCTTATAGAGCATGGTCACAATGTCAGCCAAGACAAACCTGTCCTCCTGTGAGTGGCTTTTGTTGACTATTTACTCAAAGTAGAAAAGCAAGTATAACACACACACACACACACACACACACACACACACAACATACACATGCACATGCACGTGCACACACATACACATACACACACACAAACACAGACACACACACACACACACACACACACACACAAACACATCTGTCATACCATCCTACCTTTTTAGAGGCAGACAAAATAGAAAATCTAACCTTACATTTCTCTGACATTTCTTAGGATTTGTAAACAAAAAAATCATTGTTTTGTTTCAGTGACAATAACATAACAGACACTCAATGCATAAAAAACATGTGTTCAGGATAATGCCTGGACCACCTAAGAACCACTCCATGGTAGAGAGAGAACCCATGATACTACTGAAAATGCTCTTCTGTGATTGCATACAGAACCTAGCATGGCTGACACTGAGAGGATCTGACTAGCAGTAGACAGAAAAAAATAAACTGAGACTCACAGCCAAACATTAGGCAGAGCAAAGGGAGCCTTGTCAAAGAGTGATGTGAAATAGAACAGTCATGATGGGAAAGAACTCTACCAGAAGACCAATAGATCCAAATAATCTGGGCCAAGAGTGGCTAAAGGAGACTGAAGCAACAACAAAGGACCAGGCATGGACGAGGCCTAAACGTTCTTTACTTATATAGGCATAGGAACCTTAGACTCCATGTGAGTCTCCAACAAATGGGACGGGGGCTATATCTAATAAGTTCTCAGTTGGATGCCTTTCAATCACTTCACTGTGATGTGGCTTCCTCACTAGGACACTGCATAAGAGGATGTGTAGAGTCCTGCTAAGTGTTGTAACAGAACCCTAGGGTGTGGTTTTCCCTTTTCTGAAAGGCAGAGGAGAGAGATGGGAAGATGATGGAAGGACAGAGGGGAGGGAAATAAAGAGAGGAATTAGCAGCTACACTAGAGATATAAAGTGAATAATTAAGTAAAATTTTAAGACAAAACAAAAGAAATATGTGATCATCAATAAAATGTGAAAGTAAATTTTTCCATTCAGCAGCCAGAGAATAAGAAAATAGTATGTGTTGTCTGTTGTTATGTGAAGAATTTATCTGTAGCTGAATATTGGCTGGTACTGAATGAGTGTCCAAGGATCACTACATCCTCAAAATTGTTTTTGTTTTTATGAACAGTCAAAGTATAGCGGAAAGCCTCTACATACCTCTGTAAACCTTGTAGGCCATTGAATCATCTGCTCAGATAAAGAGAGCTGTTGTCCAAGGGGAGCACCTGGAGAAAAACTTCCTACTTTCACATTTAATCCAAGACCCTTTGGGAAATCCCAAAAGTTGAGGATGTCATACTGTGAATCTAAGTTTCTCCTCTCGTCCATTACTATGTGACCTCTCATGTGATTGTTCAGTAGGGTGTTCTTGAGGAAAGGAAGGAACTGGAAGAGAAGTAGGAAGAGACGTTGAGGTACAACGGGAATACTAAAAACATTTTTAAATAATACAAAGAATCTAAATGTTTTTAGCCCCTTATACTGAATACCTTCTCTAAGAGAGGAATCAATGAGCCTGATCAAATGAAAGATTCTTGGATTAAAATGCATTAAAGTTTGAACATCACTTTCTGTTCAAGATAAATCATTGAACTAAACACAGCTAAGTCATCAAGGCTGCAAGTTGTCTGGATTCAGCTGTTTCAAAATTCTTGGAAAACTAGCGAATCTCACAAACATTTGGAATTTATTTAGTCCTTCCACTGTCAACATAAGGGTCCTGAAGTGTTATGTTAACTTTCAAGTGATCCTTCTTAACACTCCAGTAGTGCCCAAAAACATGTTTACCCTTAAGTATCCACTGCTCCTGCCTCTGCTCTGAAGAGTACATCATGGCTTATTGGCCAGAGAATCTAAAAGCTATGATGCCCAAAATGAATTACATAGAGAATAAAAAGCTATATAATAAGATATCATATTGCTGATAGTACAATACAAAAGAAAGGATATTACTTGCCAGGGGGAAAATTCCATTCCTTCTCCTTTAGCATTTGGTTGTATCTCTCCTTGTTGAAGATTCATCTCATGGAGACTGTAGGCCACAGCATACACAGCATTATATATATTATAACACTCTTCACTCATGGTTGTGTCAAAAAGGTGTCTGGGCAGTAACTCCAAAGAAGCATTGGGTTGGCAGTTCTCCAAAAGTTGGCATTCATCCTCAGAAAATGAGCACTTGAAGAACAAATGCCAAAGCTTAGGAAGATAAATGTCTTCTGGGTATTTGTAGGGATTAACTGTTTGAACAAAATTTGTAAAGTCAACCATCTCTTTATGGTGGTGTGAAAACATGAGACTTCCATGAAACGAATCTAACATGAAATAATCATGGTTGTTATCAACATCCCACTGAGAGTTCAAGATCCAGACTTTCCATGTAACTAACAGTTGCAAAATGTGTCGCATTAAACCTTGTAAAGAAGCAACGTCCCCATAAATAACTATAACATTGGCTGTTGATTCCTGAATATTCACCAGATTTTTCCATAATGCACTGGAAAATGAATTCCAGGTGGCAGGGATCATTTTCAAAAAGGCTATGCAGATGTCCTTACTCTCCATAGCTTCTCTCAACCCTGAGAGAAACAGAGTCCCTCTGTGGTCATCTGGGAGGATCACACCAACCCAGGACCAGTTGAAATGAAACATCAAAGAAGCTATAGCAAGTGGCAGAGAAGTGTCTTTGGGGGCCATCTGGTAGAGGAATTTAAACTGATCTGGGTTGTTTAAGGCAGGATCAAATGGCCCAAAAGTGAGCTGTAGGAAAAAAATGGAAACCAGAGAAAGAGCATTGGCACCAAAGACAATATCACTTCTGAATAAACATGTGTCAACAGTCAGAATTACGACAATAAAATATTTTGTCATATTTTAAAAATCAAATACAATATAGAATTTTCCAAAATTAAATTACTGACATGTATTCAGTTTCAGTGACTAGATGGTCTCATCTGCTTCTCCTTTCTTTCTCTTTCAAGTACTGTAAATGTGGATCCATTTAGTACCTCAGACTTTCCTTTGATAGTTGATTTCTCCAAATGTCCCTATTTAACATTTTAAGACAGCCAATAATGTAAAAAAAAAAAAAAAGGATACTTGATTCCTATTTTCCACACCCAAGTTCTCACCTGAGGTACTTTGTAAACTTGTAACAGATTCCCTATTCGTGCAGATATGGTCATTGATGTTCCTGTGAGTGCAGCAGGTGACACTCTCTTCCTTACACATTTGTAATTAAATAGGGGGTTCCTCGTCCTGGTAAGCCAAACAAAGGGAGGAATAAGGGTACTCATTTCATAAGGCGTAGCATTGTAGAGATCAAAGCCCAGAGTTGTATTGGGTAGAAGATGAGGGTTTCTGTTGACCTCCTCAATGGCAAACACCAAGGCCAGAACAAAACGGTAGTTCTTCAATTTATACCTGCACAGAATTCATAAAAGGATACAGGAGGAAGACAAAGAACATAAACCTTAATATCTGGGGAAATGGCTATGATAATTCAAATGCCAATGTTCCTGTAATATAATTACTTTAATATCATATCATGAGTGACTTGAATTAGCATGAACATTTTAAGTTGATAGGATCAGGTAAGATATAGAATATTAACACTAATGTATTACGGTCTCGGCCTCTGCACTCAGCTGGTAGACAACTCTTCATCTGTCTAATAATAACATGGTGAGTAAAGAACATGCACTCTGTAGGACGCTAAAAGACACCTACACAAACAATAGCATTTCATTTTAGTGTCAAGTGTGCTGTTCAGAAAACAGTTTCCCTAAAGTTATATGCATTAAATTGTTCTTCAGGTGGATATAAAAATATTTCATACAAAGACTTTTTCAGAATTTTATTGAATCACAATGAAATTATATTTAGGAAAGAGCTATAGAGAAAGAAATTAATTCTATATTAAACATACTTGAAAAGAATAGAAATTTTTTCTTTACATATAGAATTTTTCTGCTGCATTCTGCACTTTTAATCACATTACTTTTTATTTTGGTTTGGGTTGGGGTTTTTTTCCTCATTACTTCTTTGCATCTCTTATTCATTGTGCTTTCATATTCCCTTTTTAAAACTTTTTCCCATAGAGTAACTGGAGGTGTGACATATCTGGCATGCACGATGGCTAAAAGAACATTGCAATGTTTCCTTCCCTCCTCTATACCCCTTTTCCCAAATGCTACTGAAGCTTTCAATTTGCATGCTCTGACGTTGTGCTTCTTTTAACCTTAATAGATTTGTCTAGACTTCACATGAAAGAAAACAAAACAATAGATGCTGCATATGTCATATTTTAAAGCTATTAAGTAAGGATGCAATTGCTCTGAGCAGAGTGAAATCAAGAAAAACACAACATTGAAGAGCAGTGTGACTGGCTTCAAAGACTAAAACAGGAATGCAGAGACTAGCAATAAAAATATTTGAAATTTAAGAAATCTATAACAAAGAATTCTCAAATCAAAAACACCAGGCTCCAAAACTGACCAAACATTGAGTCGAGTCTGTACATCTCTGTGAACTTGTATACATTTAGAATAACCATCTGAGTCACATTAAGAACGTCAAATATCATATATATCATTTATATTCTTTCTCTAGAATATATATCAGAAAGGGACAGGATTGGGTCCTGCAGAACTTGGTGGTAAGAATCTATTACTCTGGTTACTACAAACTTGAATTACAAAACATGGAGACCTCAAGCTGTTACTAGCTGGATGCCTTATATTTCCTGTCTACATCTCATAGTCCTGAAAGGAGGTGTTTGGCATAGTGAGGGAACTTGGGAAGAAAGAGTTTATTTGTTGTTTTTATTATGGTTACAATTGTTGTGATGAAATACCATGGGGGGAAAAAAACAAAATGAGGAGATCCATCACTGAAAGAAGTAAGTACAGGAACTCAAACAGGGCCAAAATATTGAGTAGAGAGGTAACGTATTTTTATTCCAGAAAAAATATAGCACAAATTTGTTTGTGTATGTTTCAGAAAAATGTTTGGGATTAAGAGATTGTTAATCTGTCATAGTAAAAACATTTTTTTCCTTTCATGAACTACTTAGATTTTATTTTTGGCTATATAAAATGTGAAATAATACTTATAGAATACAGTCCTTTCATTCATCAAAGACAAGAAAGACATTCATCGCTCATGGGAAACTGAAAATGTGGTCTTTTCACATATGTGCTTCTTGCTTGATACAGAGAAAATACAGATGTACATCGGTGCCTGAGCTGCTGAGAGTGAAGAGCAAGGAAAAGGAGAGTAACTGAAACATCAGTTATGATGAACTAAAAGGGGCTCCACCCAGCATCCAAAGTCCCCACTCTGCTAGGCCTATGAGACAAGTTTGTGATCTTATTTTAAATAAAATATGATCCTCAAGAAATTGTATCTGCCTTGAATTACTGCACTGAATTACAGGTTATTGCGTTTACATATAAAATTGTGGATTTGGGGGCAATTATACTATGTTAGTTTCAAAATAGTATTTAGTTTAACAATTAGTTTAAATGTGTCATCACCATCAAATATCTGATTTTCTTTTACATCTGAACATATTTCTTCTGCCACAGTTCCTGAATTTCCACTTTACGCCCCACCAAAGTTTTAACAAATACACAGTTATGTCACTCAGAGTACAATTCACCTTCATAACTATATTTTCCTACTATCTTTCTACCAATTTTTCATGTGTTAATATATTTCCAAGTTCTATTGCTTTTTCTCAGGGAGTTTTAAGTTTATCCCCAGAGATATGGGATGTCTGTATTGGGCCAGCACACTTTATTTCCTCTATAAAGAGACACACTTGAACATTTGTTATTAGTTTTCTAAGGAAATCATAATTTTCTGATGTTATTCTTTAACCTTGCATACTTCATAGGAGCTAAAATAAGTCTTAATGGTCCATTCTCCTATAAAAGGCATATTAATGTGTGCATCCATATAAATAGGTAAAAACAATGAAACCTATAAACATTTTTAAAATCTATCTGACAATACACAAGAATTAGCAAAGAAATACTGAGATGCAAATAAATGAGATAGATAGAAATTTATATGTGTAAAGAAGAACGTGTCCCCAAAATTTAGTTGTGATAAATCTCTTGTGAAATCAGCTGTATGTAACATAGCTACTATTAATCACTACAGCAACACTCTAGGCACTTAGGACACTTTTGATTCAGTGGCATCCTGTGTTCTCACAAGATCACACTGGACTTAAACAAAGCCCCAGAAGTACAACTAACTTATCCATGCTCTGGAATAATAACACTGAAAATATTCAAATTATCTGGCATAAGAAGCATGACAAATGAAGATCATGATGTTCCGATAACATGTATGGAAAACAGGATGAATAACATCAAAATGATCACGTTTCGTTTGAAGAGGACACTCTTGATAAGATGGGTGAATACATTTGAGAATGGAAAGTGACTCTGGAAAACAATTTAAATTCTTATATCATTGAAGTTAGAAGAATTCTAAACCATTACAATGAATAACTGTACTTACTGTGTAAAAACATCCTGGTAATACTGTGTTTCTTTTATAACAGGAATGTTTTTGCTTGTGTAGTAAGTATGAAGAGGGAAAAATGCACCAACTGTCACATCTCCTTCATGGGAAAATCCATCCTTGATTGTTACATAGCAGTCATTGTCAGTAAAGGCACCAACAAAATTGGAAATATACAGCAGCCCAAAGGTCAAAATCCAGAACATGCTATCAACACAAGTACATGCCCAGCCATGAGAATGGTGTGTTACAGTTATCTTTATAAAACTGTGTCTGTTTTGGTAGATACAGATCTAACAATGCCCACCAGGGATCTATTCAGCCCAAGTGCTGGTGAACATGTGTGCCTCAACTTTGTTAATGAGTGCCGCAGTTACGATAATCACCCCAAGTTCTTCCTGGCACTTCATCCACTTCCATGGAGAGTTCTGAAACTCTTTGTTCCCTTAGGCTCTGCATCTGAGGCCCTGTGTTCTGCTTAAAAACAAGTTGGAAAATATGTTTTGAATCTTCTTCTCTGAGCGCAGGCACCATTATTTCAGCAAAGAGGATGGACAGCAAGAGCTCAGAGATCAACATTCTGGTTGGGCAATTATGGCCGAGTTTGAAGTAAGAAACTTTTCACAACTTTGGCTGATGAAAACATTCTACTTCAGTGGTGGCCACTGTAGGTGAATTGGGAGAAGAGCTGAAAGTCCCCATGCCGTGCACACACTGGAAAAATAAGGTGGACTATTCTTTTCCAAACCACGTCAACTGATGAGATCAACTCTTCATACTGACTCTGAGTGTTTCTGAATTTTTATATGATACAGAAATCTGTATTTGCAAAACATTATGATGTCTTCACCCAATAGATTCCGCTTATTTCCCAATTTGAAAAAGCCAATAGTCCAAGGAGTGGAATAGCTGGGTCTTGAGGAAGCCCTATTCCCATTTTTCTGAGAAAGCACCAGATAGTTTTCCAAAGTGGTTGTACTAGTTTGAATTCCCACCAGCAATGCAGGAGTGTTCCTCTTTCTCCACACCCTCACCAGCATGAGGTGTCAGTTGAGTTATTGATCTCAGCCATTCTGATGGGTGTAAGATGGAATCTTAGTGTCGTTTTGATTTGCATTTCTCTGATGACTAAGGAGGTTGAGCATTTCCTTAAGTGTTTCTCGGCCATTTGATATTCCTCTGTTGAGAATTCTCTGTTTAGTTCTGCACCCCATTTCTCTATGGGGTTATTTGGTTTGGTGGTGTTTAATTTCTTGAGTTCTTTATATATTTTGGATATTAGACCTTTGTCAGATGAAGAGTTGGTGAAGATCATTCCCAGTCTGTAGGCTATCGCTTTGTTCTCTTGACAGTGTCTCCTGCCTTACAGAAGCTTCTCAGCCTCATGAGGTCCCATTTATTAATTGTTGATGTTAAGGCCTGGGCTGTTGGTTTTCTGTTCAGGAAGTTGTCTCCTGTCCCTATGAGTTCCAGACTCTTCCCCATTTTTTCCTCTAACTGGGTTAATGTCTGTGGTTTTAGGTTGAGGACTTTAATCCACTTTGACTTGAGTTTTGTGCATGGTGACAAATAGGGGTCTAATTGCATTTTTCTACATGTAGACATCCAGTTAGACCAGCACCATTTGTTGAAGATGCTGTCGTTTTTCCATTGAATGGATTTGGCTTCTTTGTCGAAAATCAAGTGAGCAAATGTGTGTGGATTCATCTCTGGGACCTCAGTTCGATTCCATTGATCCACTAGCCTATTGCTGTGCCAGTACCATGCTGTTTTAATTACTATTGCTCTATAGTACAGGGACATATGTTCAACCATGTTCACAGCTGCCTTATTCATAATAGCCAGAACTTGGAAACAATCTACATGTCCCTCAATAGAAGAATGGATAAAGAAACTGTGGTACATTTACACTATGGAATACTACTCAGCTATTAAAAACAAGGAATTTCCAAAATTTGTGGACAAATGGATTGAACTAGAAATTGTCATAATGAGTGAGTTCACACAGAAGCAAAAAGAGCTAAATGGTATATACTCACTTATATTGAGACACTAGTCCAAGGTGTATGTCCCCATGAAAACCTGTACCTACCAGGATAGCGGGTAAGAGGGGAGGACATCCTATTGAGACTTTAGGTGTGAGAAGCCTGGGAGAAAGAGGAAAAGAAGGATCCAGCAGGTCCTGGACAACTACAGGCGAGTCCGGGCCCTGGGGTCCTCCGCAAACTATGGCAACAGCCAAGGAAAAAATAGGCAGTAAACCTCGAACCCCTACCTAGACTAGCCGATGGACAGGACATTCTCCACTGGTGAGTGGAGAAGGAGATCTAACTTTCACACAATCTCTGGTGCCCCATATTTGAACATGTCCCTTGGATGGAGATGCCTGGTGGCACTCAGAGGAAAGATAATAGGTCACCAAGGAGAGACTTGATACCCTATGAGCATATACAGGGGGAGGAGGTCCCCCTCAGACACAGACATAGGGGAGGGGAAGGGAGTAGGGGGGTAGTGGGAGGAAGGGAGAAATGGGAGGATACATGGGATGCGCTAACAACTGAGATGTAATATGAATAAATTAATTTAAAAAATAAAAATTTTTAAAAAAGAAAGAAAAAGCCAATAGACCTGATGCTTTCCTCATGACTTAAATCAGAACAAATATCACTTCCCTGCTTTATAGTCTGAGATTTAAACTTCTCAACGTCTACTCTTTTCTTTTATCCTGTGTGAGTCTTTGTGTAGACATGCCTTTATGATCCATCCCTGAATCTAGAGCAGTTTTCACCTAATATACTGAAAGGAGTTATTCTGAGCAAGGATCTGCTTCCTAGGCACCAGGAGTTTAGGGAAATGAAGGTACTGTGTATAGTGATATGGTAATGAAAGAATGCTCCCTAAATTAATAGACACTAAGAAAGGATGGGTGATGAGTGAACAAAAATCAGCTGAGACAACAATAAAAAGTATCAATGATAAGATGTGTTGAGAGGTCAGACTATAGATTGGTGGGACTTATTTTTTGTTCAAATTAACAATATGAAAAGAGCTCATCATAGCCAAATCCTGTCTATTATAACACTGTAGGTAATGAAAAGTCAGAGTCAAACCTGCTTCTCAGTAACTCAGTTTAGTGCAATTGTTGGGAATATGGAAAATCTCCATGTCAATCAAATAAACGCTGCTCCTCCCTTAGACACATAGTATTAAATCTGCAGAAGAGGAAATCAGTTGAAAAATTCCTCCCGAAGACTTTTTTATTCAGATTAACCATGAGATTTAAACACTTGTAATAGGGGAATGTCCACATCAGAGGACTGAGAATTTCTTAAATATTGTTGTTCTTGACTTATTCTGACAAAAAAAATTATTGTTGCAATGTCTGAAGTGAGTGATTCTGAAACATGAAATCTATTTCTATTCCTGGATATCATAATGCAAGAAAAACATAAGAGACAGAAACCAAGGTTCTCAGAAGAATATAAGGATGAGCATTGAAGAAAAGTAAGTTAGTTCATAAACAGATGGACAGTAATGTGAAAATAGGTTTGGCCCTGCTTTTAAGGTGTAACTGAGTACCTATGAGTCCTCTGGCCTCATCTGTTACTAGGACAGCAGACTATATTAAAACTCTAATTACTTTCACTCTCACAGTTTCAGAGTTATGAAAGTAAAGTTAAAATTTTAAATCTACCCTTCCTTTCAACCTGTATTGCTCTGGGTCGCACTCAAAACTTGTGCAACCACAGACCCTGCAGCAATGATAACTGGCAGAACCGAGAGATCTGCAGGCATCACAAATGACCCAAGGTCACATACACCTGCAAGATGCCTTACTAACATCCTTAAGTTTCCTTATACATATTGAAAGGCAGCACCACTCCACACGGCCATAAGTCACCAAATATGTGGTAACCCACTGTGGCGACAGCAGGGAAATTGTACAGAAGATTAAATTAAATCATATATTAAAATAAGTTGTTTTGGCATGCCTATATAATGCAATGTTATACAGGCTATAATTATTCTTATGGATGATATCAAATTGTTGAAGAATAATTGTTTACTTAAGTCAAAAAAAAAAAAGAAACTCATTGGGAATTATTTTACCTAACTGTTAGAAGCCCTCTGTGGTAGCCATAATAAGGCCTGAGTCAAAGGTGTATTTTCAAATATTACACAGAGTAAGTCAAGGCACCAACATTATTGCTGGAGAGCTGACTTCATCATTTAAAGTCACTGGCTGCTCTTCCAAAAGACTTGGGATATATTCACAGCACTTGCAAGTGGCTCACAACTTATTATAAGTACAATTCCATGGAATCCCATGCTATTTCTGGCCTCTTCAGATAACAGGCATTCATGTTGTGTACAGCGATACATGTGTGAAAACACAAATACACATAAAAATAGTAAAAGCATATTGCCCCATTCTGAACACTGAATATTTCTGGTGAAATTTCAAAGGTGATTTGAGGAAAAATGTTTCCAGCAAACCAGCTGGCAATGGGAAAGTACCAACGCAGAAATCTTTCAACTAATTAAAACATAATTTTAAATACATGAAAAACCCAGGTAATATGTCTTCTCCAAAACGTCAAATCCCATGGGAGTGAACCCCTAGGAAATGACATGCAAGACATTAAAAACAAAGAAGTCAAAACAATGACTATAAATTTGGTCAAAGTACTTGAAGAAAACAACTATAAAGAAAATTCAATAGGAAAATCTCTCCAGGACATGAAAATAGAGTTTGAATTTTTTAAGAAAACCCAAACTGTAACAATAGTGGAAAGGAAAATGCAATAAAGCAAATACAACCCTTAGCCTAAGGCCACACTAACAGCATTGACAACTGAGGATAAAAGACTAAGTGGGAAATTTTAGTCTCTCACAAGAAAAGAAATTTTCCATGCACTATTACAGTTAAAATATTTGAGACTCAAAGATTTTAAAATATATTGAAAGTTGGCTTGAGAAATATCAAGTAACTTAAAAGACCAAGCCAATTACTATAACAGGTGACTGTTTGATAGAAACTTTAAGCTCTCAAGGAAAGACAAATATGTACTCTAACCTCTGAATCATCATAACTTATTTTAGGCTGTAAGGGTCAGAAAAGGTATGTGTTAAAACTGAAGGCAGAATAAAATTTTATCAAAAAAATATATTAAAAGAGTTTATGTGTGCAAAAATAGTTCTACAGAGAAAAATAGAATTACTTCAATCTGAAGAGGAGAATAAACACATCTAAGATGCCACAGGTACTAATAAACATTGCAAGTACAGTGTTTGTATATCAATATATATTCAAGAAAACAGCATGAAATCAGGAAAATGGCAGGAATCAATATAAATCTTTCAATAATCACTACATTACTTGTCTCAATTTCTCAATGGGAACACACAGAGAACCACATTGAATAAGAAAGATGATTCATGTGTTTCCTAACTCTAACAATCTCCCATCAACATCAAACATAGACACTTGCTTGTGGGATTAGCTTCAAGTGGATTCCAAGAATATAGAACCAGATATTTACCATGTGCATAGGTATTCTGATGGCTAACAAAATATACTTCAAGCCAAAAGTTGTCAGTAGATTGAAGGGGAGACTCTTCCTAATTACCAAGTAAATTCCACCAACAAGAAATTGCAAACCTAAGAGTACATGTACCAAACAGAACTGCACGCAGCTTCATAAAAGAAACAAAATTAGATATGAAACAACAGATTTACCTCCAACATAGTGATAATCAATAATCCACTTATGCCAATAAAAAGGTTATCTGGAAATAAACTCACCTGAGGAACCTTGCAGTTAAAAAACACCATAAGACAAAAGTACCTAACAGATACAAGCAATATATTTAGACTTTGGAGAAAAACAGAAGACAGAAGGACTACATATGCTAAGGGATTGACAAGAACAACCATATGAAAATGGACTTTAGTACAAGTGAACGATGACTTTTGAATGCTCATATTCTTATCTTATTATACCTGAATAAGACATATAGACTGTGGGATCCAAGATGGCGGCGAGCAGTGTGGACTGTGTTTGGAAGCCCCAGTGAACAATTCAGGGAATTGCACAGATTTCTGTGCCAGGAAGACCAAGGTCCCCACACCACAGCAGCAGAAGTGCTCCATGGTTCGGAGGGACCAGGGTGCAGAGGACCTGCTTGCCCCTGCACATGGGAGGAGCATGCACTTTCTCGGATCAGAGCAGTAGCGGCAAAGACAGCAGTGTCACCAGCAGCACCAGCGGCACCAGCAGCACCAGCGGCACCAGAGGCACCAGCGGCGGTGGCTGAGGTTTGCAGCTCAGAGCCTTCCAGTGGAGGCGATTGGTGTGGTGGATGGTGGGAGTTGCTGCGGGAGAGGGGAGTCTGGACAGGATTTGGGTCGTGTGGTGCCTTGAGACCCAAACTGGACTCGGCAGACAGTTCAGCCCCAGAGTCCTGGGTTTGCTCAGTGAGCTGTGCCATGGAGACACTGGCTCAGCTCAGCAAGCAATTCTGCCTGAGGCTCAGCTCCCCTGCTGTGACACAGGCTGAGCTGAGTGCTCACTTCCACCCTAGGCACCAGCTCAGCGCAGCCAAAGTTTTCCTGCTGTGACACAAGCTGGGCAGAGTGCTCAGTTCCACCCTAGGTGCTTCCTCAGCACAGCTGCAGTTCTCCTGCTGTGACGCAGGCTGGGTGGAGCACTCACTTCCACCCTAGGTACTTGCTCAGCGCAGCCAAAATTTTCCTGCTGTGACACAAGCTGGGCGGAGCGCTCAGTTCCAACTTAGGCACTTGCTCAGCGCAGTTGCAGTTCTCCTGCTGTGACACGAGCTGGGCTGAGTGCTCAGGTCCAACCTAGGTGCTTGCTCAGCAGAGCCGCAGCACTCCTGCTGTGACGCAGGCTGGGTTGAGCGCTCACTTCCACCCTAGGCACCAGCTTAGTGCAGCCGCAGTTTTCCTGCTGTGACACAGGCTGGGCAGAGCGCTCATTTCGACCCTAGGCGCTTGCTCAGTGTAGTTGCAGTTCTCCTGCTGTGGCAGACGGTTCAGGCCCTGAGAATCTAGCTGAGCTCGACTCGTGGTTCGGGCCCAGTATCCCTGGCTGGACTTGGCAGGGGACCCAAAAGTCTGTGGATATCTTGGCCTGATCCAACGCTCATTCAGAGACCCAGAATGATTGCAGGACCCACAGCAAAGGGGAGCTGAGGATCACTGGCTGTGACAGTCCAAAACGACAAAGCTAACCTCCTGCCATCCACACCAGTGAAGTATCAGGGCTTCCAGCCTACGGAAATCGTGAGAAAACAAGTGAATCTATCATCAGACTCCCTCCACCCAACTCTGGAAGTTACCCAACAAAAACAGAGACATCAAGATGTCTAAAGGACAGCGTAAAAGCATACGCCAAAAAAAAAACCAAAACAACATGGCATCTCCAGTTTCCAGCTATCCCAAAGAAAACAACCCAGAGAACTCAAATACAATGGAAACACAAGAAAATGAACTCAAATCCTTGGTAATGAGGATGATAATGGAGGAAACAAATAAAATTCATAATCAGATGCAAGAAGACACAGCCAAGCAGGTGCGAGACATTAAAGAAGCACATAGAGTGGAACTGGGAAATTTTCAGGAAAATGTAAACAACCAGAGGAAAGAAATAAATAAAACGGTTCAAGATCTGAAGACCTATAAAGCGACAATGGAAGAAGCTCAGGAATATACAAAAAATCAGATGAAAGAAATCAAAAAATCTGTTCAAGATATGAAGATGAAAATGGATTCAATGATAAACACACAGACAGAAGAAAAACAAGAACGTGAGACCTCAGAGAAGAAGGCAAATGACACAGTGCTGAGCTTTTCTAACAGAATCCAAGAGATGGAAGAACGAATCTCAGGTCTAGAAGATAAATCACAGATCTTGAAGCAACCATTAAAGAAAATGCCAAATCTGGAAAACTTCTGACACAAAACATCCAAGAAATTAAGGACATCATGAAAAGAAGAAACCTCAGGATAATAGGCATTGAAGAAAGAGAAGATATCAGACTCCAAGGCCCAGAAACTATTCTCAACACAATCATAGAAGAAAATTTCCCCAATCTAAAGAAAGAGATGCCTATAAACATACAAGAGGCCTACAGAACACCAAATAGAATTGACCAGAAAAGAAAAACTGCCCGTCACATAATAATCAAAACACAAAACATACAGAACAAAGAAAAAATATTAAAAGCTGCAAGGGAAAAGGGCCAAATAACATTTAATGGCAAACCTATCAGAATTACACCCAACTTCTCAGCAGAGACCATAAAAGCCAGAAGGGCCTGGACAGAGATCTTGCAAACCCTAAGAGACCACAGATGCCAGGCTAGAATACTTTTCTCAGCAAAACTATCAATAACCATTGATAGAGAAAACAAAATATTCCATGACAAAACCAAATTCAAACAGTACCTATCCACAAATCCAGCTTTACAGAAGGTACTAGAAGGAAAACTCTATCCCAAAGGGTCAAGCTACAACCAAAACTACTCAGGAAATAGATAACTATACCATGGCAAAAACAAAACTACACAAACGCTCGACTGGAACCAACATCAAAATTAAGACTCTTAACAGTCACTGGTCATTAATATCTCTCAACATGTGCTTACTTTCACTCTGTCAGTTTCAGAGTTAGGAAAGCAAAGTTAACATTTTAAATCTATATTTCCCTTCAACCTGTGTTACTCTGGGTCTCACTCAAAACCTTATGCAAAAGCAGATGCTGCAGCTGTGATAACTAATTCCCTAATTTTTTTCTTTATTGCTTTCCTGATGATGATGATGTGCAGCTTTAGTCCACGGGGACCTGACAGGATACAATGTATTATTTCAATCCTCTTGTGTCTGTTGAGGGTTGCTTTGTGACCTACTACATGATCAATTTTGAGGAAGGTTCCATGAGCTGCTAAGAAGAAGGTATAATCTTTTGTGTGTATTAATAGTTCTGTAGATATCTCTGAGATCCCTTTGATTTGTGACATAGGTTAGGGTCATAATTTCTCATTTTAGCTTCTGTCTCATAAACCTATTCTTTGGTGTAAGGGGATATTGAAGCCTCCCACTAATAATGTGTGTGTAATGAAGTGTGGTTTAAGATCTATGAATACTTCTTTTACAAATGTGGTGGCCCTTGCATTTGGGACATAGATGCTCAGAATGATGATGTTATCTTGGTTGAATTTTCCTTTGATGTATAAGAAGTGTCCTTCCTCATCTCTTCTGATTAATTTTGGTTGAGAGTCGATTTTATTTCATATAAGAATGGCTATAGCAGCTTACTTCTTGTGTCTGTTTGCTTAGAGGAACTTTTCCACTCTTCTACGCTGAGGTGATGTTTTATCGTAGTGGCTGATATGTGTTTCTTGAATGCATCAGAATGTTGGGTTTGTTTATTCATCCAATCAGTCAGTATCTGTATTTTATTGGAGAGTTGAGGCAATTGATGTTGAGAGAGATTAATGACCAGTGACTATTAATGTCCCTTGATTTTTATATTGCTTGTAGTAGTGTGTTTGTGTGTTTGTATGGTTTTAGTTTTACTGTGCTATCCTTGTTGTAGTTAGCCACGTTGGGTTGGAGCTTTCCTTCAAGTAACTTCTCTAGGGATGGATTTGTGGATAGGTACTGTTTGAACTTGTTCCTATCATGGAATATCTTGTTTTCTCCATCAATGCTTACTGGACAGTTTGCTGGGTATAATAAGCTGGTCTCTTAGGCTTTGCAAGATGTCTGCCTAGGCTATTCTAGATTTAATGGTGTCTTCTGAAAAGTCATGTGTCGCTTTTATATGCTACATGGTCTTTTTCCCTTTCTGGTTTTAATATTTTTTCTTTGTTCTGTACAGTTTTTTGTTTTATTATGTGTCAGGAGGATGTTTTCTAGTCTATTCTGTTCGATATTATGTAGGCCTCTTGTATGGCTTCCCTAAGATCCTCAGTCTGTTTGGATGCATCTTCCTGTGTTTGTTTTGTTTCCACAATTACCATCTTCATTATTAAATGTATGAGGTCATGTTCCTGTGCTTCAGTTCTGTATGAATTTCCAGGGTTGACTGCTTTGGGATAACTGGGACCTGGAGATGCCATAGTATTTTCACTGTTGTGTGTGTTTTTTATGCTGGCCTTTAATAATCTTGCTGCTTCTAACTTTGGATGGTAGTGTCTGGTGTCCTTCACTAGACATTGAAAGCCCTCATTCATCAGGGAAATGAAAATCTAAACAACTCTGAGACTCTATCTTACTTTTATCAGAATGGCTAAGATTAAAACTCAAGTGGCAGCATATACTGGTGAGGATGCGGAGAAAGAGGAACACACATCCATTACAAATGGGAATGCAACCTTGCACAACAACAGTGGAAATCAATCTGGGATCTTCTCATAACAATGGGAATAGCTCTACCTCAATACTTAGCTGTACCACTACTTGGCATATATGCAGAAGACACTCTACCATACAACAAGGACATTTGCTGAACTATGCTCATACCTACTTTATCCATAATAGCTAGCATTTAAAAACGAGCAAGACATCCCTCAACCAAAGGATGGATAATGAAACTATGGTAAATTTACACATTACTCCTCCCCTATAAAGAGGGAAATCTTGAAATTTGCAGGTGAATGCATAGAACTAGAAAAGATCATCCTCGGTGAGATAACCCTGATCCAGGCACACACAGAATGTATAGACTTCCATATAGGCAGTTAATATATATGTCACAGAATATCTGTGATACAATCCAAAGATCTAAAGAAACTAAATAACAAGGATGCCCCTGGGGATGTTGCTTGATTCACATTTAGAGGGGCAAATAGGGTAGAGACACGAACAGGTTGAGGATAGTGAACAGGGTAGGGGTCTAACATAGATATTCTCTGAAAGATTCCACCAGGCAGTGCATCAATGCAGATGGTAAGACTCACATCAGAGCAATGGGCATTATATGAAAGTGAGGGGAGAGGAAACAGGAAGTAACAGGAACTTCACCAGGAGACCTACAAGAGAAAATCTGCACTCAGGGCACCTTCAGAGGCTGATGCACCAACCAAGGACAACCCATGGTGAAAACTTTGAACCCTGCTCAGATGTAGCCAATGAGCAGCTCTGTCTCCATGAGGCTTGCCTACTAAGGGGTACAGAGGCTTTTTCTGACATGGGCTCTGGGGCTCAAATTTTGATCACATCCCCTGGTAGGGCAGCCTTACCAGGCCACAGAGTAAGAGAATAAAGGTTGTCCTAAGGAGACCTGATATGCTAGGGCCATACAGTAATGGAACAAAGGCTTTGAGGCGCCTCTACTTGCCACCTATTTGATGGTCCTCAAGATGAAGTATGTACAGGAGTAGGAAGCCATCCATGCCTTGAAAGCCAGCAAACATCTGTCAAATAGAAAGGGACCAGGAGAGCTGTCCCAGCCTTGAGCACATGGGAGCAAGAGAGCCAGCCTTGACCTGAGGACACAGGAACTGGAGAGCCAACCCTGCAATGATGACATGGGATTGGGAGAGAGCACCCTACACTGAGGACACGGGAGCAGGAGAGCCAGCCATGCCATGATAACAGGTGTTCCTTCCATAATGTCATGGGAGATGCAGGTCTGGCCCAGCCCTGAGGATGGAGGAATGGGAGAATGGGCATTGCCCTGATGAAATAGAAGCAGGTAGGCCAGCCCTGCCCTGAGGACACGGGAGCAGGAGAGTGGTCCTTGCCCTGAAGAGAAGGGACTGAGAGAGCAGGCCCTGCCATGATGACACAGGAGTATGTGTAGGCTCTGCCCTGAGGACAAGGAAACGGACTCTGCTCCCGGCCTCTGAGTTGTCCTCACTCCAGCATCTACCCCACGAATGACCTGCTGGAACACATGAAGGAGATGGACTTGCATATTCAAAGATTAATAATCTCCTTGACACACAGCAACAATGAGATTTCTCACAGAAATCCCACTGAGGATCCAGTAACAGTGGTGTAGGCCTGAAATCAGACCCATGACTCATAGCAATGAACATTTGAAAGTAAACATGTGGACAAATGTCTATACTGCATGATACACTACAGCTTCTGACACAAGATGTTTGTCTGTTTGTTTGTTTCTTCTACTGGAAAGAGGTAGCAAGGGCAGAGTGTGGACATGAGTGGATGGGGAAAGGAGAGGGATTTTGGTGCATGGTAGAAAATTATAGACATTCAATAAAAGTTAAAAAAAGAAAAATAAATAAATTTAGTTTATTACAGTGATGATTCAAACCTCAATATAACTCTTCTGTAGCATTTGAGTAACTCCATCTTCCATAATGCCTTTTGCTCACACTGCTTATCTTGTTCCAATACATTGTTCTCATAACAAAGCATGAACTACCTGAACTCACATCCCATTTCTGATCTCTATATATCTAAAAAACTACTAGTTACAAGTCAGGCATCCACTGGGGAACTGCAAAATAAGAGAATTCATTGGTTTCTACGTGTAACAAAATAATGAAATATGAAAATAGGAGTTCTGAAATTCATTCTATACCATGAAATTTCTTCTCAAAGTCACAGAAACAAATGAACCTGTGTAACTGATGCTTGAGAAACAATCTGCTGATGTAACTTTCAGTTTACACAGTAGAACGTAACAGAATCTTCTGGTGTTCAAAAATAAACAAAATAAGTTACATGAAATTTAATGGGTTTTAATCAATGAAGGGTCAAAAATTACAACATATCTAAACATGATACATTTTCAGTAAAAGCACTTTGTGGGCAGAAAAAGAGAGATGTCCATGGGTATATTTCACACTGTTACACTTAAGGAGCTAAAGGCTAACAAAGTATACATAGTGAAATTCTATTACAGAGGAAAGTATAACATGGATTTTAAATATGAAAACAGTCATAGTTCCAGTGCAAAGGGACTTTAGTACAATTGAATGTGGACTTGTGAACCCTCGTATTATTATTTTATTATATCTGAATAAGACATATAGACAGGTGTGGAACTGGTTTCAAACATCCTCTTTAATTTACTAACATAGATTATATTAATTTTAACTAAACTGTAAATGGCTATTTATTCTTGAATGGATGTTCTTATCTGGCCTTAACAAAATAATGTAGCACTTGGGGGCAAAAATCAAGCCAAGGAGTGCTGAACTGGAAGCCAAGATAGAGAAAACTTCCATAGCCACCATGACCTTTCCTTTTGTGCTGTGATAGACAGGGAGGAAGGTGACCCAGACACAGAAGAACACCTGCATACTGAATGACAGAAACTTGGCTTCATTGAATGTATCAGGCAGATTCCTGGACAAGAAGGCCATGGTGTAGCTCCCAAGTGCCAAGAAGCACAGGTACCCCAGGACAGAGTGGAAGGCAACTGCTGAACCCTTGTTGCACAGAAGGATGATGTGGCCATGTTCAGCATGAGCATCTTGATCAATGAAGGGTGGAGAGGTAAGCAGCCAGATCCCACAGAGAACAAGTTCAATAAGAGTGCAGACTGGAATGATAAAATTAGGGGTCCTTGATACCATTAGCCACCTCACCATTCTAGCTGGAACAGTGACCCTGAATGCAATAACCACTGTAATAGCTTTGGCCAACACTGTGGAGAGAGCCACAGTGAACAAAACTCCAAATGCAGTCTCCTGCAGAATGCACGAGGCTGTGTTGGGCTTTTCAATGAAGAGCAAGGAACTGAGGAAACAGACAATGAGTGTCAGTAACAGGGTGTAGCTGAGGGTCCTATTATTGGCCTTGACAATGGGTGTGTCTCTGTGCTTTACAAAGACTGCAAGAACCACAGCTGTGAGAACAGAGAAACACACCGCTGTGATGGTGAGAGCCATACCTAAGGGGTCATCAAAGGCCAAAAAACTCACAGATTTCCGGAGGCAGTAGTTCTTCTCCAAGTTTGCATAGTGACTTTCTGGACACTTGACACACTGATCCATATCTGTTCAGAAATGAAGGTGATCGTGAGTCAATCTTCAGGACTTGTCTTTCCCAACAAGTTCTTACTCCACCCTAAGCTATTGAAATACTTTCTGACTCATCTTCCTTTATTGTTTCTGAAAAATTTAAATATTATGTGAATAATTTAAAATCGATGCAGTCATCTTTGACTATGTTGACACAAATGGAAGAACCCTAGGGTTTTTTCCTAATCTTTGTATCCTTTCTCTGAATTTGTAACTCTGTTGCATCTATTTGGTAAGTCATAACATTAAAGAACAATATATATAAACGTGATTTCACTCAGATACTACCTTATTAAATTCACTAATTTCTTTATAGATATTTGTGTGTATTAAAATATAGACCATAAACTTTGAAAATCATTTCTTATATGGTGTTGTAAGCATTGGTCACATATTTCCTTATTTCCATAAACTCCTTTGTGTACACTTCTTTGGTTCATTGTATGAATGGTTTTGAAATAAACTATGCCATTACACCTTGAATTTCAAATCATTCACTAGTAGTATGTTGATACAAGTAGTTATAGTATTATATTTTAACATATTGGGAGAGAATTCTTGGAATATTTATATGTATTAAAAAAGAATACTTGAATATTATGCTCTTAACATTTGTTAATTTTATCTTGAATTTTAAAAACCAATACTTTGCGCATGCCTTAAATCTGAGCACTTGGGAGGCAGAGGTAGATGGATCAATCTGAGTTCCAGGTCAGCTTGGTCTACAAAGTGAGTCCCAGAGAGCAAAAGCTACACAGAGAAACCCTATCTTGAAGAAAAAACAAAAATGATACAAAGAAAAGGCAAAAAGAAACACATACACCCTGGTATACAACAAAATTTTTCTGTTGCATTAAATCATTGTGTATCTGAAAACTATCACCTCATCAAAGAAGTTTCTCTGTTTTACAATATGCACTGAATGTTTATCAAGACTCCTGTCAGGAGAATCAAGTGTCTATTTTGATAGATTGGTTTGTTTCTCTGTATTGATTATGGAACCCTAATAATTTTTCTCAAGATATGTTCTCAAGCTAATCACACGCAGCTTATTTCATTGCTTCTACTATGAGTGTTTTGTTGTTCCTTTTCTGTTGTACAATGTGTGCTCTAAGTGTAGAATCCCAACTCTGACTTAATTTAGGTCCATGATATATATTTTATTAACTACTTTTTATATTAATAATATTTCTTTATTAAAAATCCATTTTACTTAGTCCATAATATTGAATCACTGATATTTTCAAATTTCAATTTTAATCACATATATGTGGTCAGACTTTTTTGACTTACATATGGTTTCAAAATATAGTCACTAACACAAAAATGTTTAGGTTATTTTATTCATGACTGCGGTATTCAAACTGGGCATATTGAATGAATTTATGGACTTAGCATATAGCTAAAGTGCAGGGGACTGATATTTATCAAAGGATTATTGCTATGAACACACATGAAATTTCATGGACTGGGTGGGGCATATCACATAATGAAAAATTAGATTCTCAAATTTAGCTTAATCTGCTTACTGTAAAACAAACTTCTAAATGGTTGTTTTTTACATTAAAACTCAAAGAACTCTCTCTTTATGGTGATCTGTGGTGATGTAAGAATCTGTCGATGATCCTAAGAATAAATAATGCTTTAATCCCCATCCATCAAGGACTTATAAAACATCTATTTCAACACTCAAGAAATATAATGGAAGCCTACTACCAAGAAGAGACTTGATACACTATGAACATATAGAGGGGAAGGAGGTCCCCCTCAGTCACAGTCATAGGGGTGGGTAGTAAAGGGAAAATGGGAGGGAGGGAGGAATGGGAGGATACAAGGAAGGGGATAACCATTGAGATGTAATATGAATAAAATAATAAAATAAAATTTAAAAAAAGAAATATAATGGAAATGAAGGCAAAAGGATTACAAGGTGATAGCTTCAAAAAATTTCCTTCTGGAAAACATGTGCATCTCACTGAGGGACTCTCAATAACTGTGCATAAGTTCACTGGTTGGTTCTGAATGAGGATGAGATGAAGAAGAATGAGGGAATTATCTTCTCCTTCCCTGCTAAACTATATTCCACCTGTATAACAACTGATGAGTATATCCAGCTCCAAGGTACAATCTGAGTTCAACAAACAAGAAAATATCTGTGATTGAACAAAATATGTCCCCCTAGAAAAGTGAAAACAATCATGAAACTTGTAAAGAGATTATTATGGAGGAGATGAGTTTTAAAGTTCTCAAAGGAGGGAGCATACCTGGGATATATCCAGGTTATTTGGGAAATTGTAAAACACTGAACTGGACAAAAATAAACAAAGTAGAGGTCATGTCTGCTAGAAAGCCAGGTGCCTTGCCTGGACACCATCACCTCTCTTAGTTCTTCCAGATCCTATTCCATAATATCACCTTTAGTGCTACAACAGAACATCAAATACAGCCTCCCTGTGTCCCTGCCCAAATTTTGGATCTCATAGATCATGCTCTCCTTCTCTTACCCTTGCACTCATCACTGTGTTCTAGGTTCCAACTCAAGCAGGCAACCCCTTCTACATCACAGGCCACACCTACCAGAAAACCAGGTAGGCTGCCTACAGACATTCTCCTTTCTCTGTTTTCCTTGAATCAATGCCTCCTCATTCTTAACTATAGCAAGAAACATATTAAATGTAGGGAAACTTAAAGTAATTTCATTAAATTTGGGATCAAAACCAGAAACAGAAGGTGACTATGAGGTCATAGTCACCCTGACACCTAAACAAAAGAAAATCCCAACAAGGAAGAAAATTTCAGACCAGTTGACCTTATGAACACTGGCACAAATGTAGCCAATAAAATCTCACAAACACAACGGCATATCAAAAATATCATGCACCATGATCAACTAGGCTTCATTTCAGGCTTGTAGTCATAATTCAACATACAAAAATGCTTCATTTTGTTCCATCATAAGCAAACTGAAAGTAAACAATGACATGAACATCCTAATAGATGCTGAAAAGCTTTTGACAAAATCCAGCACTTCTTTGTGTTAAAAGTCTTAGTATGATCATGAATACAAGGTGCATAACTAAGCACAACAGAGGTGCTATAAAGCAAGCCATAGCCAACATAAAATAAATCGAGAGAAACAGAAAGGAATTTCACTTAATTCAGAGACAAGACAAAGCAGTCCACTTTCTCAGGATCTACTCAATGTAGTACTTGAAATTTTATCTACAGCAAAAAGACCACTAACAGATATCAAGGGGATATACAGTGGAAGGAAGGAAGTCAAAGTATCCCTGTTTGCAGAGAATATGATAGTATACATAAGTGATCCCCAAAATTATGCAACAGAACTCCTATGGCATATAAATACCATCAGGAACGTGGCTCATTATAAAATTAATTCAAAAAATTAGTAATGACACTTTATACAAAGGAGAAAAAAGCTGAGAAACAAATTAGGGATACAATACCCTTCACAATAACCACAGATAATATAAAGTGTCTTGGTGTACCTCTAACGTAGTAAATGCATGACATACATGACAGAAACATCAACTTTCTGAAGGAAATTTTTGAAGAAAACCTCATAAGATGGACAGATATCCCATGCTTGTGCATGAGCAGATTAACATAATAAAAATTGCCACCTTACCAGCAGCAATCTACAGATTCAATGCAATTACCGTCAGCAACAAACACAATTTTTTACATAACTTGAAAGATAAAATCTCCACTTTACATTGAAATATGAAAATTTCACAATAGCTAAAGCAATTTTTTACAACAAAAGTATTTCTGCAATGTTACCATCTCAGAGATGACTCAGTTTCCTTTGACTAGAGAGTTGTTCAGTTTCAAAATGTATTATGGCTGTTTGTTGTTTCTGTTATCATTTAAGTCCAGCCTTAGTTCCTGGTGATATGATAAGGATTATTTCAATTTTCTTTATCTGTTTAGGCTTGATATGTGACCATTTATATTGACAATTTTGGAGAAAGTCCCATGAGGTGCTTAGGAGCATATATATTCTTTGGTGTTTTGGTGAAAAGTTCTGTAGGTGTCTGTTAGGTCCGTTTGATTCATGATATCTGTTAGTTTCATTATTTCTCCAGATTGTTTTTTGTATCAATGAACTGTCCTTTGTGAAAGTGGAATGTTGAATTCTCCCATACTAATGCGTGGACTTCAATGGGTGATTTTAGCTTTAATAATGTTTCTTTTACAAATGTAGGTCCTCTTTTCTTGGGGGTATTGTGTTCACAATAGAGATGAATTTAGGTGGAATTTTTCATTGACCAGTGTAAAGTTTCCTGTCTCATCTCTTTTGATTAATTTTAGTTGAATGTCTATTTTATTGTATATTAGAATGGCTACTCTAGCTGCCCCTTAGATCTGTTTTCCTGTTATTTCTCTAATGAGAGACAGATTAGGAGTCGATATGGGTGGAGAGGGATGTGGGGAGGTTTTGGGGTATATAAAGGGAGGAGAAATTGACTCAGATTATATCATGTGATAAAGGAGCCTATATTCAAAAAAAGGGAGAGAAATATTTAAAAACAAGTAATTAGTTTAAATAACATTTCTTTAACATATTTTCTGTTAAACAAAAGAAACATAGTCATGAAAGATATAAATATATATGTACTGAAGATATCAAACACAATCTACCATCACATGCTGGATTAAACAAACAAAAGACAATCTTGCCTTGGGAATGATCATAAACAGGGTTATAGATATCTAAACTTTAAATAAATCCTATATGTGACTGAGCATGATCTGAAAAAAAAGAAGTGGTGTTCAACACACTGTGTTCATGGTGAAATGAAACAGTCTGTTAATTTATGGGCGAGGTGGTCTCTTCTGGGATCAATGCCTGCAACTGACAATTGCTGTAATTCTTATCCCTCCAGTCTCATTCCATTTTCTGAGGCATTGCTGGCTCCTGTAGATGTGTAGGAAAGTTGGCGGTATTCCTGTATTTACCTGTCTCGTTAGAAATCTCGTTTTCTGCACAAGGAATGCAATCAAAGCAGCAAGCAGCCTTGCGTTCCTGGGCAGCTTTCCGGAATCCAAGTCTACAGCTCTCACTGCACACCGACTGAGGAATCTAAGAGAAGTGAAAGCTGTTAGCAAATGTTTGCACTTTTGTGAAGAATCTGAGTAAATGGAGTATTTCTGAGTATAATTAAATATTGGTTTGGATAGGCTTAGACTAACAATTAAAATAATATGTTTTGGTATTGCTACTTTTGGCAGCTTTGTGGCTTATGTAACATGCATGTTTAAATATTACACCAATACATGAAGCCATTGTTAAGAATAGGTCGTTAATATAGTATTCTGGAAGGTCAATTTATGACTTCATGTTCAATCTATCTATATACCTATGCGCTGCTAGTCTGAGGTTTTATCTTAATGAAGTTGAGAATGGTGATTGACAATTTCACACGTCTTGGATTCATTATGGAAACAACTCTTTGGGCATTTCTATGCAGAATTCTATAGAAACATTTATAAGAAGAGGAAAATCACAAAATGGAGTCAGTATTTCATTGTTTCCTGTCACAGAAATAATGGAAAGTAGATAGAAGGTAAACAAACACATTTTTGATCTCTGAATCTGCTCTGTGAACATGACATCACCGCCTCCTCTGACTCCTGAAAAGTTTTTTTTCTACCATCATATAGAGCATGGTCACAGTGTCAGCCAAGACAAACCTGTCCTCCTATGAGTGGCTTTTGTTGACTATTTAATCAAAGTAGAAAAGCAAGTATAAAACACACACACAAAACATACACATGCACATGCACTTGCACAAACATACACACACATACACACACACACAGGAACACATCTATCATGCCATTTTAGATGTTTAGAGGCAGACAAAATAGAAAATCTCACCTTACATTTCTCTGACATTTCTTAAGATTTGTAAACAAAAAAATCCGTTTTTTGTATCAGTAACAATAACATAACAGACACTCAATGCGTAAAAAACATGTGTTCAGGGTAATGCCTGGACCACCTAAGACCACTCCATTGTAGAGAGAGAACCCATGACACTATTGACAATGCTCTTCTGTGATTGCATACAGGAACCTGGCATGGCTGACACTGAGAGGATCTGACTAGCAATAGACAGAAAAATAAACCGAGACTCACAGCCAAACATTAGGCAGAGCAAAGGGAGTCTTGTCAAAGAGTGGTGTGAGACAGAACAGTCAGGAGGGGAAAAGGACTCTACAAGAAGACCAGTAGCCACAAATAATCTGGGCCCAGATGGGCTAAAGGAGATTGAAGAAACAACAAAGGACCAGGCATGGACTAAGCCTAAACTTTCTATACTTATATAGGTATAGGAAGCTTAGACTCTATGTGAGTCCTAGACAAATGGGACGGGAGCTGTATCTGATAGGTTCTCAGCACAATGCCTTTCAATCACTTTACTGTGATGTGGCTTTCTCAATAGGACACTGCGTAAGAAGATGTGTAGAGTCCTGCTAAGTGTTGTAACAGATCCCTAGGGTGTGGTTTTCCCTTTTCTGAGGGGCAGAGGAGGGAGATTGGAAGATGTTGGGAGAACAGAGGGGAAGAAAATAAAGAGAGGAAGTAGCAGCTACAATTGAGATATAAAGTGAATAATTAAGCAATATTTTAAAACAAAACCAAAGAAATACGTGATCATCAATAAAATCTGAAAATAAACTTTTCCATTGATCAACCAGAGAATAAGAAAATAGTGTGTGTTGTCTGTATTTATATGAAGCCTATCTGTAGCTGAATATTGGCTGGTACTGAATGAGTCCACAAAGATCATTACATTCTCAAAATTGTTTTCGTTTTTATGAACAGTCAAAGTATAGAGGTAAGCCTCTACATACCTCTGTAAACCTTGTAGGCCATTGAATCATCTGCTCAGATAAAGAGAGCTGTTGTCCAAGGGGAGCACCTGGAGAAAAAGTTCCTACTTTCACATTTAATCCAAGACCCTTTGGGAAATCCAAAAAGTTGAGGATGTCATACTGTGAATCTAAGTTTTTCCTCTCGTCCATTACTATGTGACCTCTCACGTGATTGTTCAGTAGGGTGTTCTTGAGGAAAGGAAGGAACTGAAAGAGATGTAGGAACAGATGTTGAGGTACAACGGGAATACTAAAAATATTTTTAAATAATACAAAGATTCTAAAAGTTTTTAGCCGATTATAATGAATACCTTCTCTAAAACAGGAATTAATGAGGCTTAGTAAATGAAAGATCTTGGATTAAAATACATTAAAATTTGATAATCACATTCCATTCAAGATAAATCAATGAACTAAACACAGCTAAGTCATCAAGACAGCAAGTGATCTGGATTCAGCTGATTCAAAGTCCTTGGAAAACTAGCGACTCTCAGAAACATTTGGAATATGTTTAACCCTTCCACTCTCAACATGAGGGTCCTGAAGTGTAATGTAAACTTTAAAGTGATCCTTCGTAACCCTGCAGTAGTGCTGAGAAGCATTTTTACCCTTAAGTATCTACTGCTCCTGCCTCTGCTCTGAAGAGTACATCCTTGCTTATTGGCCAGAGATTCTAAAAGCTATGATGCCCAAAATGAATTACTTAGAGAATAAAAAGCTATATTATAAGATATCATATTGCTGATATTACAATACATAAGAAAGGATATTACCTGCCAGGGGGAAAATTCCATTCCTTCTCCTTTAGAATTTGGTTGTATTTCTACTTGTTGAAGGTTCATATCATGGAGACTGTAAGCCACAGCATACACAGCATTATATATATTATAACACTCTTCACTCATGGTTGTGTCAAAAAGGTGTCTGGGCAGTAACTCCAAAGAAGCATTGGGTTGGCAGTTCTCCAAAAGTTGACAATCAACCTCAGAAAATGAGCACTTGAAGAACAAATACCAAAGCTTAGGAAGATAAGTGTCTTCTGGGTACTTGTAGGGATTAACTGTTTGAACAAAATTTGTAAAGTCAACTATCTCTTTATGGTGGTATGAAATCACGAGACTCCCATGAAACGAATCTAACATGAAATAATCATGATTGATATCTACATCCCACCGAGAGTTCAAGATCCACACTTTCCATGTCACTAGCAGTTGCAGAATGTGTCGCATTAAACCTTGTAAAGAAGCAACGTCCCCATAAATAACTATTACATTTGCTGATGATTCCTGAATATTCACCAGATTTTTCCATACTGCACTAGAAAATGAATTCCAGGTGCCAGGGATCATTTTCAAAAAGGCTATGCAGATGTCCTTACTCTCCATAGCTTCTCTCAACCCTGAGAGAAACAGAGTCCCTCTGTGGTCATCTGGGAGGATCACACCAACCCAGGACCAATTAAAATGAAACATCAAAGAAGCTATAGCAAGTGGCAGAGAAGTGTCTTTGGAGGCCATCTGGTAGAGGAATTTAAACTGATCTGGGTCATTTAAGACAGGATCAAATGGCCCAAAAGTGAGCTGTAGGGGGCAAAATGGAAACAAGAGGAAGAGCATTAGCAGCACTGGCATCAAACACAATATCAGTCCTGAATTAAAAAAAAAACTTAAGCAGTTAGGATGAAGATGTTTTTCTCATATTTTAAAAATCAACACAATATAGAAATTTACAAAATAAAATTACTGACATACATCCAGTTTCAGTGACCTGAATGGACTGACCTACTTCTCCTTCCTTTCTATTACATGTACTGGAAATACGGATCTATTAAGTACTGTCAGACTTCCCTTTGATAGATGATTTCTCCAGTTGTCCCTATTTAACATTTTAAGACATACAATAATGTCAAAAAAGGATACATGACTCCTATTTTCCACACCCGACTCCTCACCTGAGGTACTTTGTAAAGTTGTAACAGTTTCCCTATGTGTGCTGACACCGTCATTGATGTTCCTGTGAGTGCAGCAGGTGACATTCTCTTCCTTACACAGTTGTAATTTAGTAGGGGTCTCTTCATCCTTGTAAGCCAAAAAATGGGAGGAATAAGGGTACTCATTTCATAAGGTGTACCATTGTAGAGATCAAAGCCCAGAGTTGTGTTGGGTAGAAGATGAGGGTTTCTGTTGACCTCCTCAATGGCAAACACCAGGGCCAGAACAAACAGGTAGTTCTTCAATTTATACCTGCACACATTTCATAAAAGTATACAGGAGGAAGACAAAAACATAAACCTTAACATTGGTGGAATGGCTATTATAATTCGAGTGCCAATGTTCCTATTATATAATTATTTTAACATTGTCTCATGAATGACCTGAATTGGCATGGACCTTTTAAGTAGATATGATTAATTATTAGCACTAATTAATAATGGACTGAGACACGGCACTCAGCTGGTAGGCAACTCTTGATGTGTCTAATAATAACGTGTTGGGGAAAGAGCACGCACTCTGTAGGATGCCAAAAGATCCCTACACAAAGAACAGTATTTCATTTTAATGTCAGGTGTGCTGCTCATAAAACAGTTTCCTTAAAGTTACATGTATTAAATTGTTCTTCACCTGGATATAAAATGCTTCATAGTAAAACTTCTACGGGAATATAAGGGAAAAGCAAGGAAATTATTTTATATTTTAGAAAGATCAATAGAGAAAGAATTAATTCTACAGTAAGCATACTAGAAAACAATACAAAAATTGATCTTTAAATATAGAATTTTTCTGCTGTGTTCTGAACTTTTAGTCACATTGTTCTTTATTATGGTTTTCTTCGGTTTTTCTTCATTAATTATTTGCATCTCTAATTCTTTGTGCTTCTTTACTCATTTTCATAAACTTTTTTAACTCTGAGTAACTGCTGGTGTGACATATCTGACATGCACACTGGCTCAAACAACATTATAATGTTTCCTTCCCTCCTCTATGTCCCTTCTCCTCTAAGCTACTGAGGCTTTCATTTTGCATGCTCTGAGCTTGGGTTTCTTTGGACCTTAACGGATTTGTCTAGAAACTTCACATGATACAAAACAAGAGATGCTGTATATGTCATGATTGAAAGCTAATAAGTAAGGATGCAATTGTACTGAGCAGAGTGAAATCATGAAAAACAAAACAAAATGTAGGAGCAGTCTGACAGGTTACAAAGACTAAAATAGGAATGCAGAGACTAGCAATACAAATATCTTAAGTAAAAATCTATTATAAAGAAATCTCAAATCAAAAACACCAGTCTGCAAAATTAATCGGCCGAGAAGTCTGTACACCTTTTTGAACTTGTGTACACTTAGAATAACCATCTGAGTCACGTTAAGGAAGTCAAATGCTGTGTGTGTGTGTGTCTGTGTGTGTGTGTGTGTGTGTCTACTTCATATTCATTCTCTAGCATATATATCAGAAAAGGACAAGATTGGATCCTGCAGAACTTGATGGTAAGACTCCATTACTCTGGATACTACTGACTTGAATTATAAAACATGGAGAACTCAAGCCATTACTCATCTGGATGCCTTATATTTCTTGTCTACATCTCATAGTTCTGAAAGGAGGTGGTTGGCATAGTGAGGGAACGTGGGAAGAAAGGGTTTATTTGGTGTCTTTATTATGGTTAAAATTGTGTCAGAAAATACCGTGAAAAAAAGAAAATGATAAGGAAAATGTTTATTAGGCTTATGCTTCCACACCATAGTCCACCTCTGAAAGAAGTAAGTACAGGAACTCAAACATGGGCAAAACATGGAGGTGAGAGGTAATGTATTTTAACTCCATAAGCAACATAACACAAATTTACTTGTATAAACTCAGAATAATGTTTCAGATTAAGAGATTGTTAATCTCTCATAGTAAAAATACTGTTTTCATTTCATGAACTACTTAGATATTATTTTTGGCTATAGAAAGTACTTATAGAATTCTGAACCATTACAATGAATAATTGTACTTACTGTATAAGAACGTCATGGAAATACTGTGTTACCGAAAAAACATAAACGTTTTTGTTTGTATAGTAAGTATGAAGAGGGAAAAATGCACCAACTGTCACATCTCCTTCACGGGAAAATCCATCCTGGATTGTTACATAGCAGTCATTGTCAGTAAAGGCACCAACAAAATTCGGAACATACAGCAGCCCAAAGGTCAAAATCTGGAACATACTATCAACACAAGTATATGCCCAGCCATGAGAATGGTTTGTTAGAGTTATTTTTATAAAACTGAATTTGTTTTGGTAGATACAGATCTAACAATGCCCACCAGGAATAAACTCAGCCCCAGTGCTTGTGAACATGTGTGCTTCAACTTTCTTAATGAGTGCAGCAGTTACAATAATCACCCAAAGTTCTTCCTGGCACTTCCTCAACTTTCATGGAGAGTTCTGAAACTCTTTCTTCCCTTAGGCTCTGCATCTGAGGCCCTGTGTTCCTCTTAAAAACAAGTTGGAAAATGTGTTTTGAATCCTCTTCTCTGGACACAGGCACCATTATTTCAGCAAAGAAGATGGACAGCAAGAGCTCAGGGATCAACATTCGGCTTGGGCAATTATGGCCAAGTTTGAAGTAAGAAACTCTTCACAACTTTGGCTGATGAAAACATTCTACTTCAGAGGTGGCCACTGTAGGTGAATTGAAAAAGGGATGAAAGTCCCCATACTGTGCACACAAAGGAAAAATAAGGTGGACTATTCTTTTCCAAACCACATCAACTGATGGAATCAACTCTTCCTACTCAATCTGAGTGTTTCTGAATTTTTATATGATACATAAATCTGTATCTGCAATACATTATGATGTCTTCACCCAACAGAATCATCTTATTTCCCACTTTGAAAGTCCCAATGCAGAAATCTTTCTACTAATAAAAACATAATTTTAAATACATGAAAAACCCACGTAACATGTCTTCTCCAAAATTTCAAATCCCCTGGGAGTGAACCCCTAGTAAATGACATGCAAGACATTAAAAACAAAGAGGTCGAAAGAATGACTATAAATATCGTCAAAGTACTTAAAGAACACTAATACAAAGAAAATTCAATACGGAAATCCCTCCAGGACATGAAAATAGAGTCTGAACTTTTAAAGAAAACCCAAACTGTAACAATGGTGAAAAGGAAAACGCAATAAAAGCAAATATAACCCTTAGCCTAAGGACACACTAACAGCATTGAGAATTGAGGATAAAAGACTAAGTTGGAAATTTTAGTCTCTCACAAGAAAAGAAATTCTCCATGCACTATCTTAGTTAGAACATTAGAGACTCAAAGATTTTAAAAGATATTGAAAGTTGCCTTGAGAAATGTGAAGTAACTTAAACGACCAAGCCAATTACTGTAACAGATCACTGTTTGACAGAAATTTTAAGCTCTCAAGGAAAGACAAAGATGTACTCTAACCTCTGAATCATCATAACTTATTTTAGACTGTAATAGAAAATGTATGTATTAAAACTGAAGGCAGAACAAGCCTACACGGAAAACACATATTAAAAGAGTTTATGTGTGCAAAAACAGTTCTACAGAGAAATATAGAATGACTTCAATCTGAAGAGGAGAATAAACACACCTAAGATGCCACAAGGTACTAATAAACATTGCAAGTACAATGTTTGTTTATCAAGATAGATTCATGAAAACAAGAAAATAACAAGAATCAATACAAGTCTTTCAATAATCACTACATTACTTGTCTCAATTTCTCAATGGGAACACACAGAGTACCAGATTGAATAAGAAAGATGATGCATGTGTTTCCTAACTCTAACAAGCTCCCATCAGCATCAAATATAAACACTTACTTGTGGGATGAGCTTCAAGTGGATTCTAAGAATATAGAAACAGAAAATTACCATGTATATAGGTATTCTGATGGCTAACAAAATATACTTCCAGCCAAAAGCTGTCAGTAGATTGAAGGGGAGACTCTTCCTAATTACCAAGAAAATTCCACCAACAAGAAATTACAAACCTAATAGCACACGGACCAAACAGAACTGCATGCAGCTTCATAAAAGAAACAAAATTAGATATGAAATAACATATTTACCTCCAACATAGTGATAATCAATAGTCCACTTCTGCCTATAAAAAGGTTATCTGGAAATAAACTAACCTGAGGAACCCTGGAGTTAAAAAACATCCTAAGTCAAAAGTACCTAACAGATACAAGAAATACATTTAGACATTGGAGAAAAACAAAAGATGGAAAGACTACATACCAAACATTCTAAAGAAAGCCAGTATTAAAACTCATGAATCATAACACCACAAAACCACATAATCCCATTAAAATGGGGTACAGAGCTAAAAAGGCAATCCTCAACAACAGGAATATCAAATAGTGGAGAAACAGTAAAGGAATTGATCAATGTCCTTAGCATCAAAGAAATGCAAATCCAAGCAACTCTGAGAGTCTATCTTACTCCTGTCAGAATGGCTAAGATTAAGACTCAAGTGACAGCATATGCTGGTGAGGATGTGGAGAAAGGGGAACACTCCTCCACTGCAGGTGGGAATACAACCTGGAAATCAATCTGGCATCTTCTCAGAACACTGGGAATAGATCTACCCCAATACATAGCTGTACCACTCATTGGTGTATATGAAGAAGACACTCTACCATACAGCAAGGAGATTGGTTGAACTATGTTCATACCTATTTTATCCATAATAGCCAGCATTTAGAAACAATCAAGACGTCCCTCAACCAAAGGAAGGATGAAGAAATTATGGTAAACTTACACATAACTCTTCCATGATGAAGAAGGAATCTTGAAATTTGCAGGCAAATGCATTGAACTAGAAAAGATCATCCTGAGTGTTGTAAACCCTGAACCAGTAAGACAAACATTGTACATACCTACATATAAGCAGAATATATATATATATATATATATATATATATATATATATATATATATAGTGATATATATCACAAAATATCCATGATACAATCCAAAGATCTAACGAAACTAACAAGGAGGCCCCTTGGGATGTTGCTTAATTCACATTTAGAAGGGCAAATACAGTAGATACAGTAAGAGGTTGAAGAGAGTTAAGAGGATGGGATTCTAACATAGATGTTCTCTGATAGATTCCACGCAGCAGTGCAGTAGTGCAGATGCTAAGACTCACAGCAGAGCAATGGGCATTATATGAAAGTGTGGAAGGAACCAAAAATGGACTGAATCTTCATATGGAGATGAACAAAGACATAAATTCTGCATTCAGAGGGGCCTTCAGAGACTGATGCACCAATAAAAGGAATGCATGGTGAGAACTTTGAACCCTCTTCACATGTAGCCAATGGGCAGCTCTGTCTCCATGAGGCTTCCCTAGTAACAGGTACAGAGGCTATTTCTTAGATGGACCCTGGTATCCAATATTTGATCACTTTCCCTGGGAGGGCAGCCTTGCCAGGCCATAAAGGACGAGGATACAGGTTGTACTAACGAGACCTGATAGGCTAGAATCAGATGGTAGGGGAACAAAGACTTTGAGGAGCCTCCACTTGCCACCTGCTTGATGACCACAAGATCCAGTACCCACAGTAGTAGGAGGCCATCCATACCTTGATGACCATCAAAACTTTGTCAAATTGAATGTGAGTATGAGAGTTTGGGCCTGTTTTAATGATACAGGAGCAGGAAAGGCAGTCCTGCTCTGAGAACACAGGAGTGGGAGAGCAGTCCCTGCCATGATGACACCAGATTGAAAGAGTGGGCCCTGCACTGAGGACTAGGGAACAGGAGAGCCAGCCCTGCCATGGCAACACCAAGCCCTGCCCTGATGACATGGGAGCAGGCGAGCTGGCCCTGCCCTGTGGATGCAGGCGCAGGAGTGCAGGACAGGCCCTGAGGACAAGGGATTGGACTCTGCTCCAGGCTTCTAAGTCATCCTCACCAGAACATTTACTCCATTTATGACCTGCTGGAACACAGAAAGGGGCCGGACTCGCAGATTCAAAGATTAAGAATTTCCTTGACAAGACAACAACAGAATATCCCACAGCAGTCTCAGTGAGGATGCTGTAATGATAGTGTAGCACCCAAATCAGACCCATGATTCATAGCAATCAACATTGGAAAGTAAAAATATGTGGACAAAAGGCTATACTGCATGATGCACTACAGCTTCTGTGTCAAGATGTTTGTTGGTTTGTTTGCTTGCTTGCTTGCTTTATTTTACTAGAGAGAAGTTGCCAGGGCAGAGGGCTGGAGTGAGGGGATGGGGATAGGTGAGGGATTTTGGAACATGACATGTACATCGTACACATTCACTAAAATCATGGAAAATAAAAGTAAGTAAATATCACTTATTACAATGATGAAAAAACCTCAATATAATTCTTCAATAGTATTTTAGTGACTCAGTCTTCTATAACATCTTTTGTTCGCACAGTTGGCTCTTACTTCAATGCATTGTGCTCATAACAACTCATGAACTACCTGAATAAACACATCCCATTTCTCAGGTCTGTATACCTAAAAAACTATTAGTTACAAATCAGGCATCCACTGTAGAACTACAAAATGAGAGACTTCATTGTTTTGGGCATGTAACAAAAAGATGAAATTTGAAAATAGGAGATCCTACATTCTTTCAGAATCATGAAATTTCTTCTCAAAATCATTGAAAACCAAGAGCCTTTACAACTGATGTGTGAGAAACCATCTGCTGCCATAAATTTCAATTTAAACAGTAGAACATAACAGAATCTCCTGCTGTTCAAAAATAAACAAGTAAGTTACATGAAATTTAATGGGTTTTAATCAATGAAGGATCACATAAATACAACATGTCTAAACATGATGCTACATTTTAAGTACCAGCACTTTGTGGGCAAGGAAAGGCAGATATCCATGAATTTATTCTACATTGTCATAAATAAGATGCTGAAGGTGAACAACATATACATAGTGAAATTCTATTACAGAGGAAAGGATAACATGGATTTTAAAAATGAAAATAATAATGATTCCAGTGTAAAGGGATTTTAGTACAATTGAATGAGGACTTATGAAACCTCATACTCTTATCCAATTATACCTAAATAACATAAATATAATGGTGTGGCACTGGTTTCAACCATTGTCTTTAATTTATCAACATAGATTAATATTGATTTTAACTAGAGTTTAAATGGCTATTTCTTCTTGAATGGATTTTATGCCTGATGTCAACACAGGAGTTCTTCTCTGGCCTTAACAAAATAATGTAGCACTTGGGGGCAAAAATCAAGCCAAGGAGTGCTGAACTGGAAGCCAAGATAGAGAAAACTTCCATAGCCACCATGACCTTCCCCTTCGTGCTGTGGTAGACAGGGAGGAAGGTGACCCAGACACAGAAGAATACCTGCATACTGAATGACAGAAACTTGGCTTCATTGAATGTATCAGGCAGATTCCTGGACAAGAAAGCCATGGTGTAGCTTCCAAGTGCCAAGAAGCACAGGTACCCCAGGACAGAGTGGAAGGCGACTGCTGAACCCTTGTTGCACAGAAGGATGATGTGGCCATGTTCAGCATGGGCATCTTGATCAGTGAAGGGTGGAGAGGTAAGCAGCCAGATCCCACAGAGAACAAGTTCAATCAGAGTGCACACAGGAATGATCAAGTTAGGGGCCCTTGATACCATTAGCCACCTCACCATTCTAGCTGGAACAGTGACCCTGAAGGCAATCACCACTGTAATAGCTTTGGCCAACACTGTGGAGAGAGCTACAGTGAACAAAACTCCAAATGCTGTCTCCTGCAAAATGCATGAGGCTGTGTTGGGCTTTCCAATGAAGAGCAAGGAACTGAGGAAACAGACGATGAGTGTCAATAACAGGGTGTAGCTGAGAGCCTGATTATTGGCCTTGACAATGGGTGTGTCTCTGTGCTTTACAAAGACTGCAAGAACCACAGCTGTGAGAACAGAGAAACACAGCGCTGTGATTGTGAGAGTCATACCTAAGGGGTCATCAAAGGCTAAAAAGCTCACAGATTTCTGAAGGCAGTGGTTCTTCAGCAAGTTTGCATAGTGACTTTCTGGACACTTGACACACTGATCCATATCTGTTCAGAAATGAAGGTGACTTTGAATCAGTCCTCAGGATTTGTCCTTCGCTATAAGTTGTTACACAGCCTTAGCTTATTGAATAGTATTTGACTCGCCTTTATTTATTGTTTCAGAAAATTTTAAGTAGTCTGTGATGAAGTTCAAATCTATGCAGCCATCATTGTCTACATTAACAAAAATGGAAGCAACCCAGTGTTTTTTTCCTTATCTTTGGATCCTTCCCCTGAATTTGCATCTATTTTATAAATCATAATGTTAGAGAATAATATTGTAGAAACATGATTTCTTTCAAAAATTACCTTACTAAAATCATGAATTTCTGTACATATATAGTTATTTGTGTATGTATTACAATATACACAATAATATTTGAAACTCATTTCTTATATGGTGTTCTGTACATAGGGTCTCATATTTACTTATTTTCATATAATTCTTTGTGTACACTACTATGAATGATTTTGAAATAAAAAATGCCATTACATCCTTGAATGTTAAGTCATTCACTAGTAGTTTGTTGATACATATAGATATAGCATGTTTTAACATATAGGGAGAGAATTCTTGAAATATTTCTAGGTATTAAAAAAGAACACCCAAATATTCTACCCTTAACATTTGCTTCTTGGATCTGTTTTCCTGTTATTTTCTAATGACATATAGATAAGGAGTCGATATGGATCAGAAAGGATGTGGGGAGGATTAAGGAGACAGAGGGAGGGGAATTCAGATTATATAGTGTGATAAAAGTGTGTGTTCACAAAAGGGAGAGACAAAGTCTTTAGTCATCAGAAAAATGCAAATCAAAATGACTCTGAGATTCCATCTTACACCCATCAGCATGGCTAAGATCACAAATTCAAGTAACACCACATGCTGGTGAAGATGTGGAGAAAGAGGAACACTCCTTCATTGCCAGTGGGATGCAAACTAGTACAACCACTTTGGAAATCTATCTGATGATATATCAGAAAACAGAAAATAGGATATCCTCAAGACCCAGCTATTCCACTCCTCGGAATATACCCAGAAGATGCTCCAGATCACAACAAGGACATATGCTCAACTATGTTCATAGCAGCCTTATTCATAAGAGCTAGAACATGGAAGCAGCCTAAGTGTCCCTCAGTAGAAGAATGGATAAAGAAATGGTGGTACTTTTAAACTATGGAAAACTACTCAGCTATTAAAAACAAGGAATTCCCGAAATTTGTGGACAAATGGATTGAACTAGGAATGATCATGAGTGAGTCAACCCAGAAGCAGAACGAGTCAAATGATATATAACCACTTCTAACTGGACACTATCCCAAGGGGAATGTCTTATCAAAGTCTTCAATTACAAGGAAAATGGGATAGAGGTGAGGACATCCTATTGGGACTGTAACTGAGAAAAATATAGGAGATAGGGAAATAGATGGAACCAGAGGGTCCTAGAAACCTACAAGAAGAACACTACGATGGGTGGATCTGGGTCCAAGGGTTCTACACAATCTATGGCACCAAGCAAGGACAATACCTGCAGTCATCATCAAACCCCTACCCAGATCTAGCCAATGGACAGGACATTCTCCACAGTTAAGTAAAGACTAGGAACTGGCATTCACATGATCTCTGGTGCCCCATATTTGCCCATATCCCCTGATGGGGAGGCCTAATGGCACTCAGGAGAAGGATAGCACACTACCAAGAAGCGACTTGATACCCTTGCATCATATTCAGTGGGATGAGGTCCCCCTCAGTCACAGTCATAGGAAAGGGGAATGGGGTGAAAGCGAGAGGGAGAGAGGGATGGGAGGATGCATGAACCGGATAGCAAATGAGATGTAATATGAATAATTTTACTCTTCAATAAAAATTTAAAAATTAATAAAAAAACAAGGAATTCCCAAAAATTTTGGACAAATGGATTGAACTAGAAATGATCATAATGAGTGAGTTAACCCACAAACTGAAAGATTCAAATGGTATATACTCACTTATAACTAGGCACTAGCCAAAGGGACATGTCCCATGAAAGTCTGAACCTACCAAGATAGTAGGATAGATTTGAGGACATACTTTTGTGACTCTAGGTGAGAGAAGTATGGGAGAATGGGGAAATAGAAGGATCCAAGGGCCCTAGAAATCTGCAGTTAGAATATTATGATGGGCAGATCTGGACCCTGGGGTTCTGCACAGACTATGACACCAACCAAGGACAATACATGCAGTAAACACTGAACCACTACCCATATCTAGACATAGAACAGGTCATTCTCTAAGATGAGTGAAGAGTTGGGACTGACTTTCACAAGAACTCTGGGGCCTCATATTTGACCAGGTCCCCTTGATGGGGAGGACTGATGGCACTCAGGAGAAGGATAGCAGGATACCAAGAAGAGACTTTATACCCTATGAGCATATACAGAGAGAGGAGGTCCCCCTCAGTCACAGTCATAGGGAAGGGGAATAGGGAGGGATAGCAATTAAGATCTAATATGAATGAATTAATAAATAAATAAATTTTAGAAAAACAAAAACAAAAAAGGGAGAGAAAGATTTTAAAAGAACAAATTATATTAATTAATATATTTTCTGTTAAACAAAAGAAACTTAATCAGGAAAGATATAAAATACATGTACTGAAAATATCAAACAAACTCTCCAGTCAAATGCTGTATTAAAACAAAGGAAGGAAGAAAAAAAGAAAATCTTTTATCGGGAGTAATCATGAACAAGATGTGAGAATTCCAAACTTTAAGTGAATCCTACATGTGACTGAGCATGATTTGACAATACAAAAAACATGGCGCTCAACATACTGTGCTCATGGTGAAATGAAACAGTCTGTTCATTCATGGATAAGGTGGTCTCTTGAGGGATCAATGGCTGCAATGCAACAACACTGTAAATCCTGCTTCTCTCCAGTCTCATTCCATTTTCTTAGGTATCGCTGACTCCTGCAGATGAATTAAAAAGTTGTCAGTACTCCTGTAATTACCTGTCTCATTGGAAATCTCGTTGTCTGCACAAGGAATGCAATCAAAGCAGCAGGCAGCCTTGCCTTCCTGGGCAGCTTTCCGGAATCCAAGTCTACAGCTCTCACTGCACACCGACTGAGGAATCTAAGAGACATGAAAGCTGTTAGCAAATGTTTGAGCTTTTTTGAAAAATCTGAGTAAATGGAGTATTTCTGAGTATAACTGAATATTGGTTTGGATAGGCTTACACTTACAACTGAAATAATATGTTTTGGTATTGTTAATTTTGGCAGCTTTGGGGCATACATAACACATGTGTTTAAATATTATTCCAATACATGAAGCCACTGTTAAGAATAGGTGGCTAAAAATGTGTTCTCGAAGGTCACGGTATGACTTCAGATTCAATCTATCTCTACACTCTACTGGCCATCAGGCAGAGCTTTTATTTTAATGTAGTTGAGAATGTTGATTGACAACTTCACATGTCTTGGATTCATCATGGAAACAATTCTTGGGGCATTTCTATGCAGAATTTTATAGAAATATTTGTAAGAAATGGGAAAAAACATCACAAAATGGGGTCAGTATTTCATTGTTTACTGTCATGGAAATTTGGAAAGGACATAGAAAGTACACAATCATATTCTTTGATCTCTGATTCTGGTCTGTGAGCATGATGTCATCACCTCCTCTGGCTCCTGAAACATTTTTTCAGCCATGATATACAGCATGGTCACAGTGCCAGGCAAGACAAACCTGTCCTCCTCTGAGTGGATTCTGAGTGGATTTTTTTGACTATTTACTCAAACTAGAAAAGCAAGTATAAAACACACACACACACACACACACACACACACACACACACACACACACACACACCTGTCATTCTATCCTACCTTTTTCAGAGGCTGACAAACTAAAAATGTCACCTTATATTTCTTAGGCTAGGTGATAAACTAAACATATCATTGTTTTGCATCAGTGAGGAAACCCTAACAGACAGTCTATTCATAAGAAATAGGTTCAAGGTAATTTCTCGAACAACCTAAGGCCCACTCCATGGGAAAGAGCAAATCCATAACACTATTGATGATGCTCTACTGTGATTGCATACAGAAACCTAGCATGGCTGCCTCGGAGAGGATCTGCCTAGCAATAGATTGAAACATAATCCTTAACTCACAACCAAACATTGGGCACAGCAATGGGACCCTTGTCAGCAAGTGAAGTAAGATAGAGCAGACAGAAGATGAAAAGAACTCTACTAGAAAACAAACAGCCGCAAATAATCAGGGCCCTAAGTGACTTGAAAGACAAGCACCACCAAAGGACCAGGCATGGAATAGACCTAGGCTTTCTATATGCATATAACCAATTGGAAGCTTAGACTCCATGCTGGTCTCCCACAGAAGGGATGGGGCTGTCTCTGATATGGTCTCAGTTGCATGCCTTTCAATCACTTCTCTCTGGTGTGGCTTCCTTGCCTGGACACTGTGTAAGAGGATGTACACAGTCCTGAGAAGACTTGAAGGGCTGTACTAGACCTTTAGAGTGTGGTTTTCCCTTTTCTGAGGGGCATGGGAGGAAGGATAGGAAGATGATGGAAGGACAGAGGGGAAGGACATAACGGAGGAGCTATAAAGTGAATAACTAAATAAATTTTGAATACAAAACAAAAGAAATATGTGAGCATCAATATAATGTAGGAAGAAACTTTTCCATGGATCAGCCAGAGAATGAGAAAATAGTCTATGTTGACTGTTTTTGTTTGTTTGTTTGTTTGTTTGTTTGTTTTTTGTGAAGATCCTTATGAGTAGCTGAATATTGGCTGGTACTGAATGAGTGTCCAAGGATCTTTACATCCTGAAAATTGTTTTTGTTTTATGAACAGTCAAAGCACAGAGATAAGTCACTACTTACATCTGTAAATGAGGTAGGCCATTGAATCATCTGCTCAGATAAAGAAAGCTGTTGTCCAAGGGGAGCATATGGAGAAAAGGTTCCTATTTTCACATTTAATCCTAGACCCTTAGGGAAATTCCAAAAGTTGAGAATTTCATACTCTGGATCTAAGTTTTTTCTCTGATTCATTACAATGCGACTTCCCACATGATTTTTAAGTAGGCTGTTCTTGAGGAAAGGAAGGAACTGAAAGAGATGTACGAACAGATGTTGAAGGACAACTGAAATACTAAAAACATTTTTTAAGTAAAACAAACATCTCAGTGGTTTTAGCCCATCCTAATGAAAGCCTTCTCTGAAAGAGGCATCACTGTGGCTGAGTAAATGAAAGATTATTGGATTAAAATTCATTAAAATTTGAAAATCATATTCTGTTCAAGTGAAATCACTGAACTAAATTCAACTAAGTATGCAAGAAACCAAGTTACATGGATTCCGCTGATTCAAAGTTCTTTGCAAACCTAGCCACTCCTAGAAACTTTTGAACTATATTTAGGCCTTCCATTCTTAACATGAATGCCCTGAAGTGTAACGCTAACTTTAAAGTGATCCCTCATAACCTTGCAGTAGTGCTCAGAAGCATTTTTGCCCTTAAGTATCTACTGCCCCTACCTCTACTCTGAAAAATACATCCTTGTTTATTGCCAAGAGATTCTGGGGACCTCAAGATGGTGGTGAGCAGTGTGGACTGTGTTTAGAAGCTCTAGTAAATGGTTCAGGGAATTGCACAGAATTCTTCTCCAGGAGAAGAAAGAGTCAAATGGTATTTATTCGCTTATATCTGGACACGAGCCTAAGGGGCATGTCCCACGATAGTCTTCACTTACCAGGAAAGTGGAACAGAGGGGAGGACATCCTTTTGAGATGGTGAGAGAAGCATGGTAGAATGGGGAAATAGAAGGATCCAGAGGGACCTCGAAACCAACTAGAACATTATGATATGCAGATCTGGGCCCAGGGGTCCTGATCAAACTATGACACCACCCAAAGACAATACATGCAGTAAACTCTGAGGCCCTACTCAGATCTAGACAATGGACAGGATATTTCCCACAGTTGAGTGGAGAGTGGAGACTGACTTTCATACAAATTCTGGTGCCCCATATTTGACCATGTCTCCCGAATGAGGAGTCCTGGTAGCACTAAGAGGAAAGATAGCCGACTATCAAGAAAAGACTTGATACTCTATGAGCATATACAGGGTGAGGAGGTCTCCATCAGTCACAATCATAGGGGAGCAGAATAGGGGGAAAGTGGTAGGGAGAGAGAAATGGGAAAATACAAGGGATGGGATAACAACTGAGATGTAATATGAATAATTTGAATATATATATAATATATATATATAGTTATATTTTATAAAGAGATTCAAAACCTATGATGCTAAATTTGAATGCCTTAGGAAATAATAAGATATCACATTGCTAATATTACAATACATAAGAAAGGATATAACCTGCCAGGGGGAAAATTCTATTCCTTCTCCTTTAACATTTGGCTTTATCTGTATTTGTTGAAGAATCATTTCATGGAGACTGTATGCCACAGCATAAACAGCATTATATATATTGTAACCTTCTTCACTCATAGATGAGTCAAATAGGTGTCTGGGCAGTAACTCCAAAGAAGCATTGGGTTGGCAGTTCTCCAAAAGTTGACAATCAACCTCAAAAAATGAGCACTTGAAGAACAAATGCCAAAGCTTAGGAAGATAAATGTCTTCTGGGTACTTGTAGGGATTAACTGTTTGAACAAAATTAGTAAAGTCAACCATCTCCTTATGGTGGTGTGAAAACACAAGGCTTCCATGAAACGAATCTAACATGAAATAATCATGATTGATATCAATATCCCACCGAGAGTTCAAGATCCAGATTTTCCATGTCACTAACTGTTGCAGAATGTGTCGCATTAGACCTTGTAAAGAAGCAATGTCCCCATAAATAACTATTACATTTGCTGATGATTCCTGAATATTCACCAGATTTTTCCATAATGCACTGGAAAATGAATTCCAGGTGCCAAGAATCATTTTCACAAAGGCTATGCAGATTTTCTTACTCTCCATAGCTTCTCTCAACCCTGTGAGAAACTGAGTCCCTCTGTGGTCATCTGGGAGGATCACACCAACCCAGGACCAGTTAAAATGATGCATCAAAGAAACTATGGCAAGTGGCAGAGAAGTGTCTTTGGGGGCCATCTGGTAGAGGAATTTAAACTGATCTGGGTCATTTAAGACAGGATCAAATGGCCCAAAAGTGAGCTGTAGGGGACAAATGGAAACCGGAGGAAAAGCATTGGCAGCACTGGAATCAAACACAATATCAGTTCTGAATATCTTACACCTATCAGAATGGCTAAGATCAAAAATTCAAGTGACACCACATGCTGGCGAGGATGTGGAGAGAGAGGAACACTCCTTCATTGCTGGTGGGAATGCAAACTAGTACAGCCACTTTGGAAATCTATCTGGTGCTATCTCAGAAAACTGCAAATAAGGCTTCCTCAAGACCCAGCTATTCCGCTCCTTGGAATATACCCAAAAGATGCTCCAGCACACAACAAGAAAATTTGCTCAGCCATGTTCATAGCAGCCTTATTCATAATAGCCAGAACATGGAAACACCCCAAGTGACCCTCAGTAGAAGAATGGATAAAGAAACTGTGGTACATATACACTATGGAATACTACTCAGCTATTAAAAACAAGGAATTCCCGAAATTTGTGGACAAATGGATTGAAGTAGAAATGATCATAATGAGTTAACCCAGAAGCAGAAAGACTCAAATGGTGTATACTCACTTATATCTGCATACTAGCCCAAGGGGCATGTCCCATGAAAGCCTTCACTTACTAGGAAACTGGGACAGAGGGGAGGACATCCTATTGGGACTCTAGATGAGAAAATCATGGAAGAATAGCAAAATAGAAGGATCCAGAGGGTCCTATAAACCTACAAGTAGAACATTGTGATAGGCAGATTTGAGCCCAGGGGTCCCGCTCAAACTAAGGCACTAGCCAAGGACAATACAGGTGGTAAACTTTAAAAACCTATCCAGATCTAGCCAATGGGCAGAACATTCTCCACAGTTGAGTGGAGAGTGGGGTATGACTTTCACATGAACTCTGGTGCTTCATATTTTACCATGTCCTTTGGATGGGGAGACCTGGTAGCACTCAGACGAAGGATAGCAGGTTACCAAGAAGAGACTTGATACCCTATGAACATATACAGGGGGAGGTAATCCCCCTCAGGAACAGTCATAGGGGAGGGGAGTAAGGGGAAAATGGGAGGGAGGGAAGAATGGGAGGATACAAGGGATGGGATAACAATTGAGATGTACCAAGAATAAATTAATTAAAAAATGAAGATATTTTTCTCACATTTTAAAACTCAACACAATATAGAATTTTCCAAAATAAAATTACTGACATACTTTCAGTGACCTAGATGGTCTCATTTACTTCTCCGTCCTTTGTATTTCAAGTACTGGAAGTAAGAATCTATCAAGTACTGTCAGACTTTCCTTTGATAGATGATGTCTCCAGGTGTCCCTATTTAACATTTTAAGACATCCAATAATGTCAAAAAAGGATACTTGACTCCTATTTTCCAACCCAAGTCCTCACCTGAGGGACTTTGTAAAGTTGTAACAGTTTCCCTATTTGTGCTGAAACTGTCATTGATGTTCCTGTGAGTGCAGCAGGTGACATTCTCTTTTTTACACAGTTGTAATTAAATAGGGGTTGCATCATCCCTGTAAGCCAAAAATTGGGAGGAAGAAGGATACTCATTTCATAAGGTGCCGAGTTGTAGAGATCAAAGCCCAGAGTTGTGTTGGGTAAAAGATGAGGGTTTCTGTTGACCTCCTCAATGGCAAACACCAGGGCCAGAACAAACAGGTAGTTCTTCAATTTATACCTGCACAGATTTCATAAAAGTATACAGGAGAAAGACAAAAACATAAACCTTAACATTGGTGAAATGGCTATTATAATTCAAGTGCCAATGTTCCTATAATATAATTATTTTAACATCATCTCATGAATGACTTGAATAAGCATGGACCTTTTAAGTAGACATGATTAATTCTTATCACTAATTAATTATGGTCTGAGCCACTGCACTCAGCTGGTAGGCAACTCTTGATCTGTCTAATAACAACGTGTTGGGGAAAGAACATGCACTCTGTAGGATGCCAAAAGACCCCTACACAAAGAATATATTTCATTTTAGTGTCAGATGTGCTGTTCCCAAAAGTTTCCTTAAAGTTACATGTATTAAATTGTACTTCAACTGGATATAAAATGCATAATAATAAAACTTTTACAGGATTTTACTGAAAAGTAATGAAATTATTTTATATTTTAGAAAGATCTATAGAAAAAGAAATTAATTCTACATTAAACGTACTAGAAAAGAATACAAAAAATTATCTTTAAATATAGAATTTTCCTGCTGTGTTTTGAACTTTTAGTCACATTGCTTTTTTTTTATGGTTTGCTTTGGGTTTTTTTCTTCATTAATTATTTGCATCTCTAATTCTTTGTGCTTTCTTACTCGTTTTCAAAAACTCTTTTCCCTTTGAGTAACTGCTGGTGTGACATATCTGACATGCACACTGGCTCAAACAACATTATAATGTTTCCTTCCCTCTTCTATGTCCCTTCTCCTGGAAGCTACTGGGGCTTTCAATATGCATGCTCTGAGCTTGGGTTTCTTTGGACCTTAACGGATTTGTCTAGAATCTTCACATATACAAAACAAGAGATGCTGCATATGTCATAATTGAAAGCTAATAAGTAAGGATGCAATTGTACTGAGCAGAGTGAAATCATGAAAAAACGCAAAATGTAGGAGCAGTCTGACAGGCTACAAAGGCTAAAATAGGAATGTAGAGAGTAGCGATACAAAATCTTAAGTAAAAATCTATTATAAAGATGTCTCAAATCAAAAGCACTGGGCTGCAAAATTAATCAGATGAGAATTCTGTACATCTTTGTGAACTTGTGTACAATTAGAATAACCATCTGAGTCACGTTAAGAAAGCCAAATGCTCTGTGTGTGTGTGTGTGTGTGTGTGTGTGTGTGTGTGTGTGTGTGTGTCCACTTCATATTCATTCTCTTGCATATATCAGGAAGGGACAAGGTTGTATCCTGCAGAACTTGATGGTAAGATTCCAATACTCTGGATACTACAAACTTGAATTATAAAACATGGAGAACTCAAGCCTTTACTCATCTGGATGCCTTATATTTCCTGTCTACATCTCATAGTTCTGAAAGGAGGTGGTTGGCATAGGGAGGGAACTTGAAAAGAAAGGGTTTATTTGGTGTCTTTATTATGGGTAAAATTGTGTCATGAAATACCGTGAAAAAAGAAAAAAGTGATAAGGAAAATGTTTATTAGGCTTATACTTCCACATCATAGTCCAACGCTGAAAGAAGTAAGTACAGGAACTCAAACAGGGCCAAAATATGAAGGTGAGAGGTAATGTATTTCAAGCCCATAAAAAAAATTAACACAAATTTGCTTCTATAAACTCAGAATAATATTTCAGATTAAGAGATAGTTAATCTCTCCTAGAAAAAATACTGTTTTAATTTCATGAACTACTTAGATATTATTTTTGATTATAGAAAATACTTATAGAACACAATCCTTTCATTCATCAAAGACAAGAAAGACAGTCGTCGCTCATAAGAAACTGAATGTGTGGTCTTTTCACATATGGGCTTGTTGCTTGATATAGAGAAAATACAGATGTACATCGGTGCCTGAGCTGCTGAGAATAAAGAGCAATGAAAAGGAGAGAAACTGACACATCAGCTATGATGAACTAAAAGGGGCTCCACCCAGCATCCAAAGTCCCCACTCTGCTAGGTCTATGTGACAAGTTTGTGATCTTATTTGAAATGAAATATGATCCTCAAGAAACAGAATCTGCCTTGAATTACTGCACTGAAGTATAGATTATTGCATCTACATATAAAATGTTGGATTTTTGGACATCTATACAATACTAGTTTCAAATTATTACTTAGTTTAACAGTTAGTTTAAATGTGTTGTCATACTCAAATATCTGATTTTCTTCTACATCTGAACATATTTCTTCCACCACAGTTCCTGAATTGTTCACTTTACACCCCACCAAGTTATAAAAAACCACACAGTAATGTCACTTAGAGAACTATTCACTTTCATAACTATATTTTCCTCCTATCTTTCTAACAAATTTTCATGTGTTAATATATTTTTACATTCTATTGCTTTATCTCAGGAACATTTTAATTGATCCTTAGATATGTGGGATGTCTCTGTTGGACCAGGACACTTTATTTCCTCTATAAAGAGACACATTTAAACATTTATTATTAATTTGTCTAAGAAAATCAGGCTTTTCTGATGTTATTCTTTAACCTTGCATATATCAGAAAAGTTAAAAACTGGTCTAATGTGTCCAATCTCACATAAAAGGCATATGTTATTGTGCACCCATATAAATACGGAAAAACAATGAAATCTGTAAATGTTTATAAAATCTATCTGTCAAAAAACAAGGATTAGCAATGAAATACTGAGATGCAAATAAATAAGATAGAAAAACATATGTGTAAATATGAAAGTGCTCACAAAATTTAATGGTGATAGACCTCTTGTGAAATCAGCTGTATGTAACATAGCTACTATTCTTCACTTTAGCACCATTCTAGACACTTAGAAGATTTTTGATTCAGGGGCATCCTGTCTTCTGACAAGAGCACATTGGACTTGAAGAAAGCCCCAGAAGTACCATTAACTTATCCATACTCTGAAATAATAACACTGAAAATATTCATATTATCTGGCATTACAAGCATCACGAATGAAGATCGTGATCTTCCAATGACATGTGGGGAATGCAAAATGAATAACATCAAAATGATCACATTTCCTTTGAAGAGGACACACTTGATAATATACTTGTATATTTGAGAATGGAAAGAGATGGTGGAAAACAGTTTTAATTGTTATATCATTGACATTAGAAGAATTCTGAACCATTACACTAAATAATTGTACTTACTGTATAAAAACGTCATGGAAATAGTGTGTTGCCGTAAAAACAAAAACGTTTTTGCTTGTGTAGTAAGTATGAAGAGGGAAAAATGCACCAATTGTCACATCTCCTTCACGGGAAAATCCATCCTTGACTGTTACATAGCACTCATTGTCAGTAAAGGCACCAACAAAATTGGGAGCATACAGCAGTGCAAATGTCAAAATCCAGAACATCCTGTCAACACAAGTACATGCCTAGCCATGAGAATGGTGTGTTACAGTTATCTTTATAAAACTGTGTTTGTTTTGGTAGATACAGATCTAAAAATGCCCACCAGGAATATACTCAGCCCAAGTGTTTGTGAACATGTGTGTGCCTCAACTTTGTTAATGAGTGCAGCAGTTACGATAATCACCCCAAGTTCTTTCTGGCACTTCTGCCACTTTCATGGAGATTTCTGAAAACCTTTGTTCCCTTAGGCTCTGCATCTGAGGCCCTGTGTTCTGCTTAAAAACAAGTTGGAAAATATGTTTTGAATCTTCTTCACTAGGCACGGGTACAATTATTTCTGCAAACATGATAGACAGCAAGAGCTCAGGGATCCAGATTCTGGTTGCGCTATTTTGGCCATGTTTGAAGTAAGAAACTTTTCACAACTTTGGCTGATGAAAACAAGCCACATCAGAGGTTGCCATGGAAGGTGATTTGAGAAAAGGGCTGAAAATACCCATGCCATGCATACACAGGAAAAGTATGTGCAACATGCTTTTCCAAACCAAAGTCAATCAATGGAAACAACTCTTCCTACTGACTCTGAGTGTTTCTGAATTTTCATATGATAAATAAACATGCATCTGAAGACAATATGATGTCTAAACACAACACAGTCGGCTTATTTCCAACTTTGGAAAAGCCAATAGTTCTGATACATTCCTCACTTACTTAATTTCAGTGTAGAATCAAGCTCCTCTTTATATTCCAAGATTTAAACTTCATTTCTACTCTTTTCCTTTATCCTCTCCTATTCTTTGTGTAGACATGCCTGTGTGATCCATCCCTGCCATCTAGAGCCGTCCTTGCACCGAGTACACAGAAGGAAGGTAACCAGAGCAGGAATCTGCTTCCTAGCCACCAGGAGTGTAGGGCAGTGAAGGTACAGTGTATTGTGATGTGGTAATGAAAGGATACCCCCTAAAATAAATAGACTCCACTAAGTAAGGATGGGTGACTAGAGTGAACAAACATTCAGGTGAAACAACAATAAAAAGCACCATGACAAGACGTGTTAACAGGACAGACTGTAGCTTGGTGGGACTTTTTTGTTCAGATTAACAATATGCAGTGAGCACATAGCAGCCAGATCCTGTCTATTATAAGAATGTAGGCAATGAAAAGGCACAGTCAAACCTGCTTCTCAGTAATTCACAGGTCAGTGCAATTGTTGGGAATAAGGAAAACCTGAATTCCAATCAACTAAAAGCTGCTCCTCCTTTATACACAAGCATTAAATATGCAGAATAGGAAGTTACTTGAAACATTCCTCCAGAAGATTCTTTGATTCAGAGTAACCATGGGATTTAAAACACATGCAATTGCCTCTAGTTTGTTCCTTGCCTACTATCATTTTCCCACTGTAGTGAGGTGCGACGTGGGGTTCCTGATTAAGAAATAAGTCCAATTTTCTGACTTTCTATGGCTTCTAAACAAGGTCCACACCACTCACCGCCACCTTGGAACATTGAATGGCTAAGAAACACTTAAAGAAATGCTCAACCTCCCTACTCATCATGAAAATGCAAATCAAAATGACCTTGAGATTCCATCTTACACCTATCTGATTAGTGAAGATCAATTACTCAAATGACAACACACGTTGGTGAGGATGTGGTGAAAGGAGAACACCTCTCCATGCTGGTGAGAGTGCAAACTGTTTCAACCACTCTGGAAAGGAGTATGGCAACTTTCTCAGAAAATTGGGAATAGCTGTACTCCAAGCTATACCACTCCTGGGCATATACCTGAAAGATGCCCCACCATGCAACAAAGACATTTGTGCAACTATGCTCATAGCAGCCTTATTCATAATAGCTAGAACCTGGAAAAGACCAAGATGTCACTCAATTGAAGAATGGGTGAAAAAAACTGTAGCCATCTACACAATGTAATACTATTCAGCTATTAAGAACAAGCAAATCTTGAGTCTTGCTGGCAAATGGATGAAATTAGCAATGATCATCCTAAGCAAGATAACCCAGACCCAAAAAAGACATGCATGGTATATATTCATTCATATGTGGATTTTAACCCAACATAGACAGCCTAGGAGAGACTCTACCCAGAAGGATATACAGTCAGTTACAGTTATTTAAAGCTGGACATTGGACAGACTCCCAAGAGTGTAGGTTGGCCCTGTCAGGCCACAGAGGAAGAGGTCATATGTAGTACAGAGGATAGTAGATAAACTAAGGTCAGATGTTAGGCGAGGAGAGCTCTCCTATCTAAGGACTAGGGGAGGGAGGGAAAGGGAATAAAAGAAGACAAGGGATCAGGGGCAGATGAGTGAAAGGGTTGGATCAGGAGGGGATGAGAGAGGGGGCTGCAATTGAGATGTAAAGAACTCAAACTACAGAACAAGTAGGTAATTTGTATTCCTGATCCCACTACATGGGCATAGTTCTGAACCTGCAGAGGTATGAATGTAAAGACATAGAGAGACCTCATGTTGACCACAGATTCTCTGTGACTTAGTATTAGAGGCCACTACTAGTAAGGCATGAAAGAAGATTTGCAAATGCCTTACGTCGGCCAATACAATGACAAGAAAATTACCTTTAATTGTTCTGTGCATCCTGCACACCTCATACAATTATACTATTGGAACTGTATAATGCTTGAGAGAAATTATGTTTTCAGAACAAAAGAACCAGCTGGATCAGACCTGACAGGAATCATTCCTCTCAGCACAATGGACACTGACATCCTGCATCTCCTAGTTCCATCCTCTGATGATTCTGTGGCTGTTACCCATCAGATTTGGACACCTTCCCAAAGATTGTTGGAGAAAATCTCTGACCCAATTTCGACCATGATTTCAATCTCCTACTAAGCCTGGAATCTCTCAACATTTAAAAACTGAACCACAAATGCAATCACTAGATTGCTTACGTATTCTCTCCAATTTTGGGGGGCCCATTCCTAGGTATTATTCACCCCAATTCAACCTGAAGAAACCTTAAGAGAGTGATGCCACATTCCCTCTAGGGGAGGGGTTGTATTGTTTTTGGTTTCTTCGCTTGATCTACAAATGCTTATTCTCATCGGGAGGTGGTCATAAGTCATTATTGGCATTATACAGAGAAAAGTTAGGGGGAAAGCAGGAATATTTCTCTTTGCCTTTATCTTGCATATGTAGGCAAGGAGATGGGAGTTGAAAGGAAAGGAAGGGAGATTTAGCAACATAGAAGGTGAATAGAACAAAAGCTAGATGTTTGAACCTACGCTTTAATTCAAGGCCTTAATTGCTACTTATAATGAAGGTTATGTCTAAGTCATCACTATAGAACTCAGTATATTGATACAAAACATGGGCATGTCAGATACTTGGCAGATTTTAACACAAGAATATATATCCTAAGTCTAACAGATAGTTATGATTCTATCAATACATGTGGTAAAATAGTTGAATAAGTTCTACAAAAGCCTAAGAAACACACAGAATATAGCATTTAAACTTGTTCTTCCAATCCAAAATTTCTTTGACAACAAAACAACGTAACTCCTGACAACACCCAACTGACCTCAAAGAAGATGATGAGCCTCATTATCGACATAGTTTCATAGGTGGCCAACCAGCCACTGAGCAAAATGTCCTCGTTCCTGCCACGAATAGAATCTGCCTAAAAATGGGCAACTTATTTGCAGGCAGAGTCGACAGCCATACTCTGTCAAGACTGGGTAAGCAAGTCCTCAATAGTTCCTGCCCTGCGAACCAGTCTGGCAGAGATATGAAGCCAGAAAACTGAAGATGAGGCTCCTACATTATATAGTGTATTGGGTGACTGGTCAGGCATTAAATGTTCTTTAGTCAATTTGTACATTTTGGAAGCTGCTAACTCGCACTGCTGGTTCACTCAGGAATTTAGTTCCTTCTTAAGTCTCTGAGGGGCACTGAAGACAAGATAGTATAGTTTTACAACCAAGTTTAGTTCGTTAGGGGACAAGGTCGTTTTAGATCAAGATGAAGAAGTTAAGCTATTAGAGTTGAGATAGGATAGAGACTGAATTTCATTCAGAAATTTAGACTCAACAAGACAGGAGAGACACTCACTTCAAACAGGACGAATGCAGATGAGCAATTCACTATGAATGTAACATGTATAGAACTCTTTAGTCTTATGATTGTCTCATGGTTCTCCCTGCTATTGTAGTGTGTTTTTCTTTTGTACATGTGTAATAAAATAAATGTATCATAAAAATGCAATTGGAGAATGTTCAGGAAAGAGGACTGGGCATTTACTATGTATTGCTGTCCTTGACTTTTTCTGACAAAAAAAAATCACTGTTATAATATCTGAAGCAAGTGATTCTAAAAATGTAATCTATTGCTGGTACAGGATATCATAATTCAAGAAAAACGTAAGAGACAGCAAAATAGGTTCTCACAATAATATAAGAATGAACATTGAAGAAAAATAAGTTAGTCAATAAAAAGATGGAATTGACTGTGAAAAATGGGTTTGCCCCTGCATTTAAGGTGTAACTGAGTAGCCGAGTCCCATGGCCTCATCTGTTGCTAGGAGAGCAGACTATGTTGAAACTGTGCTTACTTTCACTCTGTCAGTTTCAGAGTTAGGAGAGCAAAGTTATTATTTTAAATCTATACTTTCCTTCAATCTGTATTACTCTGGGTCTCAAATAAAACCTTATGCAAAAACAGACGCTGCAGCTATGGTAACTGATTCCCTAATTTTTTTTATTTTTTCTATGATGAAGTTGTCATTGAGTAGAGTTCTTCAGTATCCATGTGTGAGTAGTCTTTTTGTTGCTTCTGTTGTTGTGGTTGTGGTTGTGGTTGTGGTTGTTGTTGGTGATGTTGAGGTCCAGCTTTAGTCCTCGGTGACCTGACAGGATACAATGTATTATTTCAATCTTCTTGTATCTCTTGAGGGTTGCTTTGTGACCTACTATATGATCACTTTTGAAGAAGGTTCCATGAGCAGCTAAGAAGAAGGTAGAACCTTTTGTGTTTCTGTGAAGAAGTCTGCAGATATCTTTGAGATCTACTTGATTCATGACATAGGTTAGGGTCATTATTTCTCACTTAAGCTTCTGTCTCACTCACCTATTCTTTGGTGTAAGGGGATGTTGAAGTCTCCCACTAATAATGCGTGGGTAATGAAGTGTGGTATAAGATACATTAATATTTCTTTTACATATGTGATTTAACTTGCAATTGGTACATAGATGCTCAGAATTATGATGTTATCTGGGTTGAATTTTACTTTGATGTATATGAAGTGTCCTTCCTCAACTCTTCCGATTAATTTTGGTTGAAAGTCTATTTTATTGCATATAAGATTGACTACAGCAGATTACTTCTTGTGTCTGTTCTCTTAGAAGAACTTTTTGCACCCTTTTACCCTGAGGTAATGTCTATCATAGTGGCTGATTTGTGTTTCTTGAATGCATCTGAATGTTGAGTTTGTTTGTTCATCCATTCAGTCAATCTATATATTTTATTGGAGAGTTGAGGCAGTTGATGTTGAGAGAGATTAATGACCAGTGACTATTAATGTCCCTTGATTTTGATGTTGCTTGGAGTAGTGTATTTGTGTGTTTGTATGGTTTTTGTTTTGCTGAAGTGAAGTTATATATTTCTTGTGTTATCCTTGTTGTAGTTAGCCACTTTGGGTTGGAGTTTTCCTTCAAGTAACTTCTCTAGGGGTGTATTTGTGGATAGGTACTGTTTGAATTTGTTTTTGTCATGGAATATATTGTTTTCTCCATCAATGCTTATTGGAAGGTTTGCTGGGAATAGTAATCTGGACTTATATCGGTGGTCTCTTAGGCTTTGCAAGACCTCTGCCTAGGGTATTCTGTCTTTAATGGTGTCTTCTAAGAATTCGTGTGTCACTCTTATATGCTACTTTGTCTTTTTCCTTTTCTGGTATTAATATTTTTCTTTGTTCTCTACATTTTTTTGCTTGATTGTGTGTCAGGAGGATGTTTCCTGGTCTATTCTATTTGTTATTCTGTAGGCCTCTTGTTTGGCTACTCTAAGGTCCTCAGTCTATTTAGATGCATCTTCCTGTATTTATTTCATTTATTTCCTCAAATATCATCTTCATTATTAAATATATGAGGTCATGTTCCTGGGCTTCAATTGTGTGTGAATTTCCAGAGTTTATTGCTTTGGGATAACTGGGATCTGGAAATGCCATAGCATTTTCACTGTTTTTGTGGGGTTTTTTGTTTGTTTCTTTGTTTCTTTGTTTGTTTGTTTGCTTTTGCTGACCTTTAATCATCTTGCTGTTTTTAATTTTGGATAATAGTTTCTGGTGTCTTTCACAAACCAGTGAAAGCAGATCGAGTGACTGGCTATAAGATGACAACCCTCAACTGTGGGGATCAGATGACTCCTCCCTGGATCAGAAAGTTGATGTAGGTTTAGGGCTGGGTGACTTTTTTCCACACCCTGAGTTCCGCACTGGGACAGCACACACTGATGCTGGCGCTCTGCACTCCACTGTTCAGTCCAAGCGAGTGTAGGTACAGCCTGCTATCCTGAATTTGTCCGAGTTTTAGACACCTTGCCCATGGCCACCAGCGTCCGTGGGCCTTGGTTCAGTCTTCAAGAGAGCACTGCTGGTACAGTGTGCTAGTCTGCAGGTTTGGCTCGGCTTTGGAGACCGTGTCCCCACCCACGTGGGTCCTGGGTCCCTTTGTGATCCAAAGTCAGATCTATCCCACATACACACTGCGTTCTCTCCCCCCAACTGTGTCAGTGGACACTAATACTGGTGCTCTGGAGCCCACAATTCTGTCGGGGAGAAAGAGTGTGCAGGAACAGTCCATTAGGGGGTGTTAGCCCACCGCACTGGGGCCCTTTGTTCTTGTTCTGTCTGCCATAAAGTGCACTACTGTGCCATAGCCTGTGGCATTTGGCTGAGCTTTGGAGAACATGTCCACAGCTGCCTGAGTCCCTGCCTGGGGCCTCCTTCCTGCAGTGAACCAGCAAGGTGATCCAAAAGTCAGATCTATCCCATAGCCACACTCTGGGATCATCCTGGGCCAGCAGACACTGACACTGGTGCTCTAGCATAGCATAGCCCGCCATTCTGTCAAGGACAAGGCAGGTACATCCCAATTAGCCTGCAGTTCTCTGGGCTTTGGTGAGCTTGTCTGTGTCTGCACATGTCCTGAGTTTCTCTATGGACTGTCAGGTGCTCTAATATCAAATCTACCCATTCATCTGGAGTCTAGCCTGAACCAGCAGATCCAGATACTGACACTTCACCACACACAGTCCAGAACCACTTACAAATTTCGATATGTACAGCTCAAATGCTGCTCATTTACATGTCAGCATCCATACTCTGGGGACTGGACATCTATCATCCAGGGGCCAGGTAGATGGCCGGAGGCCAGACCCACCTGTGCTCTGCACCTTGTGGACTGCTCTCACCAATGTCTCCTAGGGTCTTGTAGGTTGTAGTTTCCAGCCCAGTCCCTAGGCTCTGCCCTACCAATCAGATGCAGTGAGTGGTCAGTACCATCATCTTGGATCCCTCAGGTGACATTTTTCAACAGATCATCAACATCCCTGGCTATAAAATCAAGCAGTAATAAATGGGACTTCATGAAACTTAAAAGCTTCTATTCAGAAAAGGAAACTCTAAATAGAAAAAAAAAACACCTAAACACATGCAAAAGTCATGACCAACCATACATATTAAAGAAAGCTAATATCCGAACTCATGAAACTGAACACCACAAAACCACATAATCACATTACAATGGGATACATACTTATGAAGAGAATTCTCAACAAAAGGAATGTCAAATAGTAGAGAAACCATGAAAGAAATGATCAATGTCCTCATTCATCAAGGAAGTGCAAATCCAAACAACACTGAGAGTCTATCTTACTCCTGTCAGAATGGCTGAGATTAAAACTCAAGTGACAGCATATACTGGTGAGGATGTGGAGAAAGGAGAACACACATCCATTGCAGATGGGAATGCAACTTTGCACAACAACAGTGGAAATCAATCTGGCATCTTCTAAGAACATTGGGAATAACTCTACCTCAATGCTTAGCTGTACCACTCCTTGGTATACATGCAGAAGACACTCTACCATACAACAAAGACATTTGCTGAACTATATTCACACCTGCTTTATCCATAATAGCCAGAATTTAAAAACAAGCAAGACTTCCCTCAACCAAAGGATGGATAAAGAAACTATGGTAAATTTACATATTGCTCCTAATTATAATGAAGGAAATCTTGAAATTTTCAGGCAAATGCATAGAACTAGAAAAGATCATCCTCAGTGAGGTAACCCTAAACCAGTAAGACACACATTGTATAAACTTCCATATAAGCAGATATATTTATATTTATATTTATGTTTATATTTATAGTTATAGTTATAGTTATAGTTGTACATCACAGAATATCTGTGATACAATCCAAAGACCTAATGAAACTAAATAACAAGGAAGTCCCTAGGGATGTGGCTTGATTCACATTTAGAAAGGCAAATAGAGTAGATATAGTAAGAGGCTAAAGACAGTGAACCGAGTGGGAGTCTAATATAGATGTTCTCTGAAAGATTCCACCCAGCAGTGCATCAATGCAGATGCTAAGACACAATAGAGCAAGGGGCATTATATGAGAGTGGGGGAAGAAACCAAGAGGGGACAGGATCTTCACAGGGAAACCAGCAAAGAAAAAAATCTGCACTCAGGGCACCTTCAGAGACTGATGCACCACCCAAGGACAAGTCATGGTGAAAACGTACATTCCTGTTCAGATGTAGCCAATGGGCAGATCTGTCTCCATGAGGCTTCCTAGGATGGGATGCAGAGCTATTTCTGTCACAGACCCTGGTGCCCATATTTGATCACTTGCACTGGAAGGGCAGCCATACCAGGCCACAAAATAAGATAATAAACATTGTACTAAGAAAACTTCATATGGTGTGGTCATACAGTAGTGAAACAAGGACTTTGAGGGGCCTCTACTTGCCACCTGTTTGATGACCCTCATATCAAGTACACAGAGGAGTAGGAGGCCATCCATGCCTTGAAGGAAAGCAAAAATTCTGTCAAATGGAAAGGGAGCAGGAGAGCTGTCACTGCCCTGACATGGGAGCAAAAGAGCCAGCCCTGCCCTGATAACACGGGAGCTGTAGAGCCAGCCATGCCATGATACCAAGTGCCCCTTCCATGATAACATGGGAGTTGGAGACCTGGCCCTGCCCTGAGGATAGGGGATTGGGAGAATGGGCCCTGCCCTGATGACATGGGAGCAGGTGAGCTAGCCCTGCCCTGACAACATGGGAACAGGAGAGTGGTCCTTGCCCTGAAGAGAAGGAAGTGAGAGAGCAGGCCCTGCCATGATGACACAGGAGTATGTGTAGGCTCTGCCCTGAGGACAAGGAATCAGACTCTGCTCCGGGGCTCTGAGTCATCCTCACTCCAGCATCGACCCCATGTATGACCTGCTAGAACACAGGAAGGAGATGGACTTGCATATTCAAAGATTAAGAATCTCCTCGACATGACACACAGCAACAATGAAATTTCTCACAGCAGTCCCACTGAGGATCCAGTAACGGTAGTGTAGGCCTGAAATCAGACCCATGACTCATAGCAATGAAGATTTGAAAGTAAAGATATGTGGACAAATGTCTATACTGCATGATACACTACAGCTTCTGTGACAAGATGTTTGTTTGTTTGTTGGTTGTTTGTTTGTTTGTTTGTTTTCTTTTACTGTGGAGAACATGCAAAGCAGAGGGCAGATATGAGGGGATGGGGAGAGGAGAGGGATTTTGGTGCATATGTGAAGATCATAGACATTCAATAAAAGAAAAAAAGCAAAAATAAAAACACTCAGTTTATTACAGTGAAGAATAAATGCTCTTCTGCAGAATTTTAGTAATTCCATCTTCTGTAATGTCTTTTGCTCACACGGCTTGCCTCTGCTCCAATGAATTGTACTCATAACAACTCATGAACTACCTGAACAATCACTCATATCTAATTTCTTATCTCCATATCTCTAGAAATCTACAAGTTACAAACATGCATCCACTGTGGAACTGTAAAAAAGGAGACTTCGTTGTTCTCCTCATGTAACAAAATATTGAAATATGAAAATAGGAGATTCGAAACGCAATTTATATCATGAAATTTATTCTCAAAATCACTGACACAAAAGAATCCATACAATTGATGCTTGAGAAACAATTTGTTGTCATAATTTACAATATATGCAGTAGAGCATAACGGAACCTTCTGTTGCACAAAAATTTTTTAAATTTATATGAAATTTAATATGTATTAATCAGTAAAGGATCAAATCAATATAACCTGTCTGAATGTCAGGACACATCTTAATTACCAGAACTTTGTAGGCAGGGAAAGGAACATACCCACGGTTTATTCCACACTGTTGTATTAAGGGACTGAAGGATAACAAAATATACATAGTAAAACTTTCTTCCAGAAAAAAGTAGAGCATGGATTTTAAATATAAAAAGAGTAACGGTTCCAGTGAAAAGGGACATTAGTACAATTGAATGAGGACTTATGAAGCCTCATAGTCTGATCTCGTTATACCTAAATAAGAGATATAGAATGGTGTGGTACTTGTTTCAACCATTGTCTTTAATTTGTCAAAATAGATTGATATTAATGTTTAACTAAATTTTAACTGACTCTTTCTTTTTGAATGGATTTTATGCCTGATGTCAACACAGGAGTTCCTATCTGGCCTTAACAAAATAATGTAGCACTTAGGGGCAAAAATCAAGCCAAGGAGTGCTGAACTGGAAGCCAAGATAGAGAAAACTTCCATAGCCACCATGACCTTCCCCTTCGTGCTGTGGTACACAGGGAGGAAGGTGACCCAGACACAGAAGAATACCTGCATACTGAATGACAGAAACTTGGCTTCATTAAATGTGTCGGGCAGATTCCTGGACAGGAAGGCCATGGTGTAGCTCCCAAGTGCCAAGAAGCACAGGTACCCCAGGACAGAGTGGAAGGCGATTGCTGAACCCTTGTTGCACAGAAGGATGATGTGGCCATGTTCAGCATGAGCATCTTGATCAATGAAGGGTGGAGAGGTGAGCAGCCAGATCCCACAGAGAACAAGTTCAATCAGAGTGCACACGGGAATGATCAAATTAGGGGCCCTTGATACCATTAGCCACCTCACCATTCTAGCTGGAACAGTGACCCTGAATGCAATAACCACTGTAATAGCTTTGGCCAACACTGTGGAGAGAGCCACAGTGAACAAAACTCCAAATGCTGTCTCCTGCAGGATGCACGAGGCTGTGTTGGGCTTTCCAATGAAGAGCAAGGAACTGAGGAAACAGACGATGAGTGTCAGTAACAGGGTGTAGCTGAGAGCCCGATTATTGGCCTTGACAATGGGTGTGTCTCTGTGCTTTACAAAGACTGCAAGAACTACAGCTGTGAGAACAGAGAAACACAGCGCTGTGATGGTGAGAGTCATACCTAAGGGGTCATCAAAGGCCAAAAAACTCACAGATTTCTGGAGGCAGTGGTTCTTCTCCAAGTTTGCATAGTGACTTTCTGGACACTTGACACAATGATCCATATCTGTTCAGAAATGAAGGTGATTGTGAGTCAATCTTCAGGACTTGTCTTTCCCAACAAATTCTTACTCCACCCTAACCTATTGAAATAATTTCTGACTCATCTTCCTTTATTGTTTCTGAAAAATTTAAATACTCTGTGAATAATTTAAAATCTATGCAGTCATCTTTGGCTATGTTGACACAAATGGGAGAACCCTAGGGTTTTTTTCCTAATCTTTGTATCCTTTTCCTGAATTTGTAACGCTGTTTCATCTATTTGGTAAGTCATAAGATTAAAGAACAATATATATAAATGTGATTTCACTCAGATACTACCTTATTAAAATCACTAATTTCTGTATAGATATTTGTGTGTATTAAAATATAGACAATAATCTTTGAAAATCATTTCTTATATGCTGTTGTAAGCATTGGTCACATATTTCCTTATTTCCATAAACTCCTTTGTGTACATTACTTTGGTTCATTGTATGAATGGTTTTGAAATAATCTATGCCATTACATCTTGAATTTCAAATCATTCACTAGTAGTATGTTGATACAAGTAGTAATAGCATTATATTTTAACATATAGGGAGAGAATTCTTGTAATATTTATATGTATTAAAAAGAATACTTGAATATTATGCTCTTAACATTTGTTTATTTTATCCTGAATTTTAAGAACCAATATTCATAAAGTGTGGTTGTGCATGCCTTAAATCTGAGCACTTGGGAGCTCAGCTGTGAGAACAGAGAAACACAGCGCTGTGATTGTGAGAGTCATACCTAAGGGGTCATCAAAGGCCAAAAAACTCACAGATGGATCAATCTGAGTTCCAGGTCAGCTTGGTCTACAAAGTGAGTCCCAGACAGCAAAAGCTACACAGAAAAACCCTATCTTGAAGAAAAACAAAAATGATACAAAGAAAAAACAAAAAGAAACACATACACCATGGTATATAACAAAATGTTTCTGTTGCGTTAAATCGTTGTGTATCTGAAAACTATCACCTCATCAAAGAAGTTTCTCTGTTTTACAATGTGCACTGAATGTTTATCAACTCTCCTGTCAGGAGAATCAAGTGTCTATTCTGATAGATTGGTTTGTTTCTCTCTAGTGATTATGGAACCCTAATAATTTTTCTCAAGATATGTTCTCAAGCTAATCACACACAGCTTATTTCATTGCTTCTATTATGAGTGTTTTGCTGTAACTTTTCTGTTGTACAATGTGGGCTTTAAGTGGAGAATTCCAACTCTGACTTAATTTAGGTCCCTGATATATGTTTCATTAACTAATTTTTATATGTGTAACATTTCTTTATTAAAAATACATTTTACTTACTCCATAATATTGAATCACTGATATTTTCAAATTTGATTTTGATCACATATATGTGGTCAGCCTATTTTGACTTACATATGGTTTCAAAATATAGTCACTAACACAAAACTGTGTAGGTTATCGTATTCATGACTGTGGTATTCAAACTGGGTATATTGAATGAATTTATGGACTTAGCATATAGCTAAAGTGCAGGGGACTGATATTTATCAAAAGATTATTGCTATGAACACACATAAAATTTGATGGTCTGAGTGGAGCATATCACATAATGAAAAATTTGATGCTCAAATTTAGCTTCATCTGCTTCCTCTAAAACAACATTGTAAATGGTTTTATCTTTACATTAAAACTCAAAGAACCCTCTCTTTATGGTGATCTGTGATGATCTAAGAATCTGTCGATGATCCTAAGTATAAGTGATGCTTGAATCCCCATCCATAAAGTACTTATAAAACATCTATTTCAACACTCAAGAAATATAATGGAAGCCTGCTACCAAGAAGAGATTTGATACACTATGAGCATATACAGGGGAAGGAGGTCCTTCTCAGTCACAGTCATAGGGGAGAGGAGTAAGGGGAAAATGGGAGGGAGGGAGGAATGGGAGGATACAAGGAAGGGGATAACCATTGAGATGTAATATGAATAAATTAATAAAATAAAATATAAAAAAGAAATATAATGGAAATCAAGGCAAAATGGTTGCAGGGTGAAAGCTTCAAATTGTTTCCTTCTGGAAAACATGTGCATGTCACTGAGGGACTCTCAATAACTGTGCATAAGTTCACCGGTTGGTTCTGATTGAGGATGAGATGAAGAAGAATGAGGGAATTATCTTCTCCTTCCCTGCTAAACTATATTCTGCTTGAATAACAACTGATGAGTATATCCAGCTCCAAGATACAATCCGAGTTCAACAAACGAGAAAATGTCAGTGATTGAACAAAATATGTCCTCCAGAGAAGTGAAAACAATCAGAAAACTTGTAAAGAGATAGTTAAGAATGAGATGAGTTTTAAAGTTCGCAAAAGAGGGAGCATAGTTCGGATATATATCAAGGATATTTGGGAAAATATAAAACAGTGAACTGGACAAAAATAAACAAAGTAGAGGTCATGTCTCCTAGAAAGCCAGGTGCCTTGCCTCGATACCGTCTCCTCTCTCAGTTCTTCCAGATCCTATCCCATAATATCACCCTTAGTGCTACAACAGAACATCAAATACAGCCTCCCTGTGTCCCTGCCCAAATTTTTGATCTCACACATCATCCTCTCCTACTCTTATTCTTGCACTCATCACTGTGTACTAGGTTCCAACTCAAGCAGGCAAATCCTTCTACATCACAGGTCATACCTACCAGAAAACCAGGTAGGCTGCCTACAGACATTCTCCTTTCTCTGTTTTCCTGAATGTATGCCTGCTAATTCTTAACTATAGCAAGCAACATATAAAATGTAGGGAAACTTAAAGTAATTTCATTAAACTTGGGATCAAAACCAGAAACAGAAGGTGGCTAGAAAGCCATAGTCACCCTGACACCTAAACAAAAGAAAATCCCAACAGGGAAGAAAATTTCAGACCAGTTGACCTTATGAACAGTGGCACAAACATAGGCAATAAAATCTCACAAACACAATGGCATATCAAAAATATCATGCACCATGATCAAGTAGGCTTCATTTCAGGCCTGTAGGCATAATTCAACATACAAAAATCCTTCAATTTGTTCCGTCATAAGCAAACTGAAAGAAAACAATTACATGAACATCCTAATAGATGCTGAAAAGCTTTTGACAAAATCCAACACAATAAAGGTACTATACAGCAAGCCATAGCCAACATAAAATAAATCGAGAGAAACAGAAAGGAATTTCACCGAATTCAGAGACAAGATAAAGCAGTCCACTTTCTCAGGATCTACTCAATGTAGTACTTGAAATTTTATCTACAGCAATAAGACCACTAACAAATATCAAGGGGGTATACAGTGGAAGGAATGAAGTCAAAGTATCCCTGGTTGCAGAGAATATGATAGTATACATAAGTGATCCCCAAAATATGCAAGAGAAATCCTATGGCACATAAATACCATCAGGAACGTGGCTCGTTATAAAATTAATTCAAAAAATTAGTAATGCCACTTTATAAAAATGAGAAAAAAAGCTGAGAAACAAATTAGGGATACAATACCCTTCACAATATCCACAGATAATATAAAGTGTCTTGGAGTACCTCCAACCTAGTAAATGCATGTCATATATGACAAGAACATCAACTTTCTGAAGGAAATTTTAGAGAAAACCTCAGAAGATGGACAGATATCCCATGCTTGTGCATGAGCAGGATTAACATAATAAAAATTGCCACCTTACCAGCAGCAATCAACAGATTCAATGCAATTACCATCAGCATCAAACACAATTTTTTACATAAGTTGAAAGATAAAATCTCCACTTTCCATTGAAATATGAAAATCTCAGGAGTGCTCAAACAATTCTTTACAACAAAAGTATTTCTGTGATGTCATCATCTCAGAGATGACTCAGTTTCCTTTGAGTAGACACTTGCTCAGTTTCAAGGTGTATTTTGGCTTTTTCTTATTTCTGTTATCATTTAAGTCCAGCTTTAGTTCATGGTGATACGATAAGGGATTATTTCAATTTTCTCATATCTGTTTAGGATTGATATGTGACCATTTACATTGACAATTTTGGAAAAGGTTCCATGAGGTTCTGAGGAGCATATGTATTCTTTGGTGTATTGGTGAATGTTCTGTAGGTGTCTGTTAGGTCCGTTTGATTCATGATATCTGTTAGTTTCATTATTTCTCCAGATTGTTTTTGTCTCAATGATCTGTCCTTTGTGAAAGTGGAATGTTGAAGTCTCCCATACTAATGCGTGGACTTCAATGAGTGATTTTAGCTTTAATAATGTTCCTTTTACAAATGTAGGTGCTCTTTTCTTTGGGGTGTCGATGGTCAGAATTGAGATGTCATTCAGTGGGATTTTTCATTGACCAGTATAAAGTGTCCTGTCTCATCTCTTTTGATTAATTTTAGTTGAACGTCTATTTTATTGTATATTAGAATGGCTACTATAGCTTGCCTCTTAGATCTGTTTTCCTGTTATTTTTCTAATGAGAGACAGAATAGAAGTAGATTAGGGTAGAGAGGGATGTGAGGAGGATTCGGGATATATAAAGGGAGGGGAAATTGATTCAGATTATATCATCTGATAAAGGAGTTTATATTCAAAAAAGGGAGAAAAATATTTTTAAAAAAGTAATTATTTTAAATAACATTTCTTTAATATATTTTCTGTTAAACAAAAGAAACATAGTTATGAAAGATATAAATATATATGTACTGAAGTTATCAAACACAATCTACTGTCACATGCTGGATTAAACAAACAAAAGACAATCTTGTCATGGGAATGATCATAAACATGAAGTGAGATATTGAAACTTTAAATAAATCCTATATGTGACTAAGCATGGTCTGAAAAAATGAAATGGTGTTCAACACACTGTGTTCATGGTGAAAGGAAACAGTCTGTTAATTTATGGACAAGGTGGTCTCTTCTGGGATCAATGCCTGCAACAGACAATTGCTGTAATTCTTATCCCTCCAGTCTCATTCCATTTTCTGAGGAATTGCTGACTCCTGTAGATAGGTTAGAAAGTTGGCTGTATTCCTGTATTTACCTGTCTCATTGGCAATCTCGTTTTCTGCACAAGGAATGCAATCAAAGCAGCAGGCAGCCTTGCCTTCCTGGGCAGCTTTCCGGAATCCAAGTCTACAGCTCTCACTGCACACCGACTGAGGAATGTAAGAGAAGTGAAAGCTGTTAGCAAATGTTTGCATTTTTCTGAAAAATCTGAGTAAATGGAGTATTGCTGAGTATAACTGAATATTGGTTTGGATAGGCTTACACTTACAATTAAAATAATATGTTTTGGTATTGCTAATTTTGGCAGCTTTGGGGCTTATGTAACACACATGTTTAAATATTATGCTAATATATGAAGCCATTGTTAAGAATAGGTCGTTAAGATAGTATTCTAGAAGGTCAATGTATGACTTCAGATTCAATCTGTATCTACACTTATGCGCTGCTAGTCTGAGGTTTTATCTAAATGAATTTGAGAATGTTGATTGACAACGTCACAGGTCTTGGATTCATTATGGAAACAACTCTTTGAGCATTTCTATGCAGAATTCCATAGAAACATTTATAAGAAGAGGAAAATCACAAAATGGAGTCAGTATTTCACTGTTTCCTGTCACAGAAATAATGGAAAGTAGATGGAAGGTAAACAAACACATTTTTTGATCTCTGATGCTGCTCTGTGAACATGACATCATCACCTTCTCTGGCTTCTGAAATGTTTTTTTTTTTCTACCATCTTATAGAGCATGGTTACAGTGTCAGCCAAGACAAACCTGTCCTCCTGTGAGTGGCTTTTGTTGACTATTTACTCAAAGTAGAAAAGCAAGTATAACACACAAACACAGAACATACACATGCACATGCTCGTGCACACACACACAAACACACACACACACATATGTCATGCCACCCTACCTTTAGAGGCTGACAAAATAGAAAATCTAAATTTACATTTCTCTGACATTTCTTAGGATTTGTAAACAAAAAAATCATTGTTTTGTATCAGTGACAATAACATAACAGACACTCAATGCATAAAAAAATATGTGTCCAGGGTAATGCCTGGACCACCTAAGAACCACTCTATGGTAGAGAGAGAACCCATGACACTATTGACAATGCTCTTCTGTGATTGCATACAGGAGCCTAGCATGGCTGACAATGAGAGGATCTGACTAGCAATAGACAGAAAAATAAACCGAGACTCACAACCAAACATTAGGCAGAGCCAAAGGAGTCTTGTCAAACAGTGGTGTGAGATAGAACATTCAGGAGGGGAAAAGAACTCTACAACAAGACCAATAGCCCTAAATAATCTGGGCCCAGAAGGACTAAAGGAGACTGAAGCAACAACAAAGGACCAGGCATGGACTACGCCTAAACTTTCTTTACTTATGTAGGCATAGGAAGCTTAGACTCCATGTGAGTCCCCGACAAATGGGACGGGGGCTGTATCTGACAAGTTCTCAGTTGGATGCCTTTCAATCACTTCACTGTGATGAGGCTTCCTCACTAGGACACTGCATAAGAGGATGTGTAGAGTCCTCCTAAGTGTTATAACAGATCTCTAGGGTGTGGTTTTCCCTTTTCTGAGTGGCAGAGGAGGGAGATGGGAAGATGATGGAAGGACAGAGGGGAGGGAAAAAAAGAGAGGAATTAGCAGATACAATTGAGATATAAAGTGAGTAATTAAGCAATATTTAAAAACAAAACCAAAGAAATATGTGATCATCAATAAAATCTGAAAATAAACTTTTCCATTAATCAACCGGAGAATAAGATAATAGTGTGTGTTGTTGGTATTTATGTGAAGCCTATCTGTAACTGAATATTGGCTGGTACTGAATGAGTCCCCAAAGATCATTACATCCTCAAAATTGTTTTTTGTTTTTATGAAAAGTCAAAGTATAGAGGTAAGCCTCTACATACCTCTGTAAACCTTGTAGGCCATTGAATCATCTGCTCTGATAAAGAGAGCTGTTGTCCAAGGGGAGCACTTGGAGAAAAAGTTCCTACTTTCACATTTAATCCAAGACCCTTTGGGAAATTCCAAAAGTTGAGGATGTCATACTGTGAATCTAAGTTTTTCGTCTCATCCATTACTATGTGACCTCTCATGTGATTGTTCAGTAGGGTGTTCTTGAGGAAAGGAAGGAACTGAAAGAGATGTAGGAACAGACGTTGAGGAACAACACGAATACTAAAAACATTTTTAAATAATATAAAGAATCTAAATCTTTTTAGCCAATTATAATGAATACCTTTTCTAAAAACAGGAATCAATGAGGCTGATTAAATGAAAGATCTTGGATTAAAATACATTAAAATTTGAAAATCACATTCCATTCAAGAAAAATCATAGAACTAAACACAGCTAAGTCATCAAGACAGCAAGTGATCTGGATTCAGGTGATTCAAAGTCCTTGGAAAACTAGCGACTCTCAGAAACATTAGGAATATATTTAGCCCTTCCACTCTCAACATGAGGGCCCAGAAGTGTAATGTTAACTTTAAAGTAATCCTTCATAACCCTGCAGTAGTGCTTAGAAGCATTTTTACCTTTAAGTATCGACTGCTCCTACCTCTGCTCTGAAGAGTACATCCTTGCTTATTGGCAAGAGATTCTAAAAGCTATGATGCCCAAAATGAATGCCTTAGGAAATAAAAAGCTATATAATAAGATATCATATTGCTGATATTACAATACATAAAAAAGGATATTACCTGCCAGGGGGAAAATTCCATTCCTTCTCCTTTAGAATTTGGTTGTATCTCTGCTTGTAGAAGAGTCATCTCATGGAGACTGTAGGCCACAGCATACACAGCATTATATATGTTATAACCCTCTTCACTCATGGTTGTATCAAAAAGGTGTCTGGGAAGTAACTCCAAAGAAGCATTGGGTTGGCAGTTCTCCAAAAGTTGACAATCAACCTCAGAAAATGAGCACTTGAAGAACAAATACCAAAGCTTAGGAAGATAAGTGTCTTCTGGGTACTTGTAGGGATTAACTGTTTGAACAAAATTTGTAAAGTCAACCATCTCCTTATGGTGGTGTGAAATCATGAGACTCCCATGAAACGAATCTAACATGAAATAATCATGATTGATATCAACATCCCACTGAGAGTTCAAGATCCACACTTTCCATGTCACTAACAGTTGCAGAATGTGTCGCATTAAACCTTGTAAAGAAGCAACGTCCCCATAAATAACTATTACATTGGCTGTTGATTCCTGAATATTCACCAGATTTTTCCATACTGCACTGGAAAATGAATTCCAGGTGGCAGGGATCATTTTCAAAAAGGCTATGCAAATGTCCTTACTCTCCATAACTTCTCTCATGCCTGAGAGAAACTGAGTCCCTCTGTGGTCATCTGGGAGGATCACACCAACCCAGGACCAATTAAAATGAAACATCAAAGAAGCTATAGCAAGTGGCAGAGAAGTGTCTTTGGAGGCCATCTGGTAGAGGAATTTAAACTGATCTGGGTCATTTAAGACTTGATCAAATGGCCCAAAAGTGAGCTGTAGGGGGAAAAATGGAAACAAGAGGAAGAGCATTGGCAGCACTGGCATCAAACATAATATCAGTCCTGAATTAAAAAAAAAAAACTTAAGCAGTCAGGATGAAGATGTTTTTCTCATATTTTAAAAATCAACACATTATAGGATTTTACAAAATAAAATTACTGACATACATCCAGTTTCAGTGACCTGAATGGCCTCACCTTCTCCTTCCTTTCTATTACATGTACCAGAAATATGGATCTATTAAGTACTTTCAGACTTTCCTTTGAAAGATGATTTCTCCAATTGTCCCTCTCTAACATTTTAAGACATACAATAATGTCAAAAAAGGATACTTGACTCCTATTTTCCACACCCGACTCCTCACCTGAGGTACTTTGTAAAGTTGTAACAGTTTCCCTATGTGTGCTGACACCGTCATTGATGTTCCTGTGAGTGCAGCAGGTGACATTCTCTTCTTTACACAGTTGTAATTTAGTAGGGGTCTCTTCATCCTTGTAAGCCAAAAAAAGGGAGGAAGAAGGATAGTCGTTTCATAAGGTGTACCATTGTAGAGATCAAAGCCCAGAGTTGTGTTGGGTAGAAGATGAGGGTTTCTGTTGACCTCCTCAATGGCAAACACCAGGGCCAGAACAAACAGGTAGTTCTTCAATTTATACCTGCACACATTTCATAAAATTATACAGGAGGAAGACAAAAACATAAACCTTAACATTGGTGAAATGGCTATTATAATTCGAGGGCCAATGTTCCTATTATATGATTATTTTCACATCGTCTCATGAATGACTTGAATTAGCATGGACCTTTTAAGTAGATATGATTAATTATTAGCACTAATTAATTATGGTCTGAGACATGGCACTCAGCTAGTAGACAACTCTTGATCTCTCTCATAATAACGTGTTGGGGAAAGAACACGCACTCTGTAGGATGCCAAGATCCCTACACAAAGATCAGCATTTCATTTTAATGTCAGATGTGCTGTTCATAAAACAGTTTCCTTAAAGTTACATGTATTAAATTGTTCTTCACCTGGATATAAAATGCTTCATAGTAAAACTTCTACAGGATTATAAGGGAAAAGCCAGGAAATTATTTTATATTTTAGAAAGATCTATAGAGAAAGAATTAATTCTACAATAAGCATACTAGAAAACAATACAAAAATTGATCTTTAAATATAGAATTTTTCTGCTGTGCTCTGAACTTTTAGTCACATTGTTCTTTATTATGGTTTTCTTTGGTTTTTCTTCATTAATTATTTGCATCTCTAATTCTTTTTGCTTCCTTACTCATTTTCATAAACTTTTTTAACTTTGAGTAACTGCTGGTGTGACATATCTGACATGCACACTGGCTCAAACAACATTATAATGTTTCCTTCCCACCTCTTTGTCCTTTCTCCTCTAAGCTACTGAGGCTTTCAATTTTCATGCTCTGAGCATAAGGTCTTTTGACCTTAACGGATTTGTCTAGGAACTTCACATGATACAAAACAAGAGATGCTGCATATGTCATGATTGAAAGCTAATAAGTAAGGATGCAATTGTACTGAGCAGAGTGAAATCATGAAAAAAAACAAAATGTAGGAGCAGTCTGACAGGCTACAAAGACTAAAATAGGAATGTAGAGAATAGCAATACAAATATCTTAAGTAAAAATCTATTATAAAGAAATCTCAAATCAAAAACACCAGTCTGCAAAATTAATCGGCCGAGAAGTCTGTACACCTTTTTGAATTTGTGTACATTTAGAATAACCATCTGAGTCACGTTAAGGAAGCCAAATGCTGAGTGTGTGTGTGTGTGTATGTGTGTGTGTGTGTGTGTGTGTGTGTATACTTCATATTTATTCTCTAGCATATATATCAGGAAGGGAAAATATTGGATCCTGCAGAACTTCATGGTAAGACTCCATTACTCTGGATACTACTGACTTGAATTATAAAACATGGAGAACTCAGGCCATTACTCATCTGGATTCCTTATATTTCTTGTCTACATCTCATAGTTCTGAAAGGAGGTGGTTGGCATAGTGAGGGAATGTGGGAAGAAAGGGTTTATTTGGTGTCTTTATTATGGTTAAAATTGTGTCAGAAAATACCATGAAAAAAATAAAATGATAAGGAAAATGTTTATTAGGCTTATGCTTCCACATTATAGTCCACCTCTGAAAGAAGTAAGTACAGGAACTGAAACATGGCCAAAACATGGAGGTGAGAGGTAATGTATTTTAAGTCCATAAGCAACATAACATAAATTTGCTTGTATAAACTCAGAATAATGTTTCAGATGAAGAGATTGTTAATCTCTCATAGTAAAAATACTGGTTTCATTTCATGAACTACTTAGATATTATTTTTGGCTATAGAAAGTACTTATAGAATTCTGAACCATTACAATGAATAATTGTACTTACTGTATAAGAACGTCATGGAAGTACTGTGTTGCCGAAAAAACAAAAAGGTTTTTGCTTGTGTAGTAAGTATGAAGAGGGAAAAATGCACCAACTGTCACATCTCCTTCACGGGAAAATCCATCCTGGATTGTTACATAGCAGTCATTGTCAGTAAAGGCACCAACAAAATTCGGAACATACAGCAGCCCAAAGGTCAAAATCCGGAACATACTATCAACACAAGTATATGCCCAGCCATGAGAGGGTGCGTTAGAGTTATTTTTATAAAACTGTATTTGTTTTGGTAGATACAGATCTAACAATGCCCACCAGGAATAAACTCAGCCCCAGTGCTTGTGAACATGTGTGTGCCTCAACTTTGTTAATGAGTGCAGCAGTTACGATCACCCAAAGTTCTTCCTGGCACTTCCTCCACTTTCAAGGAGAGTTCTGAAACTCTTTCTTCCCTTAGGCTCTGCATCTGAGGCCCTGTGTTCTGCTTAAAAACAAATTGGAAAATGTGTTTTGAATCCTCTTCTCTGGACACAGGTACCATTATTTCAGCAAAGAAGATGGACAGCAAGAGCTCAGGGATCAACATTCTGCTTAGGCAATTATGGCCGAGTTTGAAGTAAGAAACTCTTCACAACTTTGGCTGATGAAAACATTCTACTTCAGAGGTGGCCACTGTAGGTGAATTGACAAAGGGATGAAAGTCCCCATGCTGTGCACACAAAGGAAAAATAAGGTGGACTATTTTTTTCCAAACCACATCAACTGATGGAATCAACTTTTCCTACTGACTCTGAGTGTTTCTAAATTTTTATATGATACATAAATCTGTATCTGCAACACATTATGATGTCTTCACCCAACAGAATCAACTTATTTCCCACCTTGAAAGTCCCAATGCAGAAATCTTTCTACTAATAAAAACATAATTTTAAATACATGAAAAACCCAGGTAACATGTCTTCTCCAAAATTTCAAATCCCCTGGGAGTGAACCCCTAGTAAATGACATGCAAGAGATTAAAAACAAAGAGGTCGAAAGAATAACTATAAATATTGTCAAAGTACTTAAAGTACACTAATACAAAGAAAATTCAATAGGGAAATCCCTCCAGGACATGAAAAGAGAGTTTGAACTTTTAAAGAAAACCCAAACTGTAACAATGGTGAAAAGGAAAACGCAATAAAGCAAATATAATCCTTAGCCTAAGGCCACACTAACAGCATTGAGAATTGAGGATAAAAGACTAAGTTGGAAATTTTAGTCTCTCACAAGAAAAGAAATTCTCCATGCACTATCTTAGTTAGAACATTAGAGACTCAAAGATTTTAAAAGATATTGAAAGTTGCCTTGAGAAATGTGAAGTAACTTAAACGACCAAGCCAATTACTGTAACAGATCACTGTTTGACAGAAATTTTAAGCTCTCAAGGAAAGACAAAGATGTACTCTAACCTCTGAATCATCATAACTTATTTTAGACTGTAATAGTCAGAAAATGTATGTATTAAAACTGAAGGCAGAACGAGCTTTTATGGAAAACACATATTAAAAGAGTTTATGTGTGCAAAAACAGTTCTACAGAGAAATATAGAATGACTTCAATCTGAAGAGGAGAATAAACACATCTAAGATGCCACAAGGTACTAATAAACATTGCAAGTACAATGTTTGTTTATCAAGATAGATTCAAGAACACAGCATGAAATCGAGAAAATGACAAGAATCAATACAAATCTTTCAATAATCACTACATTACTTGTCTCAATTTATCAATGGGAACACACAGAGTACCAGATTGAATAAGAAAGATGATTCATGTGTTTCCTAACTCTAACAAGCTCCCTTCCACATCAAACATAGACTCTGGCTAGAATGTTTAATCTTAGCCATTCTGGTATGTGTAAGATGGAATCTAAGAGTCCTTTTGATTTGTATTTCCCTGAATAATAAGAACGCTGAACATTTCTTCAAGGGTTTCTTGACCACTTGCTATTTTTCTGTTTAACGCTGTCCATAATTTTTTATTTGATAATTTTCTTTGATGTTGTTTAATTTCTTGAGTTCTTTATATATCTTGGATATTAGTCCTTTGTTAGATGTAGGCCTAGTGAATACCTTTCCCCAGCCTGTAGGCTGTTGCTCTGTTCTGTTTACAGGGTCCTATACCTTGCAGAAGAGTTTAAGTTTCCTGAGGCCCAGTTTATTGATTGCTGATCTTATTGCCTGACCTACTGGTGTTCTGTTCAGGAAGTTGCCTCCTGTGCCAATGAGATCAAAAATATACCCCACTTTTTCTTCTAACATATTTATTGTGGCTGGCTTGATGTTAAGGTCTTTAATCCACTTGGAATCTAGTTTTGCACAGGGTGATAAATATGGCTCTATTTGCATTTACCTACATGTAGACATCCACATAGAACAGCCAGCACCATGTAAGACAATTATTTGTATGAAAAAATTAAAAGACTCTGAAGAAATAAATTGAAGATTTCAAAAGACGGAAATATCTCCAATGCTCTGGATTGGGAAGATCAACATAGTAAAAATGTCTATTTTACCAAAAGAAATCTACAGAATCATTGCAAACACTATCAAAATACCTAAACAATTCTTTACAGACCTTGAAAGATCAATTCTCAAGTTCAAATTTTTAAAAAATTGTAGTAGTTAGTCACTTTGGGTTGGAGTTTTCCTTCTGGTAACATCTGTAGGGATGGATTTGTGGTTAGCTGTTGTTTGAATTTGTTTTGTCATGGAATATCTTGTTTTCTTCATCTATGCTTATTCAAAGTTTTGCTGGGTATAGTAGTCTAGACATGCATCTGTGGTCTCTTAGGGCTTGGAAGACCTCTGCCTACTCTCTTCTGCCTTTTATTGTCTCTGCTGAACTGTCAGGCATGGCTCGGATATGTTACATGGCATTTTCCTTTTTTGGATTTAATATTTTTCTTTGTTCTGTACAGTTTTTGTTTTATTATTGTCAGGAGGATTTTTTTCTGGTCTATTCTATTTGGTGTTCTGTGGGGCTCTTCTATGGCTTGCCTATGGTTCTCAAGGTCTTTGGATGCATCTTCCTGTGTTTGTTTTAATTTTTTCTCAATTACCGTTTCCATTATGAAATATAAGAGGTCATTTTCTTGTACTTTCGTTGTTGTACTTAGAGTTGATTGCTTTGGGATACCTGGGTACTGATTTGACATAGTATTTTGACTGTTGTTTGTATTTTTTATGCTGGCCTTAACTCATCGTGTTGGTTCAGAAGTTGGATGGTTGTTTCTGGTGTCCTTCACAGGCCATTAAGAGCAGTTCGTAACTGAGTGACTAGAGGATGAGAAACCTCACCTCTGGTGATCAGGGAACTCCTCCCTGGATCATTAAAGAGACGTGCATTCAGGTCTGGGTGACTTTGCTCCACACCCTGGGCTCCCCACTGGAACAGCATACACTGATGCTGGTGCTATGCAGTCCAGTGTTCAGGCCAAGAGAGTGTAGGTACAGCCTGCTATCCTGCATTTGGCTGAGTTTTGGATACCCTGCCCATGGCCACCAGGGCCCGTGGGCCTTGATTCAGTCCTCAAGATAGTGCTGGTACAGTGTGCTAGGATGTAGTGTTTGGCTGGCCTTTGGAGACCATGTCCACGCCTACCTGGGTCCTGGGTTCCTTGGTAGACAGGCAGAGAGATTTGAAGTCTCCTCTATCCAATATCCGTACTCTGGGCTCCCTCTCCTGGGCTAGGAGACACTGACTCTGGTTTTCTCTAGCCTGCAGTTCTGTCAGAGTGCAGGTACATCCCAATTAGCCTGCGTTTGAATGGGCTTTGGTGAGCTTGCCTGTGTCTGCAAAGGACTTCGGGTTTTTATAGACTGTTGCATGGGCTGAGATCAGATCTAACCATTCTCCAGAGTTCTCCCCTGGGACACCAGATCCAGATACTGGCACTTTACCAACCAAAGTCCAGAACCAGATACAGAGTCCGAGATATAGAGCTCAAATGCACCTCAAAGGCAGGTATGCATCCAGACTCTAGAAATTGGGCACCCATCATACTGGGACAGTTAGATGGCCAGAGGACAGACTCACCAGTGCCCTACACGATGTGGACCCCTCTCACCAACATTTCCTCAGGACTTGTTGTTGTAGCTCTCACCCCAGACCCTAGACTCTGTCCTGCCAATCACATGCAGTACGTGGTCAGCACTATCATTTGGATCCTTCAGGAGATAACTTTTTCAACAGATCATCAACAGCCTAGGCTATAAAATCAACAATTAATAAATGGGACCTCATGAAACTGAAAAGCTTCTATTAAAAAAGGACACTGGCAATAGAACAAAATAAAACACACTAGGAAAAGTTGTAACAAACTGTATATTCTCCTTTTGTTTCGTTTTTTGTTTTTCAAGACAAGGTTTCTCTGGGTAGCCCTGCCTGTCCTGGAAGTCACTAGTAGACCAGGCTGGCCTCGAATTCTGGTCAATCTGCCTGCATCTGCCTCCCAAGTGCTGGGATAAAACGCATGCACCACCACACCCAGTACCAACCAAACATTCTCAAGAAAGCGAATATCAAAACTCATGAAACTTAACACCACAAAACCACATAATCCCATTAAAATGGGGTACAGAGCTAAAAAGGCAATCCTCAACAACAGGAATATCAAATAGTGGAGAAATAGTGAAGGAAATGATCAATGTCCTTAGTCGTCAAGGAAATGCAAATCCAAGCAACTCTGAGAGTCTATCTTACTCCTGTCAGAATGGCTAAGATTAAGACTCAAGTGACAGCATATGCTGGTGAGGATGTGGAGAAAGGGAAACACTTCTCCGCTTCAGCTGGGAATGTAACCTGGAAATCAATCTGGCACCTTCTCAGAACACTGGGAATAGATCTGCCTCAATACCTAGATGTACCACTCATTGGTATATCTGAAGAAGACACTCTACCATACAAAAAGGACATTGGCTGAACTATGTTCATACCTATTTTATCCATAATAGCCAGCATTTAGAAACAACCAAGATGTCCCTCAACCAAAGGATAATGAAGAAATTATGGTAAACCTACACATAACTCTTCCATGATAAAGACGGAATCTTGAAATTTGCAGGCAAATGCATAGAACTAGAAAAGATCATCCTGAGTGTTGTAACCCCTGAACCAGTAAGACAAATATTTTACATACTTACATATGGACAGAATATATATATATATATATGTGATACAATCCAAAGATCTAAATAAACTAACGAACAAGAATTCCTCCTAGGGTAGTTACTTGATTCACATTTATAAGGGCAAATAGAGTAGAGACAGTAAGAGGTTGAAGAGAGTGAATAAGATGGGACTCTAACATAGATGTCTTCTGCAAGATTCCACCCAGCAGTGCATCAATGAAGATGCTGACTCACAGCAGAGCAATGGGCATTATATGAAAGAGTGGAAGGAACCAAAAAGGGATGGAAGCTTCTTAAGGAGAGCAACAAAGACAAAAATTCTGCATTCAAGGTGCCTTCAGAGACTGATGCACCAACCAAAAGGAATGCATGGTGAGAAATTTGAACCCTGTTCAGATGTAGCCAATGGGCAGCTCTGTCTCTATGAGGCTTCCCTAGTAAGAGGTACAGAGTCTATTTCTGAGATGGACCCTGGTGCCCAATGTTTGATCACTTCCTCTGGTACAGCAGCCTTGCTAGGCCATAAAGAAAGAGGATAAAGGTTGTACTAAAGAGACTTGATAGGCTGCAATCAGATGGTAGGGGAACAAAGACATTGAAGAGCCTGCACCTGCTTGATGACCCACAAGATCCAGTACCCACAGGAGTAGGAGGCCATCCATGCCTTGATGACCATCAAAACTCTGTCAAATTGAATGTGAGCATGAGAGTTGGGCCTGTTCTAATGATACTGGAGCAGGGAAGGCAGTCCTGCTCTGAGAACATGGGAGTGGGAGAGCAAACCCTGCCATGATGACACCAGATTGGGAGAGTGGGCCCTGCCCTGAGGAGTCTGGAGCAGGAGAGACATCCTTGTCATGGGAAAACCAAATCCTGCCCTGAAGACATGGGGGCAGGTCAGCTGGCCCTGCATGGAGGACACAGGAACAGGAGAACAGGATAGGCCCTGAAGACAAGGGAACAGACCCTGCTCCAGGCTTCTAAGTCATCCTCACAAGAACATCTACCTCATGGATGACCTGCTGGAATACATTAAGGGGCCAGATCTGTAGATTCAAAGATTAAGAATCTCTTTGACAAAACAACAACAGGATATCCTAAAGAGTCTCAGTGAGGATCTGGTAATGATAGTGTAGGACTCAAATCAGACCCATGATTCATAGGAATGTATACTTGAAAGTAAACATACGTGAACAAAAGGCTATGCTGCATGATGCTCTATAGCTTCTGTGATACGATGTTTGTTTGTTTGTTTTATTTTACTGGAGAGAGGTTGCCCTAGCAGAGGGTGGATATGAGGGGATGGGCAGAGGATAGGGATTTTGGTGCATGACATATAAATCATAGACATTCAATAAAAGTATAGAAAATAAAAATAAATAATTTTAGTTTATTACAATGATGAACAAAACCTCAATATAATTCTTATGTTGCATTTTAATAACTCCATCTTCCATAATATCTTTTGTTCACACTGTGTGCTTCTGCTTCAATGCATTGTGCTCATAACAACTCATGAACTACCTGAATAATCACATCCCACTTCTGAGCTCTGTATATCTAAAAGCTACTAGTTACAAATCAGGCATCCAATGTAGAACTACAAAATAAGAGACTTCATTGTTTTTGGCAAGTAATAAACTAATGAAATTTGAAAACATGAGATTCTACATTCTTTCAGAATCATGAAATTTCTTCTCAAAAGCATAGAACCAAGAGCCTTAAAACTGATGCGTGAGAAACATTCCGCTGCCGTAAATTTCAATTTACATGGTAGAACATAACAGAATCTTCTGGTGTTCAAAAATAAACAAGTAAGTTACATGAAATTTAATGGGTTTTAATCAATGAAGGATCACATAAATACAACATGTCTAAACATGATGGTACATTTTAAGTACAGCACTCTGTGGGCAGGGACAGGTAGATACCCATGAGTTTATTCTACAGTGTTATAATTAAGATGCTGAAGGCTAACAAACTATACATAGTGAAATTCTACTACTGAGGAAAGGATAACATGGATTTTAAATATGAAAATAATAATGGTTCCAGTGCAAAGGGACTTTAGTACGATTGAATGAGGACTTATGAAACCTCATACTCTTATCCAATTACACCTAAATAACAGATATAGAATGGTGTGGCACTGGTTTCAACCATTGTCTTTAAATTATCAACATAGATTAATATTAATTTTAACTAAAGTTTAAATGGCTATTATTTCTTGAATGGATTTTATGCCTGATGTCAACACAGGAGTTCTTATCTGGCCTTAACAAAATGATGTAGCACTTGGGGACAAAAATCAAGCCAAGGAGTGCTGAACTGGAAGCCAAGATAGAGAAAACTTCCATAGCCACCATGACCTTCCCTTTCGTGCTGTGGTAGACAGGGAGGAAGGTGACCCAGACACAGAAGAATACCTGCATGCTGAATGACAGAAACTTGGCTTCATTGAATGTATCAGGCAGATTCCTGGACAAGAAGGCCATGGTGTAGCTCCCAAGTGCCAAGAAGCACAGGTACCCCAGGACAGAGTGGAAGGCAACTGCTGAACCCTTGTTGCACAGAAGGATGATGTGGCCATGTTCAGCATGAGCATCTTGATCAATGAAGGGTGGAGAGGTAAGCAGCCAGATCCCACAGAGAACAAGTTCAATCAGAGTGCATACAGGAATAATAAAATTAGGGGCCCTTGATACCATTAGCCACCTCACCATTCTAGCTGGAACAGTGACCCTGAATGCAATAACCACTGTAATAGCTTTGGCCAACACTGTGGAGAGAGCCACAGTGAACAAAATTCCAAATGCTGTCTCCTGCAGGATGCACGAGGCTGTGTTGGGCTTTCCAATGAAGAGCAAGGAACTGAGGAAACAGATTATGAGTGTCAATAAAAGGATGTAGGTGAGAATCCTATTATTGGCCTTGACAATGGGTGTGTCTCTGTGCTTTACAAAGACTGCAAGAACCACAGCTGTGAGAACAGAGAAACACAGCGCTGTGATGGTGAGAGCCATACCTAAGGGGTCATCAAAGGCCAAAAAGCTCACAGATTTCTGGAGGCAGTGGTTCTTCTCCAAGTTTGCATAGTGACTTTCTGTACACTTAACACACTGATCCATATCTGTTCAGAAATGAAGGTGACGGTGAATCAATCCTCAGGATTTTCCTTCACTATAAGTTGTTACACAGCCATAGCTTAGTGAAATACTTTTTGACTTATTTTTTCATTGTTTCAGAAAATTTTAAATAGTCTGTGAATAATTTCAAATCTATGCAGCTATCATTGTCTATTTTAACAAAAATGGAAGCAACCCAATGTTTTTTTCCTTGACTTTGGATCCTTCCCCTGAATTTGCATCTATTTTATAAATCATAAGTTAGAGGATAATATTGTATAAACATGATTTCACTCAAATATTACCTTATTTAAATCATGAATTTTTGTACATATATACTTAATGGTGTATGTATTACAATATAGAAAATAGTATTTTAAATTCATTTCTTATATGGTGTTCTAAGCATAGGGTCATATATTTACTTATTTACATATAATTTTTGTGTACACTACTTTGGTTCACACTTTGAATGATTTGAAATAATAAATGCCATTACATCCTTGAATTTTAAGTCATCCACTAGTAGTTTATTGGTACATATAGATATAGCATGTTTTAACTTATAGGGAGAGAATTCTTCAAATATTTCTAGGTATTAAAAAAGAATACCCAAATGTTCTACTCTTAACATTTGCTTCTTGGGCTTGTTTTCCTGTTATTTTCTAATGAGAGATAGATAAGGAGTCCATATGGGTCAGAGAGGATGTGGGGAGGATTAGGGAGACAGAGGGAGGGGAAAATTGATTCAGATTATATAGTATGATAAAAGTCTGTGTTCAAAAAAAGGAGAGACAACGTCTTTAGTCAACAGAAAAATGCAAATCAAAATGTCTCTGAGATTCCATCTTACACCCATCAGAAGGGCCAAGATTACAAATTCAAGTGACACCACATGCTGTTGAAAATGTGAAGAAAGAGGAACACTCCTTCATTGCTGGTGGGAATGCAAACTAGTACAACCACTTTGGAAATCTATCTGATGATATCTCAGAAAACAGGAAATAGGGTATCCTCAAGACCCAGCTATTCCACTCCTCAGAAGATACCCAGAGGATGCTCCAGCACACAACAAGGACATATGCTCAACCATGATCATAGTGGCCTTATTCATAATAGCCAGAACATAGAAACAGCCTATGTGTCCCTCAGTAGAAGAATGGATAAAGAAACTGTGGTACATTTACACTATGGAATACTACGCAGCTATTAAAAACAAGAAATTCCCAAAATTTGTGGACAAATGGATTGAACTAGGGATGATCATATTGAGTGAGTCAACCGAGAAGCAGAACGAGTCAAATGGTATATACTCACTTATAACTGGACACTATTCCAAGGGGAATGTCTCATGAAAGTCTTCAATTAGAAGGAAAATGGGATAGAGGTGAAGACATCATATTGGGACTCTAAGTGAGAGAAATATATGAGATAGGGAAGTAAAAGGAACCACAGGGTCCTAGAAACCTACAAGAACACTATGATGGGTGGATCTGGGCTCAGGGGTTCTGCTCAATCTATGGCACCAACCAAGGACAATACCTGCAGTCATCATTAAACCCCTACCCACATCTATCCAATCGACAGGACATTCTCCACAGTTAAGTAGAGACTGGGGACTGACTTTCACATGATCTCTGGTGCCCCATATTTGCCCATGTCCCCTTGATGGGGACACCTGATGGCACTCAGGAGAAGGATAGCAGACTACCAAGAAGAGACTTGATACTCTAGCATCATATTCAGAGGGATGAGTTCCCCCTCAGTCACTGTCATAGGGAAGGGGAATGGGGTGAAAGTGGGAAGGCAAGAGGAATGGGAGGATGCATGGGATGGGATAGCAAATGAGATGTAATATGAATGATTTTTTTTCAATTAAAAATATTTTAAAATACAAGGAATTCCCAAAAATTGTGGACAAATGGATTGAACTAGAAATGATCCTAATGAGTGAGTTCACCCACAAACTGAAAGATTCAAATGGTATGCACTCACTTATACTAGACACTAGCCCAAGGGACATGTCCCATGAAAGTCTGAACCTACCAGGAAAGTGGGATAGATGTGAGGACATACTTGTGGGACTCTAGGTGAGAGATGTATGGGACAATGGGGAAATAGAAGGATTCATAGGGTCCTAGAAACCTACAGGTAGAATATCATGATGGGCAGATCCAGACCAAGGGGTTCTGCACAAATTATGGCACCAACCAAGGACAATACATGCAGTAAACATTGAACCCCTACCCATGTCTAGCCAAAGGGCAGGTCATTCTCTAAGATGAGTGAAGATTTAGACTGACTTTTACATGAAATCTGGGGCCCCATATTTGACCAGGTCCCCTTGATGGAGAGGACCAATAGCACTCAGGAGAAGGATAGCAGGCTACCAAGAAGAGACTTTATACCCTATGAGCATATACAGAGGGAGGAGGTCCCCCTCACTCACAGTCATAGGAGAGGGGAATAGGGTGAAAGCAGGAGGGTGGGAGGAATGGGAGGATAGAAGGGAAGGGATAACAATTGAGATGTAGTATGAATGAATTAATAGATAAATAAAATTTTAAAAACTAAAACTAAAAAGGGTGAGAAAGATTTAAAAAGAACAAATTATATTAATTAATATATTTTCTGTTAAACAAAAGAAACTTAATCAGTAAAGATACAAAATACATGTACTGAAGATATCAAACAAACTCTCCAGTCAAATGCTGTATTAAACAAACAAAGAAAAAAAAAGAAAATCTTTTATTGGGAGTAATCATGAACAAGATGTGAGAATTCCAAACTTTAAGTGAATCCTACATGTGACTGAGCATGCTTTGAAAATTAAAAAAAAATGGCGCTCAACATACTGTGCTCATGGTGAAATTAAATAGTCTGTTCATTCATGGACAAGGTGGATCTCTTGAAGGGTCAATGGCCGCAATGCAAAAACACTGTAAATTTTACTTCTCTCCACTCTAAATCCATTTTCTTAGTTATTGCTGACTCCTGTAGATGTGTTAGAAAGTTGTCATTACTCCTGTAATTACCTGTCTCATTGGATATCTCGTTTTCTGCACAAGGAATGCAATCAAAGCAGCAGGCAGCCTTGCCTTCCTGGGCAGCTTTCCGGAAGCCAAGTCTACAGCTCTCACTGCACACCGACTGAGGAATCTAAGAGAAATGAAAGCTGTTAGCAAGTGTTTGGACTTTTGTGAAAAAATCTGAGTAAATGGAGTATTTCTGAGTATAATTGAATATTGGTTTGGAAATGCTTACACTTACGATTAAAATAGTATGTTTTGGTATTGCTAATATTGGCAGCCTTGGGGCTTACATAACACATGTGTTTAAATATTAGTTCAATACATGAAGCCATTGTTAAGAATAGGTGGCTAAAATAGTGTTCTAAAAGGTCAATGTATGACTTCAAATTCAAGCCATCTCTATACTTACTGGCCACCAGGCAGAGCTTTTATATTAATGAAGTTAAGAATGTTGATTGGCTACTTCACAGGTCTTGGATTCATCACGGAAAGAAATCTTTGGGCATTTCTATGCAGAATTTTATAGATACATTTATAAGAAATGGGAAAAATCACAAAATGGGGTCAGTATTTCATTGTTTACTGTCATACAAATATGGGCAGAAGATAGAAAGTACACAATTATATTCTTTGATCTCTGATTCTGATCTGTGAACATGATCTCATCACCTCCTCTGGCTCCTCAAACATTTTTTTCAACCATGATATACAGCATGGTCACAGTGTCAGCCAGAGCAAACCTATTCTCCTGTGAGTGGCTTTTGTTGACTATTTACTCAAGGTAGAAAAACAAGTATAATGCACATAAAACACACACACACACACACACACACACACACACACACACACACACACACATACCCACACACACACATAAACACCTGTCATGCTTTTCTTCCTTTTCAGAGGCTGACAAAATAAAAATGTCAACTTACTTTTCTTAGACTGGGTGAAAAAAATAAACGTATCATTCTTTTGCATCAGTGAGTTAATCCTAACAGACACTCTATTCATAAGAAATATATGTTCAAAGTAATTTCTGGCCCAACCTAAGACTCACTTCACGGGAGAGAGCAAATCCATGACACTATTGATGATGCTCTACTGTATTTGCATACAGAAACCTAGCATGGCTGCCTCTGAGAGGATCTGCCTGGCAATAGGTTGAAACATAAACTGAGACTCACAGCTAAACATGGGGCAGAGCAACATGAGCCTTGTCACAGAGTGGGGTGAGCTAGAACAGAAAGGAAGGGAAAAGAACTCTACAAGAAGACAAACAGCCCCAAATAATTAGGGCCCTGGGGCCTTGAGGAGACAGAAGCACCACCAAAGGACAAGGCATGGACTAGACCTGGACTTCCTATATGCATATAAGCAATAGGAAACTTAGACTCTATGCTGGTCTTCCACAGAAGGGCTGGGGCTGTCTCTGATATGGTCTCAGTTGCATGCCTTTCAATCACTTCTCTCTGGTGTGGCTTCCTTGCTTGGACACTGTGTAAGATGATGTACTGCTGAGACTTGAAGAGCTATACCAGTAGTTTAGGGTGTGGTTTTCCCTTTTCTGAAGGCCATGGGAGAAGGAATAGGAAGATGAAGGAAGGACAGAGGAGAGGGACTTAAAGGAGAAGAAGGAGTAGCTACAATTGAGATGTAAAGTGAATAACTAAATAAAATTTTAAACCAAAAAAAAAGAAATATGAGAGCATCAATAAAATATGAATATGAACTTTTCCATTGATCAGGGAAAGAGAAAATAGTCTGTGTAGGATTTTTTATGTGAAGGTCTTATCAGTAGCTTAATATTGGTTGGTACTGAATGAGTGTTCTAGGATCATTACACCTTGAAAATTGTTTTTGTTTTTATGAACAGTCAAAGTATAGAGACAAGTCACTACCTACATCTGTAAATGATGTAGGCCATTGAATCATCTGCTCAGATAAAGAGAGCTGCTGTCCAAGGGGAGCATATGGAGAAAAGGTTCCTATTTTCACATTTAATCCAAGACCCTTTGGGAAATTCCAAAAGTTGAGAATGTCATACTCTGGATCTAAATTTTTTCTCCCATTCGTTCCCAAGTGACCTCTCACGTGATTGTTCAGTAGGGTGTTCTTGAGGAAAGGAAGGAACTGAAAGAGATGTAGGAATATAGGTTGTAGTACAATTGGAATACTAAAAACATTTTAAGTAATACAAAGAATCTCAGTGGTTTTAGCCCATCCTACTAAAAACCCTCTCTAAAAGAGGCATCAATGTGGGTTTGTAGATGAAAGATTCTTGGATTAAAATGCATTAAAACTTGAAAATCACATTCTGTTCAAGTGAAATCATTGATCTATACCCGTTAAGTCAGCAAGACACCAAGTTATATGGATCCAGCTGATTCAAAGTTCTTTGCAAACCTAATGACTCCTAGGAACTTTTGGAATATATTTAGACCTTCCATTCTTAGCACGAGTGCCCTGAAGTGTAACGTTGACTTTAAAGTGATTCCTTAGAACACTGTGGTACTGCTAGGAAGCACTTTTACCCTTCAGTATCTACAGGTCCTACCTCTACTCTGAAGAATACATACTTGTTTCTTGGCAAGAGATTTTAAAACCTATGACACACATTTGAATGCCTTAGGAAATAGTGAGATATCACATTGCTGATAGTACAATACAAAAGATATTACCTGCCAGGGGGAAAATTCCATTCCTTCTCCTTCACCATTTGGTTGTGTCTTTATTTGTTGAAGAATCATATCATGGAGACTGTAGGCCACAGCATAAACAGCATTATATATATTGTAACCTTCTTCACTCATAGATGGGTCAAAAAGGTGTCTGGGAAGTAACTCCAAAGAAGCATTGGGTTGGCAGTTCTCCAAAAGTTGGCAATCAACCTCAGAAAATGAGCACTTGAAGAACAAATACCAAAACTTAGGAAGATAAGTATCTTCTGGGTACTTGTAGGGATTAACTGTTTGAACAAAATTTGTAAAGTCTACCATCTCTTTATGGTGGTGTGAAAACTTGAGACTCCCATGAAATGACTCTATCATGAAATAATCAAAATTGTTATCAACATCCCATCGAGAGTTCAAGATCCACACTTTCCATGTCACGAACAGTTGCAAAATGTGTCGCATTAAACCTTGTAAAGAAGCAACGTCCCCATAAATAACTATTACATTTGCTGATGATTCCTGAATATTCACCAGATTTTTCCATACTGAACTGGAAAATGAATTCCAGGTGCCAGGGATCATTTTCAAAAAGGCTATGCAGATGTTCTTACTCTCCATAGCTTCTCTCAACCCTGAGAGAAACTGAGTCCCTCTGTGGTCATCTGGGAGGATCACACCAACCCAGGACCAGTTAAAATGAAACATCAAAGAGACTATAGCAAGTGACAGAGATGTGTCTTTGGGAGCCATCTGGTAGAGAAATTTAAGCTTACCTGGATCATTTAAGACAGGATCAAATGGCCCAAAAGTGAGCTGTAGGGAAAAAATGGAAACAAGAGGAAAAGCTTTGGCAGTACTGGCATCAAACACAATATCAGTTCTGATTAAACAAGTGTAAACAGTCAGGATTAACATGATTTTGTCATAATTTAAAAATCAAGCACAGTTCAGAATTTTCCAAAATAAAATTACTGACAAGCACCCAGTTTCAGTGACCAAGCTGGCCTCTTCTATCTCTCTTCCTTTTCTCTTTCAAGTACAGTAAATATGGTTCTATCCAGTACTGTCAGACTTTCCTTTGATAGACGATTTCTCCAATTGTCCCTCTCTAACATTTTAAGACATCGAATAATATATATATATATGTGTATATATATGATACCTGACTCCTACTTTCCACACCCGAGTCCTCACCTGAGGTATTTTGTAAAGTTGTAACAGATTCCCTATTTGGGCAGATATGGTCGTTGATGTTCCTGTGAGGGCAGCAGGTGACATTCTCTTCCTTACACAGTTGTAATTAAATAGGGGTTGCCTCATCCTTGTAAGCCAAAAAATGGGAGGAATAAGGATACTCATTTCATAAGGTGCAGCATTGTAGAGATCAAAGCCCAGAGATATGTTGGGTAAAAGATGAGGGTTTCTGTTGACTTCCTCAATGGCAAAAACCAGAGCGAGAACAAATTGGTAGTTCTTCAACTTATACCTGCACAGATTTCATAAAATTATATGGGAGGAAGACAAAGACCACAAACCCTCATATGTAGTGTGAATGTCTATCTTAATTCAAATGCCCATGTTCCTATACAATAATTTATTTTAACATCTACCCATGATGACATGAATTAGCATGGACATTTTAGGTAGATAGAGTTAGGAAGATTAACAGTATCAACACTAATTGTGGTCTCAGCAAATCTAATTTAGGATTATATTACTTTATTTATATTTTATGTGGAAAAATAAACTGTCCATGAATAAGTAATTAAATTCTGACATCCCATCTTTCTGTCTATATCTTGGCCCTTCAGCCTCCACAGTTAGGAAACATCATTATATCTTGATCCAATCAACCACTTTTTGTCATAATATCATTTGTTACAAACAGCACAATATTAATTCAAATAATATATTGCCAAGTTGTCATTTCTATTATATTTTTGGATAAGGCGGCCTGGAACACACTTTGCAGACCAGGTTGTCCTTGAACTCATGGGGATATTTTTACTCTCTCTCTCAGCTGCTGAGATTGACTTATACGAATCCATATCCATTTTTAACATTCTGTATACTGATGAGCTGTGTGTAGCACATATGTGGATATGAGTCTCAGTGCAGGTTCAGCTACATGAATGTCAAAAGCTTCCAGTCACATTGATTTTATTTTGTTTTTTTGGGAGGGGATTCATCATTAATTATTTGCATCTCAGATTCTTTGTACTTTCCTATCCCTTTTAAAAACTTTTTCCCTTTGAGTAGCTGCTGGTCTGACATATCTGACATGCATGCCGGCTCAAAGGACATTGTAATATTGTCTTCTTTATATTTCTTTTCTCAGATGCTCCTGAGACTTACAATTTGTCTGCTCTTAGGTTGAGTTTCTTTTAAACTTAATGGATTTGTCTAGAAATTTCACATGAAATAAACCAAAAGAAAAAAAATAATGTATATGTCGTACTCTAGAGGTAATAAAAAAGGATGCAATTGTACTGAGCAAAGTAAAATATTAAAAACCATAAAATTTAGGAGTAGTGTGACAGGCTACGAAGACTAAAATAGGAATGCAGACACTAGAAATACAAATATCTTATGTTAAAAAAAAACAAATATCTTCTGTAAAAAAATCTATTATAAAGAATTCTCAAATCAAAAACACCAGGCTACAAAATTAATCAGACCAGAAGTCGGTGCATCTTTGTGAACATGTCTACAATACCACCTGAGTCACATTAAGAAATTCAATTACCATATATATCTTTAATATTCATCATCTAGAGTATATATCAGGAAGGTACACGATTGGATCCTGCAGAACTTGATGGTACGACTCCATTACTCTGGATACTACAAACTTGAATTAAAAACATGGAGACATCAAGTTGTTACCCAGCTGGGTGCTTTATATTTCCCGTCTACATCTCATACTTCTAGAAGGAGGTCCTAGGCATACTACCAAAGAAAATAAAAAGTAATGCCACTCTTACTCCTCTGTGTACGAAGAGGGATACAGTAATGACAGGCCTTGTATGATATGTCCTATGTTACAAAAATGGGCACACATGTTATATGTGAAACAAACCTTTGCCTGACTAAGTATAAATCCCCTTCCATGGTATGCAACACATGTACCATAAAAATGGCCAGAATCTGTAACTAGTAGGTTATAGACACAAGGGGTAAATTAAATGTTGTTATTCAGCTAAATTAATATTGCAAGAAATCAACTCCTTACTGCTTGCTACTGCACCTACCCATGGATTAGTTCATCTGTCTACCTTTACCACAGAAGCTTCTTTTGGGGGGAGATGGTAAATAATACAGAAACCAATGAGTGCTCATGGTACATATAATAATAGACTATGAAGTGTTCAAGCATAAATGTGGCTTACATATCACACCTTTCCAACAAAACTGAGGGACCGTGGATGAAGAGAAGTGGGAAGACTATAAGGCTCAGAGGCTGTGGATTACCTCAAGGAAACAATATTTTCTGTCCACAACAGTCTTGTTGCACACATGAACTCACAGTGCTTATGAAAGGATGTGCCAGAACATGTGTGCTCAAATAAAGCAAAATATCAGCATGGAGAAGGAGATGGCTAAAAATAATGCCACTCCTAGCTGAGATGCTATTAAGACTTGATAAATTACTGAGAGTTGAGAGTCAGTTTCTTCACTCTTGTGACACCTAAGAGGTCAACCACATACATGGGAACTCTCCTATTTCAATAAAACTATAGAGAGAAAGACAGAGACAGAGACAGAGACAGACAGAGAAAGAGACAGGGACAGGGACAGGGACAGGGACAGGGACAGACAAATAGGTCAGAGAGAGAATGGTAGGGCAAGGCTTTAATCCCAGAACTCAGGATGCAGATCCAGAGAGATCGCTGTGAAGCCTATGTCAGCCTGGTCTCCATAGTACATTCCAGGACAATCAGAGCTGTGTAGAGTTAAAGGAGTACCTGTCTACACACACACACACACACACACACACACACACACACTAAAATAAAAAAACCTAAACAAAATGGTTTACTTAAGGTTATTATTTGCTAAGTAGTGAGGAAACTAGGGAGAACAAGATTTACCTGTTGTCTTTATTCTGCTTAGAATTACTGTGATAACATACCTTGACAAAAAACAAGATGAAGAAGAAAATTTTTATTAGGCTTACACTTCTACCTAATAATTGATCACTGAAAGAAGTCAGTACAGGAACTCAATGTGTGGGATTCAGAGATTGTGAATCTCTCATTGTAAAAACACTACTTTTTCATGAACTACTTTGAGTTTATTTTTGACCATGTAAAATGTTGAATACTACATGTAGGATACAGCCCTTTTCTTCATTAAGGACAAAAAAGACATCCCTGGCCCATTAACAAAAAACTGAAAGTATAATCTTTTCATATATGGGTTTTTTGTTACATAATATAGAAAAATACATAATTTTGTACATTGGTACCTGAGCTTCTGAAAGTAAAGAGTGAGGAAAAGGAGAGTAACTAGGGATATTAGCTATGATGAACTAAAGAGGTTCCACCCAGCATCCAGAGCTCCCACTCTGCTAGGCCTCGGAGACAAATTTGTGATTTTATTTTAGATAAAATATGATCCTCAAGAAATTGTATCTGCCTTCAATAATTGCACTGACTTACAAAGTATTGAATCTAGATATGAAATTTTGGATTTGTGCCCATCCATGCTATGTTAGTTGCAAATCATTATTTAGTTTAACATTAGTTTAAATGTGTCATCACCCCCAAAATTCTGACTTTTTTTTATACCTGAACATATTTCTTTCTCCACTGTCCTTGATTTTTTTTTACTTAACACCACATTAATGTTGTAGCAAATGCATAATAATGTCACACTGAGCACAATTAATCTTCATAACTATATGTTATTTTGTAAATTTCTACCTATTTTCTTTCTATTGAGTTTCTCATATATTCATATATTTACAAGTTCTATTGCTTTATTTCAGAGTTTTTAAAAAATTGTTCCAGAGAGATTAAAGATGTCTTTATTGGACAAGCACACTTAATTTCCTCTATACAGAGAAATATGTGAATATTTGTCATTAAATTGTCTAAGGAAATAAGACTGTTCTGATGTTAGTCCTTAACATGGCATATTTCAGATAAGCAAAAAACAAATAATCTTAAGGGCCCACCCTCACATATAATGTATATTATTTGGTGCATCCATACAAATAAGGAAAGGCATTGAAAACTGATAAACACTTAATTATCTGTCTGAGGATAAAAATAGATTAGTTAAGAAACACTGAGTTACAAATAAATGAGATATAAAAATATATATGTAAAGAAGTTGCTCCCAAAATTTAATGGTGACAGACCTGCTATGAAACCAGTTGTACATAACATAGTTAATATTCATCAACTTAACTATATGCTACGCACTTAGGAGTCTCTAGATTCAGTGGCATCATTTCTTCTCACAAGACCACATCTAGACTTAAAGACAGCCCAGAAGTACTATTAACTTATCCATACTCTGACACCATAACACTCAAAATATTAAAATTATCTGGCTTTACAAGGATGACAAATGAACAACTTAATGTTCAAATAGCATATGAGGAAAACCAAACGAATAATGTGATAATTATCACTTTTCCTTAGAAAGAGCGTACACATGATAATATACTTGACTATATTTGAGAATGGAAAAATGATTGAAGAAAAACAGTTATAATTCACGTATCACTGAAGTTACAAGAATTTTGTACTTTTACGATGAATAATTGTACTTAACTGTATGAGATTGTCCTGGAATATCTGTGTTTCCTGTATAACAGGAACGTTTTTGCTTGTGTAGAAAATATGAAGAGGGAAAAATGCACCAAGTGTCACATCTCCTTCACGGTGAAACTCTTCCTTTATTGTTACATAGCAGTCATTGTCAGTAAAGGAACCCACAAAATTCGGAATATACAGGAGCCCAAAGGTCAAAATCCAGAACATCCTATCAACACAAGTATATGCCCAGCCATGCGTATGCTGTGTTACAGTTATCTTTATAAAACTGTGTTTGTTTGGGTAGATACAGATCTAACAATGCCCAGCAGGAATATACTCAGCCCAAGTGCTTGCGAACATGTGCACCTCAACTTTTTTAATGAGTGCAGCAGTTATGATAATCACCCCAAGTTCTTCCTGGCACTTCCTCCAATATCATGGAGAGTTCTGAAACTCTTTGTTCCCTTAGGCTCTGCATCTGAGGCCCTGTGTTCTGCTTAAAACAAGTTGGAAAATATGTTTTGAGTCTTCTTCTCTGGGCACAGGCACCATTATTTCAGCAAAGAAGATGGACAATAAGAGCTCAGGGATCAAGATTCTGGTTGGGCAATTATGGCCGAGTTTGAAGTAAGAAACTTTTCACAACTTTGGCTGATGAAAACAAGCTACATCAGAGGCTGCTATGGAAGATGAATTGGGAGAAGGGCTAAAAGTAACCATGCCATGCACACACAAGAAAAATATGTGAAATATGTTTTTCCAAACCAAGGTCAATCAGTGGAAACAACTCTTCCTATTGACTCTGAGTGTTTCTGAATTTCAAGGTGATAAATAAATCTGTATCTGAAAAAACAGTATGGTGTCTTCTCGCACCACAATCACCTTATTTCCCACTTTGGAAAAGCCAATAGTCCAGATACATTCCTCACTTACTTAGTTACAGTGAAAAATAAATACCCTCTTTATATTCTGATATTTAAGCTTCTCAACTTCTACTCTTTTCTTTTATCGTGTGTGAATCTTTCTGCCAACATGTCTTTGTGATCCATACCTGCTTCTAGAGCTATCCATTCACTTAGTGTACTGAAAGACATCATTCTGAGCAGTGATCTACTTCCTAGACACCAGGAGTGTAGGGCAGTGAAGGTACAGTGTATTGTGATGTGGTAATGAAAGGATAACCCCTAAAATAAATAGACTCCACTAAGCAAGGTTGGGTGACTAGAGTGAACAAACATTCAGGTGAAACAATAAAAAGCATCATGATCAGATGTGTTAACAGGTCACTGCAGCTTGGTGGGACTTTTTTGGATCACATTAACAATACACAGTGAGCACATGGATCCAGATCATGTCTATTATAAAACTGTAGGCAATTAGGCAGTGAAAAAGCACAGTGAAACCTACTTCTCAGTAATTCACAGTTCAGTGCAATTGTTGGAATAGGGAAAACCTTGGGCCTTCGTTCAGTCCTCAAGAGAGTGCTGGTACAGTGTGCTAGTCTGCATGTTTGACTCAGCTTTGGAGACCATGTCCCTGCCCATGTGGGCCCTGGGTCCCTCTGTGGACTGATAGAGTGATCCAAAGTCAGACCTATCCCACATACACACTGCGTGCTCCCCCCCCCCCAACTGTGTCAGTGGACACTAATATTGTTGCTCTGGAGCTCACAATTCTGTCAGAGAGAAAGAGTGTGCAGAAACATCGCATTAGGCTGTGTTATCCTGGGCTTTGGATAACCAGCTCCACCACACTGGGGCCCTTTGGCCTTGTTCCGTCTGCCATACAGTGCACTACTGTGACATAGCCTGTGGCATTTGGCTGAGACATGGAGAACACATCCACAGCTGACTGGGTCCCTGCCTGGGCCCTCCGTCCCTCGGTGAACCAACAGGGTGATCCAAAAGTCAGATCTATCCCATAACCACACTCTGGGATCACTCCTGGGCCAGCAGACACTGACACTGGTATGCTAGCATAGCCCGCCATTGTGTCAAAGAAAGGGCAGGTACATCCCAATTAGCCTGCAGCTCTCTGGGCTTTGGTGAGCTTGTCTGTGTCTGCACATGTCCTGAGTTTCTCTATGGACTGTCGGGTGGTCTAATATCAAATCTACCCATTCATCTGGAGTCTAGCCTGAGCCAGCAGACCCAGATACTAACACATCACCACCCATGGTACAGAACCAGTTACAGATTTTGAGATGTACAGCTCAAATGCTGCTCATTTACACATCAGCATCCATACTCTGGGGACTGGCCATCTATCATCCAGGGGCCAGTTAGATGGCCAGAGGCCAGACCCACCTGTGCTCTGCACCTTGTGGACTGCTCTCACCAATGGCTCCTAGGGTCTTGTAGTTTGTAGTTCCCAGCCCAGTCCCTAGGCTCTGCCCTACCAATCAGATGCAGTGAGTGGTCAGTACCATCATTTTCGATTCCACAGGTGACATTTTTCAACAGATCCCTCAGGAGACAACTTTTTTCAACAGATCTTCAACATCCCTGGCTATAAAATCAAGCAGTAATAAATGGGACTTCATGAAACTTAAAAGTTTCTAGAAAGAAAAGGGAACTCTAAATAGAAAAAAAAACAACACCTAAACACATGCAAAAGTCATGACCAACCATACATACTACAGAAAGCTAATATCCGAACTCATGAAACTGAACACCACAAAACCACATAATCACATTACAATGGGATACATACTTATGAAGAGAATTCTCAACAAAAGGAATGTCAAATAGTAGAGAAACAGTGAAAGAAATGATCAATGTCCTCATTCATCAAGGAAGTGCAAATCCAAACAACACTGAGAGTCTATCTTACTCCTGTCAGAATGGCTAAGATTAAAACTCAAGTGACAGCATATACTGGTGTGGATGTGGAGAAAGGGGAAGACTCTTCCATTGTAGATGGGAATGCAACTTTGCACAACAACAGTGGAATTGAATCTGGCATCTTCTAAGAACATTGAGAATAACTCTACCTCAATACTTAGCTGTACCACTCCTTGGTATACATGCAGAAGACACTCTACCATACAACAAAGACCTTTGCTGAACTATATTCACACCTACTTTATCCATAATAGCCAGAATTTAAAAAGAAGCAAGACATCCCTCAACCAAAGGATGGATAAAGAAACTATGGTAAATTTACATATTGCTCCTCGTTATAAAGAAGGAAATCTTGACATTTGGAGGCAAATGCTTAGAATTAGAAAAGATCATCCTCAGTGAAGTAACCCTGAACCAGTAAGACACACATTATATATACTTCCATATAAGCAGATATATTTATATTTATTTTTATTTTTATATGTATATTTATATATCACAGAATATCTGTGATACAATCCAAAGATCTAATGAAACGAAATAACAAGGAGGTCCCGAGGGATGTTGCTTGATTCACATTTAGAAGGGCAAATAGAGATGATACAGTAAGAGGCTAAAGACGGTGAACAGGGTGGGAGTCTAATATAGATGTTCTCTGAAAGATTCCACCCAGCAGTGCATCAATGCAGATGCTAAGACACACAGTAGAACAATGGGCATTATATGAGAGTGGGGGGAGGGAACCAAGAGGGGACAGAATCTTCACAAGGAAACCAGCAAAGACAAAAAATCTGCACTCAGGGCACCTTCAGAGACCCAAGGACAATGCATGTTGAAAAACTTTGATTCCTGTTCAGATGTAGCCAATGGGCAGCTCTGTCTCCATGGGCTTCCTAGGATGGGATGCAGAGCCTATTTCTGTCACAGACCCTGGTACCCATATTTGATCGCTTCCACTGGCAGGGCAGCCTTGCCAAGCCACAAAATAAGATAATAAACATTGTACTAAGGAAACTTCATATGGTGGGGTCATACAGTAGTGAAACAAGGATTTGAGAGGCCTCTACTTGCCACCTGTTTGATGACCCTCATATCAAGTACACAGAGGAGTTGGAGGCCATCCATGCCTTGAAGGAAAGCAAAAATTCTGTCAAATGGAAAGGGAGCAGGAGAGCTGTCACTGCCCTGACATGGAAGCAAGAGAGCCAGCCGTGTCCTGATAACACGGGAGCTGTAGAGCCAGCCATGCCATGATACCAAGTGCTCCATCCATGATAACATGGGAGTTGAAGACCTGGCCCTGCCCTTAGGATAGGGGATTGGGAGAATGGGCCCTGCCCTGATGACATGGGAGCAGGTGAGCTAGCCCTGCCCTGAGGACATGGGAGCAGGTGAGCTAGCCCTACCCTGATGACATGGGAGCAGGTGAGCTAGCCCTGCCCTGACGGTATGGGAGTAGGTGAGCTAGCCTTTCCCTGAGGGCATGGGAGCAGGAGAGTGGTCCCTGTCCTGAGGAGAAGGAAGTGAGAGAGCAGGCCCTGCCATGATGACACAGGAGTATGTGTAGGCTCTGCCCTGAGGACTAGGAATCAGACTCTGCCCCAGGGCTCTGAGTCATCCTCACTCCAGCATCGACCCCATCTATGGCCTGCTGGAACACATGAAGGAGATGGACTTGCATATTCAAAGATTAAGAATCTCCTTGACATGACACACAGCAACAATGAGATTTCTCACAGTAGTCCACTGAGGATCCAGTAGCGGTAGTGTAGGCCTGAAATCAGACCCATGACTCATAGCAATGAAGATTTGAAAGTAAAGATTCGTGGGCAAATGTCTGTACTGCATGATACACTACAGCTTCTGTGAGAAGTTGTTTGTTTGTTTGTTTGTTTTCTTTTACTTGGGAGAGGATGCAAGGCAGAGGGCAGATATGAGGGGATGGGGAGAAGAGAGGGATTTTGGTGCATGATGTGAAGATCATAGACATTCAATAAAAGAAAAAAACAAAAATAAAAACACTCAGTTTATTACAGTGAAGAATAAATGCTCTTCTGCAGAATTTTAGTAATTCCATCTTCTGTAATGTCTTTTGCTCACATGGCTTCCCTCTGCTCCAATGCACTGTGCTCATAGCAACTCATGAACTACATGAACAATGACTCACATCCAATTTCTGATCTCCATATCTCTAAAAAATCTATGAGTTACAAATTATGCATCCACTATGGAACTGTAAAATAAGAGACTTTATTGTTCTCCTCATGTAACAAAAATATTGAAATATGAAACTAGGATATTCGAAATTCATTTTATATCATGAAATTTCTTCTCAAAATCACTGTAACAAAAGAATCCATACAATTGATGCTTAAGAAACAATTTGGTGTCAACATTTACAATTTACACAGTAAAGCATAACAGAGGCTTCTGTTGCACAAAAATTTTTTAAATTTGTGTGAAATTTAATATGTATTAATCAGTGAAGGATCAAATCAATATAACATGACGGAATGTGAGGACACATCTTAAGTACCAGCATTTTGTAGGCAGGGAAAGACACATACCCATGGTTTATTCCACACTGATATATTAATAGGCTGAAGGCTAACAAAGTATACATAGTAAAATTCTCATACAGGAAAGTATAACATGGATTTTAAATATGAAAAGAGTAATGGTTCCAGTGAAAAGGGACGTTAGTATAATTGAATGAGGACTTAGGAACCCTCATAGTCTGATCTGATTATACCTAAATGACAGATATAGAATGGTGTGACATTTCTTTCAACCATTGTCTTTAATTTTTCAACATAGATTAATATTAATTTTTAACTAAATTTTAACAGACTCTTTCTTTTTGAATGGATTTTATGCCTGATGTCAACACAGGAGTTCTTATCTGGCCTTAACAAAATAATGTAGCACTTGGGGGCAAAAATCAAGCCAAGGAGTGCTGAACTGGAAGCCAAGATAGAGAAAACTTCCATAGCCAACATGACCTTCCCCTTCGTGCTGTGGTAGACAGGGAGGAAGGTGACCCAGACACAGAAGAATACCTGCATACTGAATGACAGAAACTTGGCTTCATTGAATGTATCAGGCAGATTCCTAGACAAGAAGGCCATGGTGTAGCTCCCAAGTGCCAAGAAGCACAGGTACCCTAGGACAGAGTGGAAGGCGACTGCTGAACCCTTGTTGCACAGAAGGATGATGTGGCCATGTTCCGCATGAGCATCTTGATCAATGAAGGGTGGAGAGGTAAGCAGCCAGATCCCACAGAGAACAAGTTCAGTCAGAGTGCACATGGGAATGATAAAATTAGGGGCCCTTGATACCATTAGCCACCTCACCATTCTAGCTGGAACAGTGACCCTGAATGCAATAACCACTGTAATAGCTTTGGCCAACACTGTGGAGAGAGCCACAGTGAACATAACTCCAAATGCTGTCTCCTGCAGGATGCACAAGGCTGTGTTGGGCTTTCCAATGAAGAGCAAGGAACTGAGGAAACAGACAATGAGTGTCAGTAACAGGGTGTAGCTGAGAACCCTATTATTGGCTTTGACAATGGGGGTGTCTCTGTGCTTTACAAAGACTGCAAGAACCACAGCTGTGAGAACAGAGAAACACAGCGCTGTGATGGTGAGAGCCATACCTAAGGGGTCACCAAAGGCCAAAAAGCTCACAGATTTCTGGAGGCAGTGGTTCTTCTCCAAGTTTGCATAGTGACTTTTGGGACACTTGACACACTGATCCATATCTGCTCAGAAATGAAGGTGACTGTGAATCAATCCTCAGGATTTGTCCTTCACTATAATTGTTACAGAGCCTTAGCTTATTGAATACTATTTGACTCGCCTTTATTTATTGTTTCAGAAATTTTTAAATAGTCTGTGAATAATTTCAAATCTATGCAGCGATCATTGTCTACGTTAACAAAAATGGCAGCAACACAATGTTTTTTTCCTTATCTTTGGATCCTTCCCCTGATTTTGCATCTATTTTATAAATAATAAGGTTAGAGGATAATATTGTATAAACATGGTTTCACTCAAAAATTACCTTACTAAAATCATGAATTTCTGTACATATATAGTTATTTATGTATGTATTACAATATACACAATAATATTTGAAATTCATTTCTTATATGGTGTTCTATGCATAGGGTTTCATATTTACTTATTTTCATATAATTCTTTGTGTACACTACTTTGGTTCATACTATGAATGATTTTGAAATAATAAGTGCCATTACATCCTTGAATTTTAAGTCATTCACTAGTAGTTTGTTGATACATATAGATGTAGCATGTTTTAACATATAGAGAGAGAATTCTTGAAATATTTCTAGGTATTAAAAAAGAATACCCAAATATTCTACCCTTAACATTTGCTTCTTGGATCTGTTTTCCTGTTATTTTCTAATGACATATACATAAGGAGTCGATATGGGTCAGAAAGGATGTGGGGAGGATTAGGGATACAGAGGGAGGGAAATTCAAATTATATAGTGTGATAAAAGTCTGTGTTCACAAAAAGGGAGAGACAAGGTCTTTAGTCATCAGAAAAATGCAAATCAAAATGACTCTGAGATTCCATCTTACACCCATCAGAAGGGCTAAAATCACAAATTCAGTAACACCACATGCTGTTGAGGATGTGGAGAAAAAGGAACACTCCTTCATTGCCAGTGGGATGCAAACTAGTACAACTACTTTGGAAATCTATCTGATGATATCTCAGAAAACAGAAAATAGGATATCCACAAGACCCAGCTATTCCACTCCTTGGATATACCCAGAAGATGCTCCAGCACACAACAAGGACATATGCTCAACCATGTTCATAGCAGCCTTATTCATAAGAGCTAGAACATGGAAGCAGACTAAGTGTCCCTCAGTAGAAGAATGGATAAAAAATGGTGGTACATTTACACTGTGGAATACTACTCAACTATTAAAGACAAGGAATTCCCGAAATTTGTGGACAAATGGATTGAACTAGGAATGATCATGAGTGAGTCAACCCAGAAGCAGAACGAGTCAAATGATATATAACCACTTCTAACTGGAAACTATCCCAAGGGGAATGTCTCATGAAAGTCTTCAATTACAAGGAAAATGGGATAGAGGTGAGGACATCCTATTGGGACTCTAAGTGAGAGAAATAAAGGAGATAGGGAAATAGATGGAACCAGAGGGTCCTAGAAACCTACAAGAAGAACACTATGATGGGTATATCTGGGCCCAGGGGTTCTACTCAATCTATGGCACCAACCAAGGACAATACCTGCAGTCAACATCAAACCCCTACCCAGATCTAGCCAATGGACAGGACATTCTCCACAGTTAAGTAAAGACTGCGGACTGACATTCACATGATCTCTGGTGCCCCATATTTGCCCATGTTCCCTCATGGGGAGGCCCGATGACACTCAGGAGAAGGATAGCACACTACCAAGAAGCATCATATTCAGGGGGGTGAGGTCCCCCTCAGTCACAGTCATAGGGAAGGGGAATGGGGTGAAAGCGAGAGGGAGAGAGGAATGGGAGGATGCATGGATCGGATAGCAAATGAGATGTAATATGAATGATTTTACTCTACAATAAAAATTTAAAAATTAATAAAAAGCAAGGAATTCCCAAAAATTGTGGACAAATGGATTGAACTAGAAATGATCATAATGAGTGAGTTAACCCCCAAACTGAAAGACTCAAATGGTATATATTCAATTATAACTAGACACTAGCCCAAGGGACATGTCTCATGAAAGTCTGAATCTACCAAGAAAGTAGGATAGATGTGAAGACATACTTTTGGGACTCTAGGTGAGAGAAGTATGGGAGAATGGGGAAATAGAAGGATCCAAGGGCCCGAGAAATCTACAGTTAGAACCTTATGATGGGCAGATCTGGACCCAGGGGTTCTGCACAGACTATGGCACCAACCAAGACAATACGTGCAGTAAACACTGAACCACTACCCATATCTAGCCATAGGACAGGTCATTCTCTAAGATGAGTGAAGAGTTGGGACTGACTTTCTCACGAACTCTGGGGTCCCATATTTGACCAGGTCCCCTTGATGGGGAGGACCGATGGCACTCAGGAGAAGGATAGCAGGCTACCAAGAAGAGACTTTATACCCTATGAGCATATACAGAAGGAGGAGGTCCCCCTCAGTCACAGTCATAGGGGAGGGGAATAGGGAGGGATAGCAATTGAGATCTAATATGAATGAATTAATAAATAAATAAATTTTAGAAAAACAAAAACAAAAAAGGGAGAGAAAGATTTAAAAAGAAGAAATTATATTAATTAATATATTTTCTGTTAAACAAAAGAAACTTAATCAGGAAAGATATAAAATACATGTACTGAAAATATCAAACATCTCTCCAGTCAAATGCTGTATTAAAACAAAGGAAGGAAGAAAAAAAAGAAAATCTTTTATCGGGAGTAATCATGAACAAGATGTGAGAATTCCAAACTTTAAGTGAATCCTACATGGGACTGAGCATGCTTTGACAATACAAAAAAATGGCGCTCAACATACTGCGCTCATGGTGAAATGAAACAGTCTGTCCATTCATGGACAAGGTGGATCTCTTGAGGGATCAATGCCTGCATTGCAACAACACTGTAAATCCTGCTTCTCTCGAGTCTCATTCCATTTTCTTAGGTATCGCTGACTCCTGTAGATGGGTTAGAAAGTTGTCCGTACTCCTGTAATTACCTGTCTCATTGGAAATCTCGTTTTCTGCACAAGGAATGCAATCAAAGCAGCAGGCAGCCTTGCCTTCCTGGGCAGCTTTCCGGAATCCAAGTCTACAGCTCTCACTGCACACTGACTGAGGAATCTAAGAGACATGAAAGCTGTTAGCAAATCTTTGAGCTTTTGTGAAAAATATGAGTAAATGGAGTATTTCTGAGTATAATTAAATAATGGTTTGGATAGGCTTACACTTATAACTGAAATAATATGTTTTGGTATTCCTAATTTTGGCAGCTTTTGGGCTTACATAACACATGTGTTTAAATATTAATCCAATACATGAAGCTACTGTTAGGAATAGGTGGCTAAAATTGTGTTCTCGAAGGTCACGGTATGACTTCAGATTCAATCTATCTCTATACTCTACTGGCCATCAGGCAGAGCTTTTATATTAATGAAGTTGAGAACGTTGATTGACAACTTCACATGTCTTGGATTCATCATGGAAACAATTCTTTGGGCATTTCTATGCAGAATTTTATAGAAACATTTGTAAGAAATGGGAAAAAACATCACAAAATGGGGTCAGTATTTCATTGTTTACTGTCATGGAAATATGGAAAGGAGACAGAAAATACACAATCATATTCTTTGATCTCTGATTCTGGTCTGTGAACATGACATCATCACCTCCTCTGGCTCCTGAAACATTTTTTCAACCATGATATACAGCACGGTCACAGTGCCAGCCAAGACAACCCTGTCCTCCTCTAAGTGGATTTTGTTGACTATTTACTCAAACTAGAAAAGAAGTATAAAACTATAAAACACACACACACACACACACACACACACACACACACACACACACACACACTCACACACACCTGTCATTCTATCCTACCTTTTCAGAGGCTGACAAACTAAAAATGTCACTTTACATTTCTTAGGCTAGGTGATAAATTAAACATATCATTGTTTTGCATCAGTGAGGAAACCCTAACAGACAGTTTATTCATAAGAAATATGTTCAAGGTAATTTCTGGAACAAACTAAGACCCACTCTATGGGAGAGAGCAAATTCATAACACTATTGATGATGCTCTACTGTATTTGCATACAGAAACCTAGCATGGCTGCCTCTGAGAGGATCTGCCTAGCAGTAGATTGAAACATAATCCTTAACTCACAACCAAACATTGGGCAGAGCAATGGGACCCTTGTCAACGAGTGAAGTAAGATAGAGCAGACAGAAGATGAAAAGAACTCTACAAGAAAACCAACAGCCCCAAATAATCAGGGCCCTAAGTGACTTGAAAGACTGAAGCACCACCAAAGGACAAGGCATGGACTACACCTAGACTTTCTATACGTATATAAGCAATAGGAAGCTTAGACTCCATGTGGGTCTCCCACAGAAGGGATGGGGCTGTCTCTGATATGGTCTCAGTTGGAGGCCTTTCAATCACTTCTCTCTGGTGTGGCTTCCTTGCCTGGACACTGTGTAAGAGGATGTACACAGTCCTGAGAAGACTTGAAGAGCTGTACTAGACCTTTAGGGTGTGGTTTTCCCTTTTCTGAGGGGCATGGGAGGAGGGATAGGAAGATGATGGAAGGACAGAGGGGAAGGACATAAAGGAGGTGCTGTAAAGTGAATAACTAAATAAATTTTGAGTACAAAACAAAAGAAATATGTGAGCATCAATATAATGTAGGAAGAAACTTTTCCATGGATCAGCCAGAGAATGAGAAAATAGTCTATGTTGACTGTTTTTTGTTTGTTTGTTTCTTTGTTTGTTTGTTTTTTGTGAAGATCCTTATCAGTAGCTGAATATTGGCTGGTACTGAATGAGTGCCCAAGGATCTTTACATCCTGAAAATTGTTTTTGTTTTTTTATGAACTGTCAAAGTATAGAGATAAGTCACTACTTACATCTGTAAATGAGGTAGGCCATTGAATCATCTGCTCAGATAAAGAAAGCTGTTGTCCAATGGGAGAATATGAAGAAAAGGTTCCTATTTTCACATTTAATCCTAGACCCTTAGGGAAATTCCAAAAGTTGAGAATTTCATACTCTGGATCTAAGTTTTTTCTCTCATTCATTACAATGCGACTTCCCACATGATTTTTAAGTAGGCTGCTCTTGAGGAAAGGAAGGAACTGAAAGAGATGTAGGAACAGATGTTGAAGGACAACTGGAATACTAAAAATATTTTTTAAGTAAAACAAACATCTCAATGGTTTTAGCCCATCCTAATGAAAGCCTTCTCTGAAAGAGGCATCAATGTGCCTGAGTAAATGAAAGATTATTGGATTAAAATTCATTAAAATTTGAAAATCATATTCTGTTCAAGTGAAATCACTGAACTAAATTCAACTAAGTCAGCAAGAAACAGAGTTACGTGGATTCCGCTGATTCAAAGTTCTTTGCAAACCTAGCCACTCCTAGAAACTTTTGAACTATATTTAGGCCTTCCATTCTTAACATGAATGCCCTGAAGTGTAACGCTAACTTTAAAGTGATCCCTCATAACCTTGCAGTAGTGCTCAGAAGCATTTTCACCCTTAAGTATCTACTGCCCCTACCTCTACTCTGAAGAATACATCCTTGTTTATTGCCAAGAGATTCTGGAGACCTCAAGATGGTGGTGAGCAGTGTGGACTGTATTTAGAAGCTCTAGTAAATGGTTCAGGGAATTGCACAGAATTCTTCCCCAGAAGAAGAAAGAGTCAAATGGTATTTATTCGCTTATATCTGGACACGAGCCTAAGGGGCATGTCCCACGATAGTCTTCACTTACCAGGAAAGTGGAACAGAGGAGAGGACATCCTTTTGAGATGGTGAGAGAAGCATGGTAGAATGGGGAAATAGAAGGATCCAGAGGGACCTCGAAACCAACTAGAACATTATGAGATGCAGATCTGGGCCCAGGGGTCCTGATCAAACTATGACACCACCCAAAGACAATACATGCAGTAAACTCTGAGGCCCTACGCAGATCTAGACAATGGACAGGATATTTCCCACAGTTGAGTGGAGAGTGGAGACTGACTTTCATACAAATTCTGGTGCCCCATATTTGACCATATCTCCCGAATGAGGAGTCCTGGTAGCACTAAGAGGAAAGATAGCCGACTATCAAGAAAAGACTTGATACTCTATGAGCATATACAGGGTGAGGAGGTCTCCATCAGTCACAGTCATAGGGGAGCAGAATAGGGGGAAAGTGGTAAGGAGAGGGAAATGGTAAAATACAAGGGATGGGATAACAACAGAGATGTAATATGAATAATTTGAATATGTATATATAGTTATATTTTATAAAGAGATTCAAAACCTATGATGCTAAATTTGAATGCCTTGGGAAATAATAAGATATCACATTGCTAATATTACAATACATAAGAAAGGATATTACCTGCCAGGGGGGAAATTCTATTCCTTCTCCTTTAACATTTGGCTTTATCTGTATTTGTTGAAGAATCATTTCATGGAGACTGTAGGCCACAGCATAAACAGCATTATATATATTATAACCTTCTTCACTCTAGATGAGTCAAATAGGTGTCTGGGCAGTAACTCCAAAGAAGCATTGGTTTGGCAGTTCTCCAAAAGTTGACAATCAACCTCAAAAAATGAGCACTTGAAGAACAAATGCCAAAGCTTAGGAAGATAAATGTCTTCTGGGTACTTGTAGGGATTAACTCTTTGAACAAAATTAGTAAAGTCAACCATCTCCTTATGGTGGTGTGAAAACACAAGGCTTCCATGAAACGAATCTAACATGAAATAATCATGATTGATATCAACATCCCACTGCGAGTTCAAGATCCAGATGTTCCATGTCACTAACTGTTGCAGAATGTGTCGCATTAGACCTTGTAAAGAAGCAACGTCCCCATAAATAACTATTACGTTTGCTGTTGATTCCTGAATATTCACCAGATTTTTCCATAATGCAATGGAAAATGAATTCCAGGTGCCAAGGATCATTTTCACAAAGGCTATGCAGATTTTCTTACTCTCCATAGCTTCTCTCAACCCTGTGATAAACTGAGTCCCTCTGTGGTCATCTGAGACGATCACACCAACCCAGGACCAGTTAAAATGATGCATCAAAGAAACTATGGCAAGTGGCAGAGAAGTGTCTTTGGGGGCCATCTGGTAGAGGAATTTAAACTGATCTGGGTCATTTAAGACAGGATCAAATGGCCCAAAAGTGAGCTCTAGGGGACAAATGGAAACCGGAGGAAAAACATTGGCAGCACTGGCATCAAACACAATATCAGTTCTGAATATCTTACACCTATCAGAATGGCTAAGATCAAAAATTCAAGCGACACCACATGCTGATGAGGATGTGGAGAGAGAGGAACACTCTTTCACTGCTGGTGGGAATGCAAACTGGTACAGCCACTCTGGAAATCTATCTGACGCTGTCTTAGAAAACTGCGAATAAGGCTTCCTCAAGACCCAGCTATTCCGCTCCTTGGAATATACCCTGAAGATGCTCCAGCACACAACAAGAAAATTTGCTCAATCATGTTCATAGCAGCCTTATTCATAATAGCCAGAACATGGAAACAGCCTAAGTGTCCAGCAGTAGAAGAACGGATAAAGAAACTGTGGTACATATACACTATGGAATACTACTCAGCTATTAAAAACAAAGAATTCCCGAAATTTGTGGACAAATGGATTGAAGGAGAAATGATCATAATGAGTGAGTTAACCCAGAAGCAGAAAGACTCAAATGATGTATACTCATTTATATCTGCATACTAGCCCAAGGGGCATGTCCCATGAAAGCCTTCACTTACTAGGAAACTGGGACAGAGGGGAGGACATCCTATTGGGACTCTAGATGAGAAAATCATGGGAGAATAGCAAAGTAGAAGGATCCAGAGGGTCCTAGAAACCTACAAGTAGAACATTGTGATAGGCAGATTTGGGCCCAGGGGTCCTGCTCAAACTAAGGCACCAGCCAAGGACAATACAGGCAGTAAACTTTAAACCCCTATCCAGATCTAGCCAATGGGGAGAACATTCTCCACAGTTGAGTGGAGAGTGGGGTATGACTTTCACATGAACTCTGGTGCTTCATATTTTACCATGTCCTTTGGATGGGGAGACCTGGTAGCACTCAGACGAAGGATAGCAGGTTACCCAGAAGAGACTTGATACCCTATGAGCATATACAGGGTAGGATATCCCCCTCAGGAACAGTCATAGGAGAGGGGAGTAAGGGGAAAATGGGAAGGAGGGAAAAATGGGAGGATACAAGTGATGGGATAACCATTGAGATGTACCAAGAATAAATTAATTTAAAAAATGAAGATATTTTTCTCACATTTTGAAATTCAACATAATACAGGATTTTCCAAAATAAAATTACTGACATACTTTCAGTGACCTAGATGGTCTCATCTACTTCTCCGTCGTTTGTATTTCAAGTACCAGAAGTAAGAATCTATCAAGTACTGTCAGACTTTCCTTTGATAGATGATGTCTCCAGGTGTCCCTATTTAACATTTTAAGACATCCAATAATGTCAAAAAAGTATATTTGACTCCTATTTTCCAACCCGAGTCCTCACCTGAGGTATTTTGTAAAGTTGTAACAGTCTCCCTATTTGTGCTGAAACTGTCATTGATGTTTCTGTGAGTGCAGCAGGTGACAGTCTCTTTTTTTACACAGTTGTAATTAAATAGGGGTTGCGTCATCCCTGTAAGCCAAAAATTGGGAGGAAGAAGGATACTCATTTCATAAGGTGTACCATTGTAGAGATCAAAGCCCAGAGTTGTGTTGGGTAAAAGATGAGGGTTTCTATTGACCTCCTCAATGGCAAACACCAAGGCCAGAACAAGACGGTAGTTCTTCAATTTATACCTGCACAGATTTCATAAAAGTATACAGGAGGAAGACAAAAACATAAACCTTAACATTGGTGAAATGGCTATTATAATTCAAGTGCCAAATTTCCTATAATATTTTAACATCATCTCATGAATGACTTGAATAAGCATGATGTACCTTTTGAGTAGATATGATTAATTATTAGCACTAATTAATTATGATCTGAGCCACTGCACTCAGCTGGTAGGCAACTCTTGATCTGTCTAATAATAATGTGTTGGGGAAAGAACATGCACTCTGTAGGATGCCAAAAGACCCCTACACAAGGAATAGTATTTCATTTTAGTGTCAGGTGTGCTGTTCCCAAAAGTTTCCTTAAAGTTACATGTATTAAATTGTACTTCAACTGGATATAAAATGCATAATAATAAAACTTTTACAGGATTTTACTGAAAAGTAATGAAATTATTTCATATTTTAGAAAGATCTATAGAAAAAGAAATTAATTCTACATTAAACGTACTAGAAAAGAATACAAAAATTTATCTTTAAATATAGAATGTTCCTGCTGTGTTTTGAACTTTTAGTCACATTGGTTTTTTTTTAATGATTTGCTTTGTTTTTTTTTTTTCTTCATTAATTATTTGTATCTCTAATTCTTTGTGCTTTCTTACTCATTTTTAAAAACTCTTTTCCCTTTGAGTAACTGCTGGTGTGACATATCTAACATGCACACTGGGTCAAAAAACATTATATTATTTCCTTCCCTCCTGTATACTCCTTCTCCTGGAAGCTACTAAGGCTTTCAATTTGCATGCTCTGAGCTTGGGTTTCTTTGGACCTTAATGGATTTGTCTAGAATCTTCACATGATACAAAACAAGAGATGCTGCATATGTCATAATTGAAAGCTAATAAGTAAGGATGCAATTGTACTGAGCAGAGTGAAATCATGAAAAAACGCAAAATGTAGGAGCAGTCTGACAGGCTACAAAGGCTGAAATAGGAATGCAGAGAGTAGCGATACAAAATCTTAAGTAAAAAATCTATTATAAAGATGTCTCAAATCAAAAGCACTGGGCAGCAAAATTAATCAGATGAGAATTCTGTACATCTTTGTGAACTTGTGTACAATTAGAATAACCATCTGAGTCACGTTAAGAAAGCCAAATGCTGTGTGTGTGTGTGTGTGTGTGTGTGTGTGTGTGTGTGTGTGTGTGTGTCCACTTCATATTCATTCTCTAGCATATATCAGGGAGGGACAAGATTGGGTCCTGCCGAACTTGATGGTAAGATTCCATTACTCTGGATACTACAAACTTGAATTATAAAACATGGAGAACTCAAGCCTTTACTCAGCTGGATGCCTTATATTTCCTGTCTACATCTCATTGTTCTGAAAGGAGGTGGTTGGCATAGTGAGGGAACTTGGGAAGAAAGGGTTTATTTGGTGTCTTTATTATGGGTAAAATTGTGTCATAAAATACCGTGAAAAAAAAATGAAATGATGAGGAAAATGTTTATTACGCCTGTACTTCCACATCATAGTCCATCTCTGAAAGAAGAAAGTACAGGAACTCAAACAGGGCCAAAATATGGAGGTGAGAGGTAATGTATTTCAAGTTCATAAACAAAATAACACAAATTTGCTTGTATAAACTCAGAATAATGTTTCAGGTTAAGAGATTGTTAATCTCTCAAAGTAAAAATACTGTTTTTCTTTCATGAACTACATAGATATTATTTTTGGCTATAGAAAGTACTTATAGAACACAATCCTTTCATTCATCAAGGAACAGAAAGACATTCATCACTAATGGGAAACTGAAAGTGTGGTCTTTTCACATATGGGCTTCTTTCTTGATATAGAGAAAATACAGATGTACATCGGTGCCTGAGCTCATGAGAGGAAAGGGCAAGGAAAAGGAGAGTAACTGACACATCAGCTATGATGAACTAAAAGGGGCTCCACCCAGCATCCAAAGTCCCCACTCTGCTAGGCCTATGTGACAAGTTTGTGATCTTATTTGAAATAAAATATGATCCTCAGAAAATACAATCTCCCTTGAGTTACTGCACTGAATTACATATTATTGCATTTACATATAAAATTTTGGATTTTCGGGCATTTATACTATGTTAGTTTCAAAATAGTATTTAGTTTAACAATTAGTTTAAATGTGTCATCACCATCAAATATCTGATTTTCTTTTACATCTGAACATATTTCTTCCTGCACCATTCCTGAATTTTCACTTTACACCCCACCAAAGTTTTAACAAATACACAGTTATGTCACTCAGAGTACAATTCACCTTCATAACTATATTTTCCTACTATCTTTATACCAATTTTTCATGTGTTAATATATTTCCAAGTCCTGTTGCTTTATCTCAGGGAGTTATTGATTTATCCCTAGAGATATGGGATGCCTGTATTGGACCAGCACACTTTATTTTCTCTATAAAGAGACACACTTGAATATTTGTTATTAATTTGTCTAAAAAAATCAGGTTTTTCTGATGTTATTCTTTAACCTTACATATTTCAGAAAACCTAAAAAACAGTCTTCTGTGTCTACTCTCACATAAAAGGAATATTATATTGTGCATCCATATAAACAAGGGAAAAATGAAACTTGTAATATTTATAAAATCTATCTGACAATAAACATGGATTAGCAAAGAAATACTGAGATGTAAATACGTGAGATAGATTGAAAGATATATGTGTAAATATGAAAGTGGTCCCAAAATTTAATAGTGATAGACGTCTTGTGAAATCAGCTGTGTGTAACATAGCTATTATTCTTCACTTTAGCACCATTTCTAGGCACTTAGGAGAATTTTGATTCAGTGGCATCCTGTCTTCTGACAAGAGCACTTTAGACTTGAAGAAAGCCCCAGAAGTACCACTAGTTTATCCATGCTCTGAAATAATAACATGAAAATATTCAAATTATCTGGCATTACAAGCATGACAAATGAAGATCGTGATCTTCCAATAACATGTATGGAAAGCAAAATGAAGAACATGAAAATGATCACGTTTCCTTTGAAGAGGACACACTTGATAATGTACTTGACTATACTTGAGAATGGAAAGTGACTGTGGAAAACAGTTTTAATTGTTATATCATTGAAGTTAGAAGAATTCTGAACCATTACAATGAATAATTGTACTTACTGTATAAGAACGTCGTGGAAATAGTGTGTTGCTGTCATAACATGAACGTTTTTGCTTGTGTAGTAAGTATGAAGAGGGAAAAATGCACCAACTGTCACATCTCCTTCACGGGAAAATCCATCCTTGACTGTTACATAGCACTCATTGTCAGTAAAGGTACCAACAAAATTGGGAACATACAGCAGCCCAAAGGTCAAAATCCAGAACATGCTATCAACACAAGTACATGCCCAGCCATGAGAAGGTTGTGTTACAGTTATTTTTATAAAAGTGTGTTTGTTTTGGTAGATACAGATATAACAATACGCAGCAGGAATACACTCAGCCCAAGTGCTTGTGAACATGTGTGTGCCTCAACTTTGTTAATGAGTGCAGCAGTTTCGATAATCACCCCCAAGTTCTTCCTGGCACTTCCTCCACTTTCATGGAGAGTTCTGAAACTCTTTGTTCCCTTAGGCTCTGCATCTGAGGCCCTGTGTTCTACCTAAAAACAAGTTGGAAAATATGTTTTGAATCTTCTTCTCTTGGCACAGGCACCATTATTTCAGCAAAGATGATAGACAGCAAGAGCTCAGGGGTTAACATTCTGGTTGGACAATTATGGCAGAGTTTGAAGTAAAAAACTTTTCACAACTTTGGCTGATGAAAACATTCTACTTGAGAGGTAGCAACTGTAGGTGAATTGGGAGAAGGGCTGAATGTATCCATGCCATACACACTCAGGAAAAGTAAGGTAGACCATGCTTTTCCAAACCAAGTCAACCAGTGGAATCAACTCTTCCTACTGACTCTGAGTGTTTCTGAATTTTTATATGATACATAAATCTGTATCTGCAAAACATTATAATGTCTTCACCCAACACAGTCAGATTATTTCCCACTTTGGAAAAGCCAATAGTCCTGATGCTCTCCTCATTTACTTAATTTCAGAGTAAATATCAATTCCCCTCTTTATAGTTTGAGATTTCAAACCTCTCCACTTCTACTCTTTGCTTTTACTCTCTATTAGTCTTTGTGTAGACATGATTTTGTGATCCATCCCTGCATCTAGAGCACTCCTTTCTTCTAATGTACTGAAGGAAGTCATGTTGAGCAGTAATCTACTTCCTAACCACGAGGGGTTTAGGTCAATGAAGTTACTGTGTACTGTGCTATGGTAATGAAAGGATGCCCCCTAAAATAAATAGACTCCACTAAGTAAGGATGGGTGACTAGAGTGAACAAACATTCAGGTGAAGCAATAATAAAAAGCATCAATGATGAGATTTGTTAACAGGTCAGACTGTAGCTTGGTGGGACTTTTTTGTTCAGATTAACAATAAGCAGTGAGCACATAGTAGCCAGATCCTGTCTATTATATGATTGCAGGCAATGAAAAGGCACAGTAGAACCTGCTTCTCAGTAATTCACAGGTCAGTGCAATTGTTGGGAATAGGGAAAACCTGAATTCCAATCAACTAAAAGCTGCTCCTCCTTTATACACAAGCATTAAATATGCAGAATAGGAAGTTAGTTGAAACATTACTCCAGAAGATTCTTTGATTCAGGGTAAGCATGAGATTTAAAACACACACAACTGTCCCTAGTTTCGTCCTTGCATACTATCATTCTCCCACTGTAATGAGGTGGGAGATTGGGGTTCCTGATTCAAAAATAAGTCCAATTTTCTGACTTGATTTCTATGGCTTCTAAAAAAGGTCCTCACCTCTCACCGCCACCTTGGAACATCGAATGGCTAAGAAACACTTAAAGAAATGCTCAACCTCCCTACTCATCATGGAAATGCAAATCAAAATGACCTTGAGATTCCATGAGCTGCTAAAAAGAAGGTAGAATATTTTGTGTTTGTGTGAAAAGTTATGCAGACATCTCTGAAATCCGTTTGATTCATGACATAGGTTAGGGTCATGATTTATCATTTTAGCTTCTGTCTCATTCACCTATTCTTTGGTGTAAGGGGGTGGTGAAGCCTTCCACTAATAATGAAGTGTGGTATATAAATATATTAATATTTCTTTTACATATGTGGTTTCACTTACATTTGGATGCTCAGAATTATGATGTTATCTTGGTTGAATTTTACTTTGATGTATATGAAGTGTCCTCCCTCATCTTTTCTGATTAATTTTGGGTGAAAGTCTATTTTATTGCATATAAGATTGGCTACAGCAGATTACTTCTTGTGTCTGTTTTCTTAGAAGAACTTTTTCCACCCTTTTACCCTGAGGTAATGTCTATCATAGTGGCTGATATGTGTTTCTTGAATGCATCTGAATGTTGAGTTTGTTTGTTCATCCATTCAGTCAGTCTGTGTATTTTATTGGAGAGTTGAGGCAGTTGATGTTGAGAGAGATTAATGACCAGTGACTATTAATGTCCCTTGATTATGATATTGCTTGGAGTAGTGTATTTGTGTGTTTGTTTGGTTTTTGTTTTACTGAAGTGAAGTTATATATTTCTTGTGTTATCCTTGTTGTAGTTAGCCACTTTGGGTTGGAGTTTTCCTTCAAGTAACTTCTCTAGGGGTGGATTTGTGGAAAGGTACTGTTTGAATTTGTTTCTGTCGTGGAATATCTTATTTTCTCCATCAATGCTTATTGGAAGGGTTGCTGGGTATAGTAATCTGGACTATATCTGTGACCTTTTAGGTTTTGCAAGACCTCTGCCTAGGGTCTTCTGGCTTTAATGGTGTCTTCTAAGAATTCGTGTGTCACTCTAATATGCTACTTGGTCCTTTTTCCTTTCTGGTTTTAATATTTTTCTTTGTTCTCTACATTTTTTGCTTTATTATGTGTCAGGAGGATGTTTCCTGGTCTGTTCTATTTGTTATTCTGTAGGCCTCTTGTTTGGCTACTCTAAGGTCCTCAATCTGTTTAGATGCATCTTCCTGTATTTATTTCATTTGTTTCCTCAAATACCACCTTCATTATTAAATATATGAGGTCACGTTCCTGGGTTTCAATTGTGTATGATTTTCCAGAGTTGATTGCTTTGGGATAACTGGGATCCGGAAATGCCATAATATTTTCACTGTTTGTTGTTTTTTGTTTTGGTTTTTTTGCTGGCCTTTAATCATCTTGCTGTTTTTAATTTTGGATGGTAGTTTCTGGTGTCCTTCACTGGCCAACAAACGCTGCTCATAGTTGAGTGGCATTAAGATGACAACCCTCAACTGTGGGGATCAGGTAACTCCTCCCTGGATCGGGAAGGTGACATGGATTCAGGTCTGGGTGACTTTGATCCACACCCTGAGTTCCCCACTGGGACAGCACACACTGATGCTGGCGCTCTGCACTCCACTGTTCAATTCAAAAGAGTGTAGTTACAGACTATTGTCCATCATTTGCCCGATTTTTAGACACCCTGCCCATGGCCACCAGGGCCCTTGGGCCTTGGTTCAGTCCTCAAGAGAGCACTGCTGGTACAGTGTGCTACTCTGCGGGTTGGCTAGGCTTTGGAGACCGGGTCCCCACCCACATGCATCCTGGGTCCCTCTGTGGACTGATGGAGTGATCCAAAGTCAGATCTATCCCACGTACACACTGCGTTCTCCCCCCGCCCCCAACTGTGTCAGTAGACATTAATACTGGTGCTCTGGAGCTCACAGTTCTGCCAGAGAGAAAGAGTGTGCAGGAACAGTCCATTAGGCTGTGTTAGCCTGGGCTTTGGATAACCTGCCCCACCACACTAGGGCCCTTTGGCCTTGTTCCGTCTGCCATACAGTGGACTACTGTGACATAGCCTCTGGCATTTGGCTGAGCTTTGGAGAACACGTCCACAGCTGCCTGGGTCCCTGCCTGGGCCCTCCGTCCCTCAGTGAATCAGCAGGGTGATCCAAAATTCAGATCTATCCCATAGCCACACTCTGGGATCACACCTGGGCCAGCAGAAACTGACACTGGTGCTCTAGCATAGCCCGCCATTCTGTCAAAGACAAGGCAGGTACATCCCAATTAGCCTGCAGGTCTCTGGGCTTTGGTGAGCTTGTCTGTGTCTGCACATGTCCTGAGTTTTTCTATGGACTGTTGGGTGGTCTAATATCAAATCTACCCATTCATCTGGAGTCTAGCCTGAGCCAGCAGATCCAGATACTGACACTTCACCACCCATGGTCCAGAACCAGTTACAGATTTTGAGATGTACAGCTCAAATGCTGCTCATTTACATGTCAGCATCCATACTCTGGTGAATGACCATCTATCATCCAGGGGCCAGTTAGATGGCCGGAGGCCAGACCCACCTGTGCTCTGCACCTTGTGGACTCCTCTCACCAATGGCTCCTTGGGTCTTGTAGTTTGTAGTTCCCAGACCAGTCCCTAGGCTCTGCCCTACCAATCAGATGCAGTGAGTGGTCAGTACCATCTTCTCGGATCCCTCAGGAGACAACTTTTTTCAACAGATCATCAACATCCCTGGCTATAAAATCAAGCAGTAATAAATGGGACTTCATGAAACTTAAAAGCTTCTAGAAAGAAAAGGAAACTCTAAATAGAAAAAAAAACAACACCTAAACACATGCAAAAGTCATGACCAACTATACATACTAAAGAAAGCTAATATCCGAACTCATGAAACTGAGCACCACAAAACCACCAATCACATTACAACGGGATACATACTTATGAAGAGAATTCTCAACAAAAGGAATGTCAAATAGTAGAGAAACCGTGAAAGAAATGATCAATGTCCTCATTCATCAAGGAAGTGCAAATCCAAACAACACTGAGAGTCTATCTTACTCCTGTCAGAATGGCTAAGATTAAAACTCAAGTGACAGCATATACTGGTGAGGATGTGGAGAAAGGGGAACACACATCCATTGCATATGGGAATACAACTTTGCACAACAACAGTGGAAATCAATCTGGCATCTTCTAAGAACATTGAGAATAACTCTACCTCAATACTTAGCTGCACCACTCCTTGGTATACATGCAGAAGACACTCTATCATACAACAAAGACATTTGCTGAACTATATTCACACCTACTTTATCCATAATAGCCAGAATTTTTTAAAAAAAGCAAGACTTCCCTCAACCAAAGGATGGATAAAGAAACTATGGTAAATTTACATATTGCTCCTCATTATAATGAAGGAAATCTTGAAATTTTAAGGCAAATGCATAGAACTAGAAAAGATCACACTCAGTGAGGTAACTCTAAACCAGTAAGACACACATTGTATAAACTTCCATATAAGCAGATATATTTATATTTATATTTATATTTATGTTTATATTTATATTTATAGTTATATTTATACATCACAGAATATCTGTGATACAATCCAAAGATCTAATGAAACTAAATAACAAGGAAGTCCCTAGGGATGTGGCTTGATTCACGTTTAGAAAGGCAAATAGAGTAGATATAGTAAGAGGCTAAAGACAGTGAACCGAGTGGGAGTCTAATATAGATGTTCTCTGAAAGATTCCACACAGCAGTGCATCAATGCAGATGCTAAGACACACAGTAGAGCAATGGGCATTATATGAGAGTGGGGGAAGAAACCAAGAGGGAACAGGATCTTCACAGGGAAACCAGCAAAGAAAAAAATCTGCACTCAGGGCACCTTCAGAGACTGATGCACCACCCAAGGACAAGCCATGGTGAAAACGTACATTCCTGTTCAGATGTAGCCAATGGGCAGATCTGTCTCCATGAGGCTTCCTAGGATGGGATGCAGAGCTATTTCTGTCACAGACCCTGGTACCCATATTTGATCGCTTCCACTGGCAGGGCAGCCTTACCAGGCCACAAAATAAGATAATAAACATTGTACTAAGGAAACTTCATATGGTGGGGTCATACAGTAGTGAAACAAGGACTTTGAGGGGCCTCTACTTGCCACCTGTTTGATGACCCTCATATCAAGTACACAGAGGAGTAGGAGGCCATCCATGCCTTGAAGGAAAGCAAAAATTCTGTCAAATGGAAAGGGAGCAGGAGAGCTGTCACTGCCCTGACACGGGAGCAAAAGAGCTAGCCCTGCCCTGATAATACGGGAGCTCTAGAGCCAGCCATGCCATGATTCCAAGTGCCCCTTCCATGATAACATGGGAGTTGGAGACCTGGCCCTGCCCTGAGGATAGTGGATTGGGAGAATGGGGCCTGCCCTGATGACATGGGAGCAGGTGAGCTAGCCCTGCCCTGACAACATGGGAACAGGAGAGTGGTCCTTGCCCTGAAGAGAAGGAAGTGAGAGAGCAGGCCCTGCCATGATGACACAGGAGTATGTGTAGGCTCTGCCCTGAGGACAAGGAATCAGACTGTGCTCCGGGGCTCTGAGTCATCCTCTCTCCAGCATCGACCCCATGTATGACCTGCTAGAACACATGAAGGAGATGGACTTGCATATTCAAAGATTAAGAATATCCTCGACATGACACACAGCAACAATGAAATTTCTCACAGCAGTCCAGCAACGGTAGTGTAGGCCTGAAATCAGACCCATGACTCATAGCAATGAAGATTTGAAAGTAAAGATATGTGGACAAATGTCTATACTGCATGATATACTACAGCTTCTGTGACAAGATGTATGTTTGTTTGTTTGTTTGTTTGTTTTCTTTTACTGTGGAGAACATGCAAAGCAGAGGGCAGATATGAGGGGATGGGGAGAGGAGAGGGATTTTGGTGCATATGTGAAGATCATAGACATTCAATAAAAGTAAAAAAACAAAAATAAAAACACTCAGTTTATTACAGTGAAGAATAAATGCTCTTCTGCAGAATTTTAGTAATTCCATCTTCTGTAATGTCTTTTGCTCACACGGCTTGCCTCTGCTCCAATGAATTGTACTCATAACAACTCATGAACTACCTGAACAATCACTCACATCTAATTTCTTATCTCCATATCTCTAGAAATCTACAAGTTACAAACATGCATCCACTGTGGAACTGTAAAAAAGGAGACTTCATTGTTCTCCTCATGTAACAAAATATTGAAATATGAAAATAGGAGATTCGAAATGCAATTTATATCATGAAATTTATTCTCAAAATCACTCACACAAAAGAATCCATACAATTGATGCTTGAGAAACAATTTGTTGTCATAATTTACAATTTATGCAGTAGAGCATAACGGAACCTTCTGTTGCACAAAAATTTTTTAAATTTATATGAAATTTAATATGTATTAATCAGTGAAGGATCAAATCAATATAACCTGTCTGAGTGTCAGGACACATGTTAATTACCAGAACTTTGTAGGCAGGGAAAGGAACATACCCACAGTTTATTCCACACTGTTGTATTAAGGGACTGAAGGATAACAAAATATACATAGTAAAACTTTCTTCCAGAAAAAAGTAGAGCATGGATTTTAAATATAAAAAGAGTAACGGTTCCAGTGAATAGGGACATTAGTACAATTGAATGAGGACTTATGAAGCCTCATAGTCTGATCTCGTTATACCTAAATAAGAGATATAGAATGGTGTGGTACTTGTTTCAACCATTGTCTTTAATTTGTCAAAATAGATTGATATTAATCTTTAAGTAAATTTTAACTGACTCATTCTTTTTGAATGGATTTTATGCCTGATGTCAACACAGGAGTTCCTATCTGGCCTTAACAAAATAATGTAGCACTTGGGGACAAAAATCAAGCCAAGGAGTGCTGAACTGGAAGCCAAGATAGAGAAAACTTCCATAGCCACCATGACCTTCCCCTTCGTGCTGTGGTAGACAGGGAGGAAGGTGACCCAGACACAGAAAAATACCTGCATACTGAATGACAGAAACTTGGCTTCATTGAATGTATCAGGTAGATTCCTGGACAAGAAGGCCATGGTGTAGCTCCCAAGTGCCAAGAAGCACAAGTACCCCAGGACAGAGTGGAAGGCAACTGATGAACCCTTGTTGCACAGAAGGATGATGTGGCCATGTTCAGCATGAGCATCTTGATCAATGAAGGGTGGAGAGGTAAGCAGCCAGATCCCACAGAGAAGAAGTTCAATCAGAGTGCACACGGGAATGATAAAATTAGGGGCCCTTGATACCATTAGCCACCTCACCATTCTAGCTGGAACAGTGACCCTGAATGCAATAACCACTGTAATAGCTTTGGCCAACACTGTGGAGAGAGCCACAGTGAACAAAATTCCAAATGCTGTCTCTTGCAGGATGCACGAGGCTGTGTTGGGCTTCCCAATGAAGAGCAAGGAACTGAGGAAACAGACGATGAGTGTCAGTAACAGGGTGTAGCTTAGGGTCCTATTATTGGCCTTGACAATGGGTGTGTCTCTGTGCTTTACAAAGACTACAAGAACCACAGCTGTGAGAACAGAGAAACACAGTGCAGTGATGGTGAGAGCCATACCTAAGGGGTCATCAAAGGCCAAAAAGCTCACAGATTTCTGGAGGCAGTGGCTCTTCTCCAAGTTTGCATAGTGACTTTCTGGACACTTCACACACTGATCCATATCTGTTCAGAAATGAAGGTGATTGTGAGTCAAACCTCAGGACTTGTCTTTCCCAACAAGTTCTTACTCCACCCTACCTTGTGGGAATACTTTCTGATTCACCTTCCTTTATTGTTTCATAAAATTTCAAATACTCTGTGAATAATTTCAAATCTATGCAGCCATCGTTGGCTATGTTGACACAAATGGAAGAAGCCCAGTGTTTTTTTTTCCTAATCTTTATATCTTTACCCTAAATTTTTAACTCTGTTGCATCTATTTGGTAAGTCATAAAATTACAGAACAATATTGTATAAACATGATTTCACTCAGATACTACCTTATTAAAATCACTAATTTCTGTATATACGTGTGTGTGTGTATTAAAATATAGACAATAATCTTTGAAAATCATTTCTTATATGGTGTTGTAAGCATTGGTCACATATTTCCTTATTTCCATGAACTCCTTTTTGTACACTACTTTGGTTTATTGTATGAATAGTTTTGAAATAATCTATGCCATTACATCTTGAATTTCAAATCATTCACTAGTAGTATGTTGATACACGTAGTTATAGCATTATATTTTAACATATAGGGAGAGAATTTCTGGAATATTTATATGTATTAAAAAATAATACTTGAATATTATGCTCTTAACATTTGTTACTTTATCTTGAATTTTAAAAAATCAATACTTCACTGGGTATGGTTGTGCATGCCTTAAATCTGAGCACTTGGGAGGCAGAGGTAGATGGATCAATCTGAGTTCCAGGTCAGCTTGGTCTACAAAGTGAATCCCAGACAGCAAAAGCTACACAGAGAAACCCTATCTTGAAGAAAAAACAAAATGATACAAAAACAAAAAACAAAAAGAAACACATACACCATGGTATACAACAAAATGTTTCTGTTGCATTAAATCACTGTGTATCTGAAAACTATCACCTCATCAAATAATTTTCTCTGTTTTACAATATACACTGAATGTTTATCAAGTTTCCTGTCAGGAGAATCAAGTCTCTATTTTGATAGATTGGTTTGTTCCTCTGTAGTGATTATGGAACCCTAATAATTTTTCTCAAGATATGTTCTCAAGCTAATCACACACAGCTTATTTCATTGCTTCTATTATGAGTGTTTTCTTGTTCCTTTTCTGTTGTACATAGGTGTGCTCTAAGTGTAGAATCCCAACTCTGACTTAATTTAGGTCCCTGATATATGTTTCATTAACTAATTTTTATATGAATAACATTACTTTATTAAAAATACATTTTTCTTAGTCCAGAATATTGAATCACTGATATTTTCAAATTTTAATTTTGACTACATATATGTGGTCAGCCTTTTTGAATTACATATTGTTTCAAAATATAGTCACTAACACAGAACTGTGTAGGTTATTGTATTTATGACTGCAGTATTCAAACTGGGCGTATTGAATGAATTTATGGACTTAGCATATAGTTAAAGTGCAGGGGACTGATATTTAACAAAAGATTATTGCTATGAACACACATGAAATTTCATGGTCTGAGTGGGGCATATCACATAATGAAAAATTTGATGCTCCAATTTAGCTTACTTTACTGCTTACTTTAAAACAAACTTCTAAGTGGAAACAGATCACAAGATCCTTCTCTTCCAAGTTTTCTTCCCCCAACTCATTCTATTAGGCCAACTTCTAATCACAGCAGGTATTCCCCATGTACACACCAGCTGAGAAATCATGTAAAACAAGTAACACACAGACATCACACTCTTTAAAACATCCAGAGAACAATAAACAAAATCCCAACACAACAAAAACAAATATCTAGAAACAAGTTCCACTGAAATCCTAAATGAACCCTCAAGAAATGAGAGTGAGGGATGTCGGTACACCATCGCATCAATGCATATCTCATCTAGACAAAAACTAAACAGAGAAATACTAGCGCTTACATATTTTAAACCAAAAAGACTTAATCTGTTTACAGCACAGTTTGCCCAAACACAAAAGGATATACCTTCCTCTCAGCACCTCATGGACTTTCTCCAAAACTACCTACATATTCAGACATAAGTCAAGTCTCAACAGACACAAGAAAATTAAATTAAAATAACTCCCTTCATCTCATAAGACTATTATTGACTAAGCTGGGCTACAACTACAGAAGCAACAAGCAAGCAAGCTTAAGAGGTTATGGAAGCTGAACAACTATCTACTGAATAAAAAGCAGGATAAGGCATAAATAGCCAGACTTGGTGGTGCAAAGCCTGTAATTCCAACACTCAGGGAAGCAGAGTCTGGTAGATCTCTGTGAGTCAGAAACCAGCCTGTCTGAAAAGTGAGTACAAGACAACCAAAGATACACAGAGAAATCATGTCTTGAAACAACATAAAAGGACATAAAAAAGAACAAAATTAATGATTTTTTTAATAACTCAATGAAAATTAAAACACAGCATACCAATATTGGGCCACAATATTTATGGTACAAAGAGAAATGTCCACGAGTCTTGGTGCCTACATAAAAAAATTGAAGACATCTTAATCTAAGAACTTAACAGAACACCCAAAAGCTCTAGAACAAAAAATGTAATCACACCCAAGAGGAGTAGATGGCAACAAATATGTGACTGAGCATGGTCTGAAAAAATGAAATGGTGTTCAACACACTGTGTTCATGGTGAAAGGAAACAGTCTGTTAAATTATGGGCAAGGTGGTCTCTTCTGGGATCAATGCCTACAACAGACAATTGCTGTAATTCTTATCCCTCCAGTCTCATTCCATTTTCTGAGGCATTGCTGACTCCTGTAGATAGGTTAGAAAGTTGGCTGTATTCCTGTATTTACCTGTCTCGTTGGAAATCTCATTGTCTGCACAAGGAATGCAATCAAAGCAGCAGGCAGCCTTGCCTTCCTGGGCAGCTTTCCGGAATCCAAGTCTACAGCTCTCACTGCACACCGACTGAGGAATCTAAGAGAAACGAAAGCCGTTAGCAAATCTTTGCATTTTTGTGAAACATCTGAGTAAAGGGAGTATTTCTGAGTATAATTTAATATTCGTTTGGATAGGCTTTCACTTACAAGTAAAATAATATGTCTTGGTATTGCTACTTTTGGCAGCTTTGAGGCTTATGTAACACACGTTTAAATATTACGCCAATATATGAAACCATTGTTAAGAATAGGTCGTTAATATAGTATTCTAGAAGGTCAATTTATGACTTCATATTCAATCTATCTCTATACTTATGCGATGCTTGTCTGAGGTTTTATCTTAATGAAGTTGAGAATGGTGATTGACAACTTCACAGGTTTTGGATTCATTATGGAAACAACTCTTTGGGCATTTCTATGCAGAATTCTATAGAAACATTTATGAGAAGAGGAAAATCACAAAATGGAGTCAATATTTCCTTGCTTGCTGTCACAGAAATAATGGAAAGTAGATAGAAGGTAAACAAACATATTTTTTTAATCTCTGATTCTGCTCTGTGCACATGACATCATCACCTCCTCTGACCCCTGAAACATTTTTTTCTACCATCTTATAGAGCATGGTCACAGTGTCAGCCAAGACAACCCTATCCTCCTGTGAATGGCATTTGTTGACTATTTACTCAAAGTAGAAAAGCAAGTATAACACACACAAAAAACATACACATGCACATGCACTTGCACACACACACAAAACACATCTGCCATACCATCCTACCTTTTTAGAGGCTGACAAAATAGAAAATCTAAACTTAACATTTCTCTGACATTTTTAGGATTTGGAAACAAAAAATCATTGTTTTGTATCAGTGACAATATCATAACAGACACTCAATGCATAAAAACATGTGTTCAGGGTAATGCCTGGACCACCTAAGAACCGCTCCATGGTAGAGAGAGAACCCATGACACTATTGACAATGCTCTTCTGTGATTGCATACAGAACCTAGCATGGCTGACACTGAGAGGATCTGACTAGCAGTAGACAGAAAAATGAACCGAGACTCATAGTCAAACATTAGGCAGAGCAAAGGGAGTCTTGTCAAAGAGTGGTGTGAGATAGCACAGTCAGGAGGGGAAAAGAACTCTACAAGGAGACCAATAGCCACAAATAATCTGGGCCCAGATGGGCTAAAGGAGAATGAAGCAACAACAAAGGACCAGGCATGGACTAGGCCTAAACTTTCTATACTTATATAGGCATAGGAAGCTTAGACTCCATGTGAGTCTCCAACAAATGGGACAGGAGCTGTATCTGATAAGTTCTCAGTAGGATGCCTTTCAATCACTTCACTGTGATGTGGCTTTCTCACTAGGACACTGCATAAGAGGATGGGTAGAGTCCTGCTAAGTGTTGTAACAGATCTCTAGGGAGTAGCTTTCCCTTTTCTGAGGGGCAGAGGAGGGAGATGGGAAGATGATGGAGGGACAGAGGGGAGGGAAATAAAGAGAGGAATTAGCAGCTACAAATGAGATATTAAGTGAATAATTAGGTAATATTTTAAAATAAAACAAAAGAAATATGAGATCATCAATAAAATGTGAAGGTAAATTTTTCCATTCATCAGCCAGAGAATAAGAAAATAGTGTGTGTTGTCTGTTGTTATGTGAAGACTTTATCTGTAGCTGAATATTGGCTGGTACTGAATGAGTGTCCAAAGATCATGACATCCTCAAAATTGTTTTTGTTTTTATGAACAGTCAAAGTATAGCGGTAAGCCTCTACATACCTCTATAAACCTTGTAGGCCATTGAATCATCTGCTCAGATAAAGAGAGCTGTTGTCCAAGGGGAGCACCTGGAGAAAAACTTCCTACTTTCACATTTAATCCAAGACCCTTTGGGAAACCCCAAAAGTTGAGGATGTCATACTGTGAATCTAAGTTTCTCCTCTCCTCCATCACTATGTGACCTCTCATGCGATTGTTCAGTAGGATGTTCTTGAGGAAAGGAAGGAACTGGAAGATATGTAGGAACAGATGTTGAGGTACAACGGGAATACTAAAAACGTTTTTAAATAACACAAAGAATCTAAATGTTTTTAGCCCCTTATACTCATACCTTCTCTAAGAGAGGAATCAATGAGGCTGATTAAATGAAAGATTCTTGGATTAAAATGCATTAAAATTTGAAAATCACTTTCCGTTCAAGATAACTCATTGAACTAAACATAGCTAAGTCATCAAGGCTGCAAGTTGTCTGGATTCAGCTGATTCAAACTTCTTGGAAAACTAGCGAATCTCAGAAACATTTGGAATATATTTAGCCCTTTCACTCTCAACATGAGGGTCCTGAAGTGTTATGTTAACTTGAAAGTGATCCTTCATAACCCTGCAGTAGTGCCCAGAAACATATTTACCCTTAAGTATCTACTGCTCCTGCCTCTGCTCTGAAGAGTACATCCTTGCTTATTGGCCAGAGATTCTAAAAGCTAAGATGCCCAAAATGAATGACTTAGACAATAAAAAGCTATATAATAAGATATCACATTGCTCATATTACAATACATAAAAAAGATATTACATGCCAGGGGGAAAATTCCATTCCTTCTCCTTTAGAATTTAGTTGTATCTCTACTTGTTGAAGATTCATCTCATGGAGACTGTAGGCCACAGCATACACAGCATTATATATATTATAACACTCTTCACTCATGGTTGTGTCAAAAAGGTGTCTGGGCAGTAACTCCAAAGAAGCATTGGGTTGGCAGTTCTCCAAAAGTTGACAATCAGCCTCAGAAAATGAACACTTGAAGAATAAATACCAAAACTTAGGAAGATAAATGTCTTCTGGGTATTTGTAGGGATTAACTGTTTGAACAAAATTTGTGAAGTCAACCATCTCTTTATGGTGGTGTGAAAACATGAGACTCCCATGAAACGACTCTATCATGAAATAATCAGAATCTTCATCAACATCCCACTGAAAGGTCAAGATCCAGACTTTCCATGTCACTAACAGTTGCAAAATGTGTCGCATTAAACCTTGTAAAGAAGCAACGTCCCCATAAATAACTATTATATTTGCTGTTGATTCCTGAATATTCACCAGATTTTTCCATACTGCCCTGGAAAATGAATTCCAGGTGCCAGGGATCATTTTCAAAAAGGCTATGCAGATGTCCTTACTCTCCATAGCTTCTCTCAACCCTGAGAAAAACAGAGTCCCTCTGTGGTCATCTGGGAGGATCACACCAACCCAGGACCAGTTAAAATGAAACATCAAAGAAACTATAGCAAGTGGCAGAGAAGTGTCTTTGGGGGCCATCTGGTAGAGGAATTTAAACTGATCTGGGTTGTTTAAAGCAGGATCAAATGGCCCAAAAGTGAGCTGTAGGAAAAAAATGGAAACCAGAGGAAGAGCATTGGCATCAAACACAATATCAGTTCTGAATAAACAAGTGTCAACAGTCAGGATTAAGATATTTTGTCATATTTTAAAAATCAAACCCAATATAGAATTTTCCAAAATGAAATTACTGACATGTATTCAGTTTCAGTGACTAGATGGTCTCATCTACTTCTCCTTCCTTTCTCTTTCAAGTACTGTAAATGTGGATCCATCAAGGACTTCAGACTTTCCTTTGATAGCTATTTCTCCAATTGTCCCTATTTTACATTTTAAGACAGCCAATAATGTAAAAAAAAATGGATACTTGATTCCTACTTTCCACACCCAAGTCCTCACCTGAGGTACTTTGTAAACTTGTAACAAATTCGCTATTCGTGCAGATATAGTCATTGATGTTCCTGTGAGTGCAGCAGGTGACATTCTCTTCCTTACACATTTGTAATTAAATAGGGGGTTCCTTGTCCTGGTAAGCCAAACAAAGGGAGGAATAAGGGTACTCATTTCATAAGGCGTAGCATTGTAGAGATCAAAGCCCAGAGTTGTGTTGGGTAGAAGATGAGGGTTTCTGTTGACCTCCTCAATGGCAAACACCAAGGCCAGAACAAAACGGTAGTTCTTCAATTTATACCTGCACAGATTTCATAAAAGGATACAGGAGGAAGACAAAGAACATAAACCTTAATATCTGGTGAAATGGCTATTATAATTCAAATGCCAATGTTCCTGTAATATAATTACTTTAACATCATATCATGAGTGACTTGAATTAGCATGAACATTTTAAGTTGATAGGATCAGGTAAGATCTAGAATATTAACACTAATGTATTACGGTCTCGGCCTCTGCACTCAGCTGGTAGGCAAATCTTCATCTGTCTAATAATAACATGGTGAAGAAAGAACATGCACTCTGTAGGATGCTAAAAGACACCTACACAAACAATCGCATTTCATTTTAGTGTCAAGTGTGCTGTTCAGAAAACAGTTTTCCTAAAGTTATATGCATTAAAATGTTCTTCAGGTGGATATAAAAATATTTAATACAAAGTCTTTTTCAGGATTTTATTGAATCACAATGAAGTTATATTTAGGAAAGAGCTATAGAGAAAGAAATTAATTCTATATTATACATACTTGAAAAGAATAGAAATCTTTAAATATAGAATTTTACTGCTACGTTCTGAACTTTTAATCACATTGCTATTTATTTTGGTTTGGGTTGGGTTTTTTTCTCATTACTTGTTTGCGTCTCTGATTCATTGAGCTCTCATATTCCTTTTTTAAACTTTTTCCCATAGAGTAACTGGTGGTGTGACATATCTGGCCTGCACAATGGCTAAAAGAACATTGCAATGTTTCCTTCCCTCCTCTATACCCGCTTTCCCATAGGCTACTGAGATTTTCAATTTGCATGCACGGAGGCTGTGTTTCTTTTAACCTTAATGGATTTGTCTAGAAACTTCACATGAAAGAAAACAAAACAATAGATCCTGCATATGTCATAATTTAAAACTATTAAGTAAGGATGCAATTGCTCTGAGCAGAGTGAAATAAAAAAAAAACACGACATTTAGGAGCAGTGTGACCGGCCTCAAAGACTAAAGCAGGAATGCTGAGACTAGCAATACAAATATTTTACATAAAAAAATCTGTTACAAAGAATTCTCAAATCAAAAACACCAGGCTCCAAAACTGACCAGACGTTGAGTCGAGTCTGTACATCTTTGTGAACTTGTATACATTTAGAATAACCATCTGAGTCACATTAAGAAAGTCAAATATCATATATATCTTTCATATTCATCCTCTAGAGTATATATCAGAAAAGGACAGGATTGCATCCTGCAGAACCTGGTGGTAAGAATCCATTACTCTGGATACTACAAACTTCAATTACAGAATATGGAGACATCAAGCTGTTACTCAGCTGGATGCCTTATATTTCCTGTCTGCATCTCATAGTCCTGAAAGGAGGTGTTTGGCATAGTGAGGGAACTTGGGAAGAAAGAGTTTATTTGGTGGCTTTATTATGGTTACAAATTCTCTGATGAAATACCATGGGGAAAAAAACAAAATGAGGAGATCCATCACTGAAAGAAGTAAGTACAGGAACTCAAACAGGGCCAAAATATCGAGGTGAGGTTTATGTATTTTTATTCCAGAAAAAAATATAGCACAAATTTGTTTGTGTATGTTGAGAAAAATGTTTGGGATTAAGAGATTGTTAATCTGGCATATTAAAAATATTGTTTTCCCTTCATGAACTACTTAGATTTTATTTTTGGCTATATAAAATGTAGAATAAAACTTATAGAATACAATCCTTTCATTCATCATGGACAAGAAAGACATTCAACTGTCATGGGAAACTGAGTATGATCTTTTCACATATGGGCTTGTTGCTTGATATAGAGAAAATACAGATGTACATCGGTGCCTGAGCTCATGAGAGTAAAGGGCAAGGAAAAGGAGAGTAACTGACACGTCAGCTATGATGAACTACAAGGGGCTCCACCCAGCATCCAAAGTCCCCACTCTGCTAAGCCTATGAGACAAGTTTGTGATCTTATTTGCAATAAAATATAATCCTCAAGAAACGCAATCTGCCGTGAGTTACTGCACTGAATTACAGATTTTTGCATTTACATATAAACTTTTTGATTTGGGGACATCTATACTATGTTAGTTTCAAAATAGTATTTAGTCTAACAATTAGTTTAAATGTGTCGTCACCATCAAATATCTGATTTTCTTTTACATCTGAACATATTTCTTCTGCCACAGTTCCTGAATTTTCACTTTACACCCCACCAAAGTTTTAACAAATACACAATTATGTCACTCAGAGTACAACTCACCTTCATAACTATATTTTCCTACTATTTTTCTACCAATTTTTTATGTGTTAATATATTTCCAAGTCCTGTTGCTTTATCTCAGGGAGTTTTTAATTTATCCCTAGAGATATGGGATGTCTGTATTGGACCAGCACACTTTATTTCCTCTAAGAGAGACACACAGGAACATTTGTTATTAATTTTCTAAGGAAATCATAATTTTCTGATGTTATTCCTTAACTTTGCATATTTCACAGAAGCTAAAAACAGTCTTAAGTGTCCATTCTGACATAAAAGGCATATTAACATGTGCATCCATACAAATAAGCAAAGAAACCTATAAATATTCATAAAATCTGTCTGACAATGCACGAGGATGAGCAAAGAAATACTGAGGTGCAAATAAATGAGACATATAGAAAACTATATGTGTAAAGAAGAAAGTGCTTCCAAAATTTAATGGTGATAGACCTCTTGTGAAATCAGCTGTATGTAATATAGCTACTATTCATCACTATAGTAATATTCTGGCACTTAGGAGACTTGATTCAGGGACATCCTGTCTTCTGACAAGATCACATTGGACTTGAAGTAAGCCCCAGAATTACCACCAACTTATTCATACTCTGAAATAATAATACTGAAAATATTGAAATTATCTGGCATTACAAGCATGAAAAATGAAGATCGTGATGTTCCAATAACATGTATGGAAAGCAAAATTAATAACATGAAAATGATCACTTTTCCTTTGAAAGAGGACAGACTTGATAATATACTTGGCTATATTTGAGAATGAAGAGTGACTGTGGAAAACTATTTAAATTCATATATCATTGAAGTTACATGAATTCTGAACCATTACAATGAATAATTGTACTTACTGTATAAGAACGTCCTGGTAATACTGTGTTTCCTTTATAACAGGATTGTTTTTTGTTGTGTAGTAAGTATGAAGAGGGAAAAATGCACCAACTGTCACATCTCCTTCATGGGAAAATCCATCCTTGACTGTTACATAGCAGTCATTGTCAGTAAAGGCACCAACAAAATCAGGAATATACAGGAGCCCAAAGGTCAAAATCCAGAACATCCTATCAACACAAGTATATGCCCAGCCATGAGAATGGTGCGTTACAGTTATCTTTATAAAACTGTGTTTGTTTGGGTAGATACAGATCTAACAATGCCCAGCAGGAATATACTCAGCCCAAGTGCTTGTGAACACGTGTGCTTCAACTTTGTTAATGAGTGCAGCAGTTATGATAATCACCCCAAGTTCTTCCTGGCACTTCCTCCACTTTCATGGAGAGTTCTGAAACTCTTGGTTCCCTTAGGCTCTGCATCTGAGGCCCTGTGTTCTGCTTAAAAACAAGTTGAAAAATATGTTTTGAATCTTCTTCTCTAAGCACAGACACTATTATTTCAGCAAAGAAGATGGACAGCAAGAGCTCAGGGATCAACGTTCTGGTTGGGCAATTATAGCTGAGTTTCAAGTAAGAAACTTTTCACTACTTTGGCTGCTGAAAACATTCTACTTCAGAGGTGGCCACTGTAGGTGAATTGGGAGAAGGGCTGAAAGTACCCATGCCATTCACACACAGGAAAAATAGGTGCAACAGGCTTTTCCAAACATAAGTCAATTTGTTTAAACAACTCTTCCTACTGACTGTGAGTGTCCCCGAATTTTCATATGATAAATAAATCTGTATCTGAAAAACTGTATGGTATCTTCGCCCAACAGAGTCACCTTATTTCCCACTTTGGAAAAGCCAATAGTCCTGATAGATTTCTCACTTACTTAATTTCTGTGAAGAATCAAGTCCCTGCTTTATATTCTGAGATTTAAACTTCTCCACATCCCTGCTTCTAGAGCAGTCCTTTTACCTAACGTACTGAAGGAAATTATCCAGAGCAGGGATCTGCTTCCTAGCCACCAGGAGTTTAGGGCAATGAAGGTACAGTGTATTGTGATGTGGTAATGAAAGGATGCCCCCTAAAATAAATAGACTCCACTAAGCAAGGATGGGTGACTAGAGTGAACAAACATTTAGGTGAAACAACAATAAAAAGCATCATGACAAGATGTGTTAACAGGTCAGACTGTACCTTGGTGGGACTTTTTTGTTCTGATTAACATTATGAGGTGAGCACATAGTAGCCAGATCCTGTCTATTGTAAGACTGTAGGCAATCAAAAGGCACAGTGAAACCTGCTTCTCAGTAATTCAGGTTCAGGTTAACTGTTGGGAATAGGGAAAACTTCCATCTTTGAATTTCTCAAGAAAATCCACACTGCAACAATGCTGGAAAGGAAAACACAAGAAAGCAAATATAAACCTTAGCATGAAGTCACACTAACAGTATTGACAACTGAGGATAGAAGACTAAGCAGGAAATTTTAGTTTCTCCAAAGAAAATAAATTCTCCATGACATATGGTAGGTAAACCTTTAGAGACTCAAATTTTTAAAAAGGTATTGAAATTTGCCTTGAGAAATATCAAGTAACTTAAAAAGGCCCATTAGAATAATAGGAGACTGTGTGACGGAAACTTTAAACTCTGAAGAAAACACAACGATGTACTCTAACTCCTGAAACACCATAACTTATTTTAGACTGTAAGAGTCAGAATAGGTATGTGTTAAAATTGAAGAAAGAATAAGCTTTTGTGGGGAAAAAACATATTAAAAGAGTTCATGTGTACAAAAACAGTTCTATAGAGAAAAGTAGCATTACTTCAATCTGAAGAGAAGAATAAATACATTTAAGATTGCAAGTACAATGTTTGTTTATCAAAACAGATTCAAAAAACAGCATGAAATCAAGGAAATGCAAAGAATCAAAACAAATATTTCAATACTAACTACATTACTTGTCTCAATATGTCAGTAGGAACATACAGAGTACCAGATTGAATAAGAAAGATGATTCATCTGTTTCCTGACTCTAACAAGCTGCCCACAACATCAAACATAAACACATGTTTGTGGTAATGGCTTCAAATGGATTCAAAGAATACAGAACCAAATTACCATGTATATAAGTATTCAGATGGCTAGCAAAATATACTTCAAGCCAAAAGATGTCAGTAGATTGAAGGGGAGACATTTCATAATTACAAATAAATTTGCACCAACAAGAAATTATTTCGTGTTCAAATTACATCACTTTTGTTAATCCCTAACTTGTATCTTCCCATTCAAACCCTCTCTCCCTCTTCCATCTTATTCCTTTCTCCTAGACCTCTGGATGGGGTCCCCTTTTCCCCACAGTCTGACCACTTACTATCAGGTCTCATTCAGATAGCCTACGTCCCCTTCCCCTGTGTGACTCCATGGTCTCCCCACCGAGGGGAAGTTATCAGTCAGGAGAACCAGAGTCATGCCAGAGGCAGTCCCCACCCCCCCAACACAACCATGGAGAATTACTGTACATTGGTTATATGTTAATAGGGGGTCTAGGTTCCCTGCATGCTTTGTCCTTCTTTGATGCATCCATTTGTGCAAGGCTGCCCCTTGGTCCACATCCACAGTTGTGATGGTCTCCTTGTGGGGTATCTGAAGCCTCTGGGAGCTTCCATACTCCCATTCTTCCATACCTCTTTCTGCACTCCACACAGATTCCAGAAGCATGTCACAGCATTTGTTCAAATCCTATGATGGGTAGAGTTGCTCAGAAGACATCTATCTTGGACTAATATCCACTTATAACGATACACGGACCTTTATGTGTCTGGGTTAACTCACTCGGGATGATCTTTCTTAGTTCCATCCATTTACCTGCAAATATCAAGTTTTCCAAGTTTTTAATGGCTGGGTAGTATTCCGTTGTATAAATCTCCCAAACTTCTTTATCCTTTCTTTAATTTAAAGGTTGTTTCCAGATTGTGGCTATTACAAAGAAAGTTGCTATGAGCATAACTGAGCAAATGTCCTTGTTGTATGGTGGAGTATCTTCCAGGTATATGCCTAAGAGTGGTAGCACTGTTCCCAATTTTCTCAGAAAGTACCAGAGTATTTCCAAAGTGGTTGTACAAGTTTGCATTCCCACCAGCAATAGAGGAATGTTTCCCTTTTCCCACATCCTTGCCACCATGTGCTGTCCCTTGAATTTTTAATCTTAGCCATTCTTGTAGGTGCAGGATGAAATCTCAGAGTCTTTTTGGTTTTCCTTTCCCTGTTAACTAAGGATGTTGAGCACTTCTTTAAGTGTTTCTTGACCATTTGCTATTTCTCTTTTTAACTCTGTACATCATTATTTTTGTACATCATTTTTTAATTTGATAATTTTTTTGATGCTGTTTAACTTCTTTAGTTCTTTATATATTTTGCATATTAGCCCATTGTGAGATGTAGAGCTGGTGAATACCTTTTCACAGTCTGTAGGCTGCTGATTTGTTCGGTTGACAGTGCCCTTTGCCTTGCAGAAGCTTTTCAGCTTCCTGATGTCCAGTTGATGGTTTACTGATCTTAATGCCTAAGCTATAGATATTCAAGCCAGGAAGATGTCTCCTGTGCCAATGAGATCAAAGATCTGCCCCACTTTTTCTTCTAACAGATTTAGTGTGTCTGGTGTTATGTTAAGGTCTTTAATCTGCTTGGAATTTAGTTTTGTGGAGGGTGATAAATATAGCTTTATTTGCATTCTCCTACATGTAGACATCCAGGTAGAAGACCCAGCACCATGTATGAGATTGATTTGTAAGAAAAAACTAAAAGACTCTGAAGAAATAAATTGAAGATTTCAAAAGATGGAAACATCTCCAATGCTCTGGATTGGGAAGATCAACATAGGAAAAATGTCTGTTTTACTGAAAAGAATCTACAGAATCATTGCAATCACTATCAAAATACCTACACATTACAGATCTTGAAAGATCAATTCTCAAGTTCAAATAAAAAAAAACTTGTTGTAGTTACTCACTTTGGGTTGGTGTTTTCCTTCTAGTAACTTCTATAGGGAGGGATTTGTGGATAGCTACTGTTTGAATTTGTTTTGTCATGGAGTATCTGGATCCTGCTATCCTGCATTTGTCTGAGTTATGGATACCCTTCCCATGGCCACCATGGCCCGTGGGCCTTGGTTCAGTCCTCAAGATAATGCTGGTAGGGTGTGATAGTATGCAGTGTTTGGCTGCCCTTTGGAGACCATGTCCACATCTACCTGGGTCCTAGGTCCCTCAGTAGACAGGCAAGGAGATCCAAAGTCAGATCTATCCAATATCCACACTCTGGGCTCCACCCTGGACCAGCAAACACTGACTCTTGTTTTCTGTGGACCACATTCTGTCAGAGTGCAGGTACATCCCAAGTAGCCTGAATTTGGCTGGATTTTGGTGAGTTTGCCTGTGTCATCAGAGGACCTCAGGTTTTCTATAGACTGTTGCATGGTCTGAGCTCAGATCTAGCTATTCTCCAGAGTTCTCCTCTGGGACATGAGATGCAGATACTGGCACCTCATTGCCCACAGTCCCGAACCAGATACAGAGTCCAAGATATAGAGCTCAAATGCAGCTCAAAGGCAGGTATGCGTCCATAATCTAGGCATTGGGCACCCATAATCTGTGGTCCAGTTAGATGGCCAGAGGCCAGACCCACCTGTGCTCTGCACCATGTGGATCCCTCTCACCAACAGCTCCTCAGGACTTCCTGTGTGTAGCTCTCAGCCCAGTCCTTAGACTCTGTCCTGTGAATCAGATGCAATAAGTGGTCAGCACTATCGTTTGGATCCCTCAGGAGACAACTATTTCAACAGATCATCAACAGCGCAGGCTAAAAAATCAACAACTAATAAATGGGACCTGATAAAACTGAAATGCTTCTTTGAAAAAAGGAAATTGTCAATAGAGCAAAACAAAACACACTAGGAAAAGTTGTAACAAACTGTATATTCTCTTTCTGGTTTGTTTTTGTGTTTTTAAAACAAAGTTTCTCTGTGTAGCCCTGGCTGTCCTGGAACTCACTTGTGGACCAGGCTGGTCTTGAATTCAAGTCGATCCACCTTCATCTACCTATCAAATTCTGGGATTAAAGGCATGCACCACCATGCTGGCACCAACCAAACATTCTAAAGAAAGCTAATATCAAAACTCATAAAACTTAGCACAACCAAACCAAATAATTCCACAAAATTGGGTATAGAGCTAAATAGACAACCCTCAACAACAGAAATATCAAATAGTGGAGAAACTGTGAAGGAAAGGATCAATGTCCTTAGTCATCAGAAAAATGTAAATCCAAACAACTCTGAACCTCTATATTATTCCTGTTAGAATGCCTAATTTTAAACTCAAGTGACAGGATTTACTGGTGAGGATATGCAGAAAGGGGAACACACATCCATTGCAGGTGGGAATGCAATCTTGCACAACAACAGTGGAAATCAATCTGGGATCTTCTCAGAACATTGGGAGTAGATCTGTGATACAATCCAAAGATCTAAAGAAACTAAATAACAAGGAGGCCCCTTAGGGATGTTCCTTGATTCACGTTTAGAAGGGAAATTAGAGTAGATACAGTAAGAGGTTGAAGAGAGTAAATAGGATGGGAATCTAACATAGATACCTTCTGGAAGATTCCACCCAGCAGTGCATCATTGCAGATGCTAAGACTCACAGCAGAGCACTGGTCATTATACGAAAGTGTGGAAGGAACCAAAAATGGACAGAAGCTTCATAAAGAGACCAACAAAGAAAAAATTCTGCATTCTGGAGGGCCATCAGAGACTGATCTACCAACCACAAGAAATGCATGGTAAGACTTTAAACCCTGTTCACATGTAGCCAATGGGCAGCTCTGTCTCCATGAGGCTTTCCTAGTAAGAGGGACAGAGGATGTTTCTGACATGCACCCTGGTACCCAATATTAGATCACTTCCCCTGGCAGGGCAGCCTTGCCAGGCCAAAAAGGAAGAGGATACAGATTGTATAAAGTAGACCTGATAGGCTGGAATCAGATGGTAGGGGAACAAAGACATTGAGGAGCCCCCACTTGCCACCTGCTTGATGACTCACAAGATCCAGTACTCGCAGGAATAGGAGGCCATCCATGCCTTGACGGCCATCAAAACTCTGTCAACTTAAACATGAGCCTGCCCTAATGACGTGTGAGCAGGAAATACAGTCTTTTCCTGAGGACATGGGAATGGGAGAGCAGGCCCTGCCATGGTGACACCAGATTGGGAAAGTGGGACATGCCCTGAGGACTTGGAAACAGGAGAGCCAGCCCTGCCATGACAACACCAATCCCTCTCCTGATGACATGGGAGCAGGTGAGCTGTCCCTGCCCTGTGGATACAGGAGCAGGAGAGCAGGACAGGTCCTTAGGACGAGGGATCAGACCCTGCTCCAGCCCTCTAAGTCATCCTCACCACAACATTCACGCCATGGATAACCTTCTGGAACACATAAAGAGGCCGGACCGGCAGATTCACAGATTAAGAATCACCTTGACAATACAACAAGGGGATATGCAATAGCAATCTCAGTGAGGATCCGGTGATGATAGTATAGGACTCCAATCAGACCCAATATTCATAGCAATGATCAGTTCAAAGTAAACATATGTGGACAAAAGGCTATACTGCATGGTGAACTAGAGCTTCTGTGATAAGATATTTGTTTGTTTGCTTTATTTTACTGGAGAGATGTGTCCAGGGCAGAGGGCTGTTATGAGGGGATGGTGAAAAAAGAGAAATTTTGGTACATGACATGTAAATCATAGATATTCAATAAAAGCATAGAAAACAAAAATAAGTAAATTTAGTTTATTACAATGATGAACAAAACCTCAACATAAATCTTCTGTAGTATTTTAGTAATTCAATCTTCCATGACATCTTTTGTTCACACTGTTTGCTTCTATTTCAATGCATTGTGCTCATAACAAAGCATAAACACCCTGAATACTCACATCCCATTTCTGAGATCTGTCTATCAAAAAAAACGCTAGTTACAAATCAGGCATCCACTGTAGAACTAAAAAGTAAGAGACTTCATTGTTTTCTGCATGTAACAAACGAATGAAATTTGAAAATAGGAGATCCTACATTCTTTTGGTATCATGAAATTTCTTCTCAAAATCACTGAAAACCAAGAGACTTTAAAACTGATGTCTGAGAAACAATCTGCTGCCATAATTTTCAATTTGCACAGTAGAACATAACAGAATCTTCTGATGTTCAAAATTAAACAAAGTAATTTATATGAAATATAATGTGTTTTAATCAATGAATGATCACATAAATACAACATGTCTAAACATGATGATACATTTTAAATACCAGCACTTTGTGGGCAGGGAAAGACCAAGATCCATGAGTTTATTCCACACTGTTATACTTAAGGGGCTGAAGGCTAACAACATATACATAGTGAAATTCTATTACAGAGGAAAGTATAACATGGGTTTTAAATATGAAATCAGTCATGGTTCCATGGCAAAGGGACTTTAGTACAATTAAATGAGGACTTATGAACGCTCATACTCTGTCTGATTATACCTGAATAAGACATATTAGACTGATGTGGCACTGGTTTCAACCATTGTCTTTAATTTACTAACGTAGATTAATATTAATTTTAACTAAAGTGTAAATGACTATTTCTTCTCGAGTGGATTTTATGCCTGATGTCAACACAGGAGTTCTTCTCTGGCCTTAACAAAATGATGTAGCATTTGGGGACAAAAATCAAGCCAAGGAGTGCTGAACTGGAAGCCAAGATAGAGAAAACTTCCATAGCCACCATGACCTTCCCCTTCGTGCTGTGGTAGACAGGGAGGAAGGTGACCCAGACACAGAAGAATACCTGCATACTGAATGACAGAAACTTGGCTTCATTAAATGTGTTGGGCAAATTTCTGGACAGGAAGGCCATGGTGTAGCTCCCAAGTGCCAAGAAGCACAGGTACCCCAGGACAGAGTGGAAGGCGACTGCTGAACCCTTGTTGCACAGAAGGATGATGTGGCCATGTTCAGCATGAGCATCTTGATCAATGAAGGGTGGAGAGGTAAGCAGCCAGATCCCACAGAGAACAAGTTCAATCAGAGTGCACACAGGAATGATAAAATTAGGGGCCCTTGATACCATTAGCCACCTCACCATTCTAGCTGGAACAGTGACCCTGAATGCAATAACCACTGTAATAGCTTTAGCCAACACTGTGGAGAGAGCCACAGTGAACAAAATTCCAAATGCTGTCTCCTGCAGGATGCACGAGCCTGTGTTGGGCTTTCCAATGAAGAGCAAAGAACTGAGGAAACAGACAATGAGTGTCAATAACAGGGTGTAGCTGAGAGCCCGATTATTGGCCTTGACAATGGGTGTGTCTCTGTGCTTTACAAAGACTGCAAGAACCATAGCTGTGAGTACAGAGAAACACAGTGCTGTCATGGTGAGAGCCATACCTAAGGGGTCATCAAAGGCCAAAAAGCTCACAGATTTCTGGAGGCAGTGGTTCTTCTCCAAGTTTGCATAGTGACTTTCTGGACACTTGACACACTGATCCATATCTGTTCAGAAAGGAAGGTGACTGTGAATCAATCCTCAGGATTTGTCCTTCGCTATAAGTTGTTACACAGCCTTAGCTTATTGAAATACTTTTTGACTCGCCTTTCTTTTATTGTTTCTGAAAATTTTAACAGTCTGTGAATAATTTCAAATCTATGCAGCCTTCATTATCTATGTTAACAAAAATGGAAGCAACCCAATGTTTTTTTCCTTATCTTTGGATCCTTCCCCTGAATTTGCATCTAATTTATAAATCATAAATTTACAGGATAATACAGTAAAAACATGACTTCACTCAAACATTACCTTTTTAAAATCATGAGATTCTGTACATATATATTTGTGTATGTATTACAATATAGACAATAATATTTGAAACTCATTTCGTATATGGTGTTCTATGCATAGGATCACATATTTCCTTATTTCCATAAACTCCTTTGTGTACACTATTTTGGTTCATACTATGAATGATATTGAAATAATAAATGCCATTATATCTTTGAATTTTAAGTCATTCACTCATAGTTTATTGGTACATATAGATATACCATGTTTTAACTTATAGGGAGAGAATTCTTGAAATATTTCTAGGTAATAAAAAAGAATACCCAAATGTTCAACTCTTAACATTTGCTTCTTGGGCCTGTTTTCCTGTTATTTTCTAATGAGAGATAGATAAGGAGTCGATATGGGTCAGAGAGGATGTGGGGAGGATTAGGGAGACAGAGGGAGGGGAAAATTGATTCCGATTATATAGTGTGATAAAATTCTGTGTTCAAAAAAAAAGGAGAGACAACGTCTTTAGTCAACTGAAAAATGGAAATCAAATTGAGTCTGAGATACCATCTTACACCCATCAGAAGGGCTAAGATCACAAATTCAAGTGATACCATATGCGGGTGAGGATGTGGAGAAAGAGGGACACTCCTTCATTGCTGGTGGGAATGCAAACTAGTACAACCACTTTGGAAATCTATCTGATGATATCTCAGAAAATAGGAAATAGGGTATCCTCAAGACCCAGCTATTCCATTCCTCGGAAGATACCCAGAGGATGCTCCAGCACACAACAAGGACATATGCTCAACCATGTTCATAGCGGCCTTATTCATAAGAGCCAGAACATGGAAACAGCCTATGTGTCCCTCAATAGAAGAATGAATAAAGAAACTGTGGTACATTTACATTGTGGAATACTACCCAGCTATTGAAAACAAGGAATACTCGAAATTTGTGGACAAATGGATTGAACTAGGAATGATCATAATGAGTCAACCCAGAAGCAGAAAGAGTCAAATGGTATATACTCACTTATAACTGGACACTATCCCAAGGGAAGTGTCTCATGAAAGTCTTCAATTACAAGGAAAATGGGATGGAGGTAAGACCATCCTATTGGGACTCTAAGTGAGAGAAATATAGGAGATAGGGAAATAGATGGAACCAGGGGGTCCTAGAAACCTACAAAAAGAACACTATGATGGGTGGACTTGGGCCCAGGGGTTCTGCTCAATCTATGGCACCAACCAAGGACAATATGTGCAGTCATCATCAAACCCCTACCCCGATCTAACCAATGGACAGGACAATTTCCACAGTTAAGAAGAGATGGGGACTGTCTTTCACATTATCTCTGGTGCCCCATATTTGCCATTGTACCCTTCATGGGGAGGCCTGATGGCACTCAGGAGAAGAATAACAGACTACCAAGAAGAGACTTGATACCCTAGCATCACATTCAGGGGGATGAGGTCCCCCTCAGTCACAGTCATAGGGAAGGGGAATGGGGTGAAAGTGAGAGGGAGAGAGGAATGGGAGGATGTATGGAATGGGATAGCAAATGAGATGTAACACGATTTTATTTTTCAATAAAAAATAAAAAAATTAATAAAAAAACAAGGAATTCCCAAAAATTGTGGACAAATAGATTGAACTAGAAATGATCATAATGAGTGAGTTCACCCACAAACTGAAAGACTCAAATGATATATACTCACTTAAACTAGACACTAGTCCAAGGGACATGTCCCATGAAAGTCTGAACCTACCAGTAAAGTGGGATAGAAGTGAGGACATACTTATGGGACTCTAGGTGAGAGAAGTTTGGGAGAATGGGGAAATAGAAGGACCAGGGGGTCCTAGAAACCTACAAGTAGAACATTATGGTGGGCAGATCTGGACCCAGGGGTTCTGCACAGATATGGAACCAACCAAGGACAATACGTGCAGTAAATATGGAACCTCTCCCCAAATCTAGCCAAAGGACAGGTCACTCTCTAAGATGAGTGGAGAGTTGGGACTGAAAACCACACGAACTCTGGGGCCCCGCATTTGACCAGGTCCCCTTGATGGGGAGGACCGATGGCACTCAGGAGAAGGATAGCAGGCTACCAAGAAAAGACTTTATAAGCTTTGAGCATATACAGAGGGAGAAGGTCCCCCTCAGTCACAGTCATAGGGGAGGGGAGTAAGGTGAAAGCTGGATGGAGGGAGGAATGGGAGGATAGAAGGGAAGGGATAACAATTGAGATCAAATATGAATGAATTAATAAATAAATGAATTTTAGAAAAACAAAAACAAAAAAGGGAAAGACTTAAAAAGAACAAATTATATTCTTGAATAATATATTTTCTGGTAAACAAAAGAAAGTTAATCAGGAAAGATATAAAATACATGTACTGAAGATATCAAACAAACTCTCCAATCAAATGCTGTATTAAACAAAGAAAGAAAGAGAGAGAAAGAAAGAAAGAAAGAAAGAAAGAAAGAAAGAAAGAAAGAAAGAAAATCATTGATTGGGAGAAATCATGAACAAGATGTGAGAATTCCAAACTTTAAGTGAATCCTACATGTGACGAGCATGCTTTGAAAATACAAAAAAAAATGGTGCTCAACATACTGTGCTCATGGTGAAATGAAGCAGTCTGTCATTCATGGATAAGGTGGATCTCTTCAGGGATCAATGGCTGCAATGCAACAACACAGTAAATCCTAATTCTTTCCAGTCTCATTCCATTTTCTTAGCTATCACTGACTCCTGTAGATGGGTTAGAAAGTTGTCAGTATTCCTGTAATTACCTGTCTCATTGGAAATCTCGTTGTCTGCACAAGGAGTGCAATCAAAGCAGCAGGCAGCCTTGCCTTCCTGGGCAGTTTTCCGGAACCCAACCCTACAGCTCTCACTGCACACCGACTGAGGAATCTAAGAGAAATGAAAGCTGTTAACAAGTGTTTGGACTTTTGTGAAAAATCTGAGTAAATGGAGTAATTCTGAGTATAATTGAATGTAGGTTTGGAAATGCTTACACTTACAAGTAAAATAATTTTTTGGTATTGCTAATTTTAGCAGCTTTGGGGCTTACATAACACACATGTTTAAATATTAGTTCAATACTTGAAGCCACTGTTAAAAATAGGTGGCTAAACTAGTGTTCTAGAACATCAATGTATGACTTCAAATTCAATCTGTCTCCATACTTACTGGGAACCAGGCAGAGCTTTTATATTAATGAAGTTAAGAATGTTGATTGACTACTTCACAGGTCTTGGATTCATCACGGAAATAAATCATTGGGCATATAGAAACATTTATAAGAAGAGAAAAATCACAAAATGGATTCAGTTTTTCATTGTTTGCTCTCACAGAAATAATGGAAAGTAGATAGATGGTAAACAAACACATTTCTTTGACCTCTGATTCTGCTCTATGAACATGACATCATCACCTCCTCTGGCTCCTGAAACGTTTTTATTACCATCTTAGAGAGCATGGTCACAGTGTCAGCCAGGCAAACCTATTCACCTGTGCGTGGCTTTTGTTGAATATTTACGCAAATTAGAAAAGCAAATATAACACACACACACACACACACACACACACACACACACACAAACAAACACATCTGTCATGCCATCCTAACTTTTTAGAGGCTGACAAAATAAAAAATCTAAACTTACATTTCTCTGACATTTCTTAGGATTTGTAAATAAAAAAAATCATTGTTTTGTATCAGCGACAATAACATAACAGACACTCAATGCATAAAAAGCATGTGTTCAGGGTAATGCCTAGACCACCTAAGAACCACTCCTTGGTAGAGAGAGAACCCATGACACTATTGACAATGCTCTTCTGTGATTGCATACAGAAACCTAGCAAGGCTGACACTGAGAGGATCTGACTAGCAATAGACGGAAAAAGAAACCAAGACTCACAGCCAAACATTAGGCAGAGCAAAGGGAGTATTGTCAAAGAGTGGTGTGAGACTGAACAGTCCAGAAGGGAAAAGAACTCTACAAGAAGACCAATGGCCACAAATAACCTGGACCCAGAGGGGCTAAAGGAGAATGAAGGAACAACCAAGGACAAGGCATGGACTAGGCCTAAACTTTCTATACTTATATACGCATAGGAAGCTTAGACTCCATGTGAGTCCCCGACAAATGGGACCAGGGCTGTATCTGATAAGTTCTCAGTTGGATGCCTTTCAATCACTTCACTGTGATGCAGCTTTCTCACTAGGACACTGCATAAGAGGATGGATAGAGTCCTGCTAAGTGTTGTAACAGATCTCTAGGGTGTGATTTACTTTTTCTGAGGGGCAGAGGAGGGAGATTGGGAGATGATGGAAGAACAGAGGGGAAGGAAATAAAGAGAGGAATTAGCAGCTACAATAGAGATATAAAGTGAATAATTAAGTAAAATTTTAAAACAAAACAAAAGAAATATGTGATTATCAATAAAATGTGAAAGTAAATTTTTCCATTCATCAACCAGAGAATAAGATCTTAATGGTGTGTGTTGTCTGTTTTGAGTGAAGAATTTATCTGTAGCTGAATATTGGCTGGTACTGAATGAGTGTCCAAAGATCATTACATCCTGAAAATTGTTCCTTGTTTTTATGAACATTCAAAGTATAGCGGAAAGCCTCTACATACCTCTGTAAACCTTGTAGGCCATTGAATCATCTGCTGAGATAAAGAGAGCTGTTGTCCAAGGGGAGAACCTGGAGAAAAAGTTCGTACTTTCACATTTAATCCAAGACCCTTTGGGAAATCCCAAAAGTTGAGGATGTCATACTGTGAATCTAAGTTTCTCCTCTCGTCCATTACTATGTGACCTCTCATGTGATTGTTGACTAGGGTTTTCTTGAGGAAAGGAAGGAACTGAAAGAGATGTAGGAACGGAGTTTTAGGTACAACGGGAGTAATAAAAACGTTTTTAAATAATACAAAGAATCTAATGTTTTTAGCCCATTATAACGAATACCTTCTCTAAAACAGGAATCCGTGAGGCTGATTAAAGGAAAGATTCTTGGATTATAATGCATTAAAATTTGAAAATCACATTCTATTCAAGATAAATCATGGAAATAAACACAGCTAAGTCATCAAGACCGCAAGTTGTCTGGATTCAGCTGATTCAAAATTCTTGGAAAACTAACGAATCTCAGAAACATTTGGAATATATTTAGCCCTTCCACTCTCAACATGAGGGTCCTGAAGTGTTATGTTAACTTTAAAGTGATCCTCCATAACCCTGCAGTAGTGCCCAGAAACATATTTACCCTTAAGTATCTACTGCTCCTGCCTCTGTTCTGAAGAGTACATCCTTGCTTATTGGAAAGAGATTCTAAAAGCTATGATGCCCAAAATGAATGACTTAGAGAATAAAAAGCTATATAATAAGATATCATATTGCTGATATTACAATACATAAGAAAAGATATTACCTGCCAGGGGGAAAATTCCATTCCTTCTCCTTTAGAATTTGGTTGTATCTCTACTTGTTGAAGATTCATCTCATGGAGACTGCAGGCCACAGCATACACAGCATTATATATATTATAACACTCTTCACTCATGGTTGTGTCAAAAAGGTGTCTGGGCAGTAACTCCAAAGAAGCATTGGGTTGGCAGTTCTCCAAAAGTTGACAATCAACCTCAGAAAATGAACACTTGAAGAACAAATGCCAAAACTTAGGAAGATAAATGTCTTCTGGGTATTTGTAGGGATTAACTGTTTGAACAAAATTTGTGAAGTCAACCATCTCTTTATGGTGGTGTGAAAACATGAGACTCCCATGAAACGACTCTATCATGAAATAATCAGAATCTTCATCAACATCCCACTCAAAGTTCAAGATCCAGACTTTCCATGTCACTAACAGTTGCAAAATGTGTCGCATTAAACCTTGTAAAGAAGCAACGTCCCCATAAATAACTATTACATTTGCCGTTGATCCCTGAATATTCACCAGATTATTCCATATTGCACTGGAAAATGAATTCCAGGTGCCAGGGATCATTTTCAAAAAGGCTATGCAGATGTCCTTACTCTCCATAGCTTCTCCCAACCCTGAGAGAAACAGAGTCCCTCTGTGGTCATCTGGAAGGATTACACCAACCCAGGACCAGTTGAAATGAAACATCAAAGAAGCTATAGCAAGTGGCAGAGAAGTGTCTTTGGGGGCCATCTGGTAGAGGAATTTAAACTGATCTGGGTTGTTTAAGGCAGGATCAAATGGCCCAAAAGTGAGCTGTAGGAAAAAAATGGAAACCAGAGGAAGAGCATTGGCATCAAACACAATATCAGTTCTGAATAAACAAGTGTCAACAGTCAGGATTAAGATATTTTGTCATATTTTAAAAATAAAACACAATATAGAATTTTCCAAAATGAAATTACTGACATGTATTCAGTTTCAGTGACTAGCTGGTCTCATCTACTTTTCCTTCCTTTCTCTTTCAAGTACTGTAAATGTGGATCCATCAAGTACTTCAGACTTTCCTTTGATAGTTGTTTTCTACAATTGTCCCTATTTAACATTTTAAGACAGCCAATATTGTCCAAAAATAAAGGATACTTGATTCCTATTTTCCACACCCGAGTCCTCACCTGAGGTACTTTGTAAAGTTGTAACAGATTCCCTATCCGTGCAGATATGGTCATTGATGTTCCTGTGAGTGCAGCAGGTGACATTCTCTTCCTTACACAGTTGTAATTAAACATGGGTTTCCTTGTCCTGGTAAGCCAATAAATGGGAGGAATAAGGGTACTCATTTCATAAGGTGTAGCATTGTAGAGATCAAAGCCCAGAGTTGTGTTGGGTAGAAGATGAGGGTTTCTGTTGACCTCCTCAATGGCAAACACCAAGGCCAGAACAAAACGGTAGTTCTTCAATTTATACCTGCACAGATTTCATAAAAGTATACAGGAGGAAGACAAAGAACATAAACCTTAATATCTGGTGAAATGGCTATTATAATTCAAATGCCAATGTTCCTGTAATATAATTACCTTAACATCATCTCATGAGTGACTTGAATTAGCATGAATAATTTAAGTAGATAGGATCAGGTAAGATCTAGAATATTAACACTAATGTATTACGGTCTCCGCCCCTGCACTCAGCTGGTTGGCAACTCTTCATCTGTCTAATAATAACATGGTGAGGAAAGAACATGCACTCTGTAGGATGCTAAAAGACACCTATACAAACAATCGCATTTCATTTGAGTGTCAAGTGTGCTGTTCAGAAAACAGTTTCCCTAAAGTTATATGCATTAAATTGTTCTTCAGGTGGATATAAAAATATTTCATACAAAGACTTTTTCAGGATTTTATTGAACCACAATGAAGTTATATTTAGGAAAGAGCTATAGAGAAAGAAATTAATTCTACATTATACATACATGAAAAGGATAGAAATCTTTAAATATAGAATTTTTCTGCTATGTTCTGAACTTTTAAGCACATTGCTATTTATTTTGGTTTGGGTTGAGTTTTTTTCCTCATTACTTGTTTGCATCTCTGATTCATTGTGCTCTCATATTCCTTTTTTAAAACTTTTTCCCATAGAGTAACTGGTGGTGTGACATATCTGGCTTGCACTATGGCTAAAAGAACATTGCAATGTTTCCTTCCTTCCTCTATACCCGTTTTTCCAGATGCTACTGAGGCTTTCAATTTGCATGCTCTGACGTTGTGCTTCTCTTATTCTTAATGGATTTGTCTAGAAACTTCACATGAAAGAAAACAAAACAATAGATGCTGCATATGTCATATTTTAAAGCTATTAAGTAAGGATGCAATTGTACTGAGCAGAGTGAAATCAAGAAAAACACAACATTTAGGAGCAGTGTGACTGGCTACAAAACTAAAACAGGAATGCAGAGACTATCAATACAAATATTTTAAATTTAAAAAATCTATAACAAAGAATTCTTAAATCAAAAACACCAGGCTCCAAAACTGACCAGACGTTGAGTTGAGTCTGTACATATTTGTGAACTTGTATACACATAGAATAACCATCTGAGTCACATTAAGAAAGTCAAATATCATATATATCTTTTATATTCTTTCTCTAGAATATACTTCAGAAAGGGACAAGGTTGGATCCTGCAGAACTTGGTGGTAAGAATCTATTAGTCCGGATGCTACAAACTTAAATTACAAAACATGGAGACATCAAGCTGTTACTCAGCTGCATGCCTTATATTTCCTGTCTACAACTCGTAGTTCTGAAAGGAGATGTTTGCCATAGTGAGGGAACTTGGGAAGAGTTTTATTTGGAGTTTTTATTATGGTTACAATTGCTGTGATGAAATACCATGGGGGAAAAAAATGAGGAGATCCATCACTGAAAGAAGTAAGTACAGGAACTCAAACAGGGCCAAAATATTAAGTTGAGAGGTAATGTATTTTTATTCCAAAAAAAAAATATAGCACAAATTTGTTTGTGTATGTTCAGAATAATGTTTGGGATTGAGAGATTGTTAATCTGTCATAGTAAAAACATTTTTTCCTTTCATGAACTACTTAGATTTTATTTTTGGCTACATAAAATGTTGAATAATACTTATAGAATACAATCCTTTCATTCATCAAAGACAAGAAAGACAGTCATCGCTCATGGGAAACTGAAAATGTGATCTTTTCACACATGGGCTTCTTGCTTGATATAGAGAAAATACAGATGTACACCGTTGCCTGAGCTGCTGAGAGTAAAGAGCAAGGAAAAGGAGAGTAACTGACACATCGGCTATGATGAACTAAAAGGGGCTCCACCCAGCATCCAAAGTCCCCACTCTGCTAGGCCTATGTGACAAATTTGTGATCTTATTGAAAGAAAATATGATCCTCAAGAAACAATCTGCCTTGAGTTACTGCACTGAATTACAGATTATTGCATTTACATATAAAATTTTGGATTTGGGGGCATCTACACTATGTTAGTTTCAAAATAGTATTTAGTCTAACAATTAGTTTAAATGTGTCATCACCATCAAATATCTGATTTTCTTTTACATTGGAACATATTTCTTCACCGCCATTCCTGAATTTTCACTTTACACCCCACCAAAGTTTTAACAAATACACAGTTATGTCACTCAGACTACAATTCACCTTTATACCTATATTTTACTACTATCTTTATACCAATTTTTCATGTGTCAATATATTTCCAAGTCCTATTGCTTTATCTCTGGGAGTTTTTAATTTATCCCTAGAGATATGGGATGTCTGTATTGGAACAGCACACTTTATTTCCTCTATAAAGAGACACACTTGAACATTTGTTATTAATGTTCTTTTCTACGGAATTAATAATTTTCTGATGTTATTCCTTAAATTTGCATATTTCACGGAATCTAAAATAAGTCTTAAGGGTCCATTCTCATATAAAAGGCATATTAATGTGCGCATCTATATACACAAGGAAACACAATGCACAAGGATTAGCAAAGGAATACTAAGATGCAAATAAATGAGATAGAAAAATATATGTGTAAAGAAGAATGTGTCCCCAAAATTTAATGGTGATAGGCCTCTTGTGAAATCAGCTGTATGTAACATAGCTACTATTCTTCACTTTAGCACCATTCTGGGCACTTAGGAGACTTTTGATTCAGGGGCATCCTGTCTTCTGACAAGATCACATTGGACTTGAAGAAAGCCCCAGAAGTACCACTAGTTTATCCATGCTCTGAAATAATAACATGAAAATATTCAAATAATCCGGCATTACAAGCATGAAAAATGAAGATCACGTTGTTCTAATAACATGTATAGAAAGCAAAATGAATAACATGAATATGATCACTTTTCCTTTGAGAGAGGACACATTTGATAATATACCTGACTATACTTGAGAATGGAAAGTGATTGTGGAAAACAGTTTTAATTCTTAAATCATTGTATTTACAGGAAATCTAAACCATTACAAGGAATAATTGTACTTACTGTATAAGAACATCCTGGTAATACTGTTTTTCCTTTATAACAGGAATGTTTTTTCTTGTGTAGTAAGTATGAAGAGGGAAAAATGCACCAACTGTCACATCTCCTTCATGGGAAAATCCATCCTTGACTGTTACATAGCAGTCATTGTCAGTAAAGGCACCAACAAAATTGGAAACATATAGGAGACCAAAGGTCAAAATCCAGAACATCCTATCAACACAAGTACATGCCCAGCCATGCGTATGCTGTGTTACAGTTATCTTTATAAAACTGTGTTTGTTTGGGTAGATACAGATCTAACAATGCCCACCAGGAATATATTCAGCCCAAGTGCTTGTGAACATGTGTGTGCCTCAACTTTGTTGATGAGTGCAGCAGTTATGATAATCACCCCAAGTTCTTCCTGGCACTTCCTCCACTTCCATGGAGAGTTCTGAAACTCTTTGTTCCCTTAGGCTCTGCATCTGAGGCCCTGGGTTCTGCTTAAAAACAAGTTGGAAAATATGTTTTGAATCTTATTCTCCAGGCACAGACACCATTATTTCAGCAAAGAAGATGGACAACAAGAGCTCAGGGACCAACATTCTGGTTGGGCAATTATGGCCAAGTTTCAAGTAAGAAACTTTTCACAACTTTGGCTGATGAAAACATTCTACTTCAGCGGTGGCCACTGTAGGTGAATTGGGAGAAGGGCAGAAAGTACCCATGCCGTGCACACACAGGAAAAATAAGGTGGGCCATGCTTTTACAAACCAAGTCAACTGGTGGAATCAACTCTTCCTACTGACTCTGAGTGTTTCTGGATTTTTATATGATACATAAATCTGTATCTGCAAAACATTATGATGTCGTCACCCAATAGAATCACTTTATTTCCCAGTTTTAAAAAGCCAGCAGTCCTGATGCTCCTCAAGACTTAATTTCAGAGCAAATATCAGTTCCTTGCTTTATAGTCTAAGATTTAAACTTCTCAACATCTTCTCCTTTCTTTTATCCTGTGTGAGTTTTTGTGTAGACATGCCTTTATGATCCATCCCTGAATCAAGAGCTGTCCTTTCACCTAATATATTGAAAGGAGTTATCCTGAGCAAGGATCTGCTTCCTAGCCACCAGGAGTTTAGGGAAATGAAGGGACTGTGTATTGTGTTATGGTAATGAAAGGATGCCTGCTAAAGTAATAGACTCCACTAAGAAAGGATGGGTGAGTAGACTGAACAAAAATCAGATGAAAGAACAACAAAAAGTATCAATGATAAGATGTGTTAAGAATTGGTGAGAATCTTGAGTCAGTCTGGGTTGGTATATCTTTATTTTGTGACATCAATGGTCGTCCAGTGTATATCCATTAAGTCATTACTGAGTCCTTGTAGCAACATTATACCATGTTACTGATAGTATAAAATGTGTATCATTGAATATTTTCAGCCAGAACATTTTATTCTATGAAATACTGGAAAATACAATTCAGTTTCCATGTATATTTTACATTATTCAAAATATTACTTTTATTGTTAAAATTATTTTGTTATTATTCAGTTTAATAAAATCATGAATATATAAGTTCAAAAAAGATGTGTTAAGAGGTCAGACTATAGATTGGTGGGACTTTTATTTTCTTCAGATTAACAAGATGAAAAGAGCTCATCATAGACAGATCCTGCTATTATAAGACAGTAGGCAATGAAAAGTTAGAGTGAAACCTGCTTCTCAGTAATTCACAGTTCAGTGCAATTGTTGGAAATATGGAAAATCTCCATGTCAATCAACTAAACGCTGCTCCTACCTTAGACAAAAAGTACTAAATCTGCAGAAGAGGAAATTAGTTGAAAAATTCCTCCAGAGGATTCTTTGAATCAGATTAACCATGGGATTTACGCACGTGCTATTGGGGAATGTCCAAGTAAGCGGACTGGGCATTTATTAAATATTGCTGTTCTTGACTTTTTCTGACAAAAAAAATAATTGTTACAATGTCTGAAGTGAGTGATTCTGAAAATGTAATCTATTTCTGTTCCTGGATATCATAATGCAGGAAAAACATAAGAGACAGAAAGCAAGGTTCTCAGAAGAACATAAGGATGAACATGGAAGAAAAATAATTTAGTTAGTAAACAGATGGACAGTAATGTGAAAATGGGTTTGTCCCTGCTTTTAAGGTGTAACTGAGTAGCCCTGAGTCCTCTGGCCTCTTCTGTTACTAGGACAGCAGACTATATTAAAACTCTAATTACTTTCACTCTCACAGTTTCAGAGTTATGAAAGTAAAGTTAAAATTTTAAATTTACCCTTCCTTTCAACCTGTATTACTCTGGGTCTCACTCAAAACTTGTGCAACCACAGACCATGCAGCAATGATAACTGGCAGAACCGAGCGATCTGCAGGCATCACAAATGACCCAAGGTCACATACACCTGCAAGATGCCTTACTAACATCCTTAAGTTTCCTTATACATATTGAAAGGCAGTACCACTCCACACGGCCATAAGTCACCAAATTTGTGGTAATCCACTGTGGCAACGCAGGGAAATTGTACAGAAGATTAAATTAAATCATATATTAAAATAAGTTGTTTTGGCATGCCTATATAATGCAATGTTATACAGGCTATAATTATTCTTATGGATGATATCAAATTGTTGAAGAATAAATGTTTACTTAAGTCAAAAAAAAAAAAGAAACTCATTGGGAATTATTTTACCTAACTGTTAGAAGCCCTCTGTGGTAGCCATAATAAGGCCTGAGTCAAAGGTGTATTTTCAAATATTACACAGAGTAAGTCAAGGCACCAACATTATTGCTGGAGAGCTGATTTGATCATTTAAAGTCACTGGCTGCTCTTCCAAAAGACTTCGGATATATTCACAGCACTTGCAAGTGGCTCACAACTTATTATAAGTACAATTCCATGGAATCCCATGCTATTTCTGGCCTCTTCAGATAACAGGCATTCATGTTGTGTACAGCCATACATGTGGGAAAACACAAATACACATAAAAATAGTAAAAGCATATTGCCCCATTCTGAACACTGAATACTTCTGGTGAAATTTCAAAGGTGATTTGAGGAAAAATGTTTCCAGCAAACCAGCTGGCAATGGGAAAGTACCAACGCAGAAATCTTTCTACTAATTAAAACATAATTTTAAATACATGAAAAACCCAGGTAACATGTCTTCTCCAAAATTTCAAATCCCATGGGAGTGAACCCCTAGGAAATGACATGCAAGACATTAAAAACAAAGAAGTCAAAACAATGACTATAAATTTGGTCAAAGTACTTGAAGAAAACAACTATAAAGAAAATTCAATAGGGAAATCTCTCCAGGACATGAAAATAGAGTTTGAATTTTTTAAGAAAACCCAAACTGTAACAATAGTGGAAAGGAAAATGCAATAAAGCAAATACAACCCTTAGCCTAAGGCCACACTAACAGCATTGACAACTGAGGATAAAAGACTAAGTGGGAAATTTTAGTCTCTCACAAGAAAAGAAATTCTCCATGCACTATTACAGTTAAAATATTTGAGACTCTAAGATTTTAAAATATATTGAAATTTGGCTTGAGAAATATCAAGTAACTTAAAAGACCAAGCCAATTACTATAACAGGTGACTGCTTGACAGAAACTTTAAGCTCTCAAGGAAAGACAAATATGTACTCTAACCTCTGAATCATCATAACATATTTTAGGCTGTAAGGGTCAGAAAAGGTATGTGTTAAAACTGAAGGCAGAATAAAATTTTATCGAAAAATATATTAAAAGAGTTTATGTGTGCAAAAATAGTTCTACAGAGAAAAATAGAATTACTTCAATCTGAAGAGGAGAATAAACACATCTAAGATGCCACAGGTACTAATAAACATTGCAAGTACAGTGTTTGTATATCAAGATATATTCAAGAAAACAGCATGAAATCTGGAAAATGGCAGGAATCAATATAAATCTTTCAATAATCACTACATTACTTGTCTCAATTTCTCAATGGGAACACACAGAGTACCACATTGAATAAGAAAGATGATTCATGTGTTTCCTAACTCTAACAAGCTCCCATCAACATCAAACATAGACACTTGCTTGTGGGATTAGCTTCAAGTGGATTCCAAGAATATAGAACCAGATATTTACCATGTGCATAGGTATTCTGATGGCTAACAAAATATACTTCAAGCCAAAAGTTGTCAGTAGATTGAAGGGGAGACTCTTCCTATTTACCAAGTAAATTCCACCAACAAGAAATTGCAAACCTAAGAGTACATGTACCAAACAGAACTGCACGCAGCTTCATAAAAGAAACAAAATTAGATATGAAACAACAGATTTACCTCCAACATAGTGATAATCAATAATCCACTTATGCCAATAAAAAGGTTATCTGGAAATAAACTCACCTGAGGAACCTTGCAGTTAAAAAACACCATAAGACAAAAGTACCTAACAGATACAAGTAATACATTTAGACTTTGGAGAAAAACAGAAGACAGAAGGACTACATATGCTAAGGGATTGACAAGAACAACCATATGAAAATGGACTTTAGTACAAGTGAACGATGACTTTTGAATGCTCATATTCTTATCTTATTATACCTGAATAAGACATATAGACTGTGGGATCCAAGATGGCGGCGAGCAGTGTGGACTGTGTTTGGAAGCCCCAGTGAACAATTCAGGGAATTGCACAAATTTCTGTGCCAGGAAGACCAAGGTCCCCACACCACGGCAGCAGAAGTGCTCCATGGTTCGGAGGGACCAGGGTGCAGAGGACCTGCTTGCCCCTGCACACGGGAGGAGCATGCATTTTCTCGGATCAGAGCAGTAGCGGCAGAGACAGCAGTGTCACCAGCAGCAGCAGCGGCACCAGCAGCAGCAGTGGCACCAGAGGCACCAGCGGCGGTGGCTGAGGTTTGCAGCTCAGAGCCTTCCAGTGGAGGCGATTGGTGTGGTGGATGGTGGGAGTTGCTGCGGGAGAGGGGAGTCTGGACAGGATTTGGGTCGTGTGGTGCCTTGAGACCCAAACTGGACTCGGCAGACAGTTCAGCCCCCAGAGTCCTGGGTTTGCTCAGTGAGCTGTGCCATGGAGACACTGGCTCAGCTCAGCAAGCAATTCTGCCTGAGGCTCAGCTCCCCTGCTATGACACAGGCTGAGCCGAGTGCTCACTTCCACCCTAGGCACCAGCTCAGCGCAGCCAAAGTTTTCCTGCTGTGACACAAGCTGGGCAGAGTGCTCAGTTCCACCCTAGGTGCTTCCTCAGCGCAGCTGCAGTTCTCCTGCTGAGACACAGGCTGGGTGGAGCACTCACTTCCACCCTAGGTACTTGCTCAGCACAGCCGCAGTTTTCCTGCTGTGACACAAGCTGGGCGGAGCGCTCAGTTCCAACTTAGGCGCTTGCTCAGCGCAGTTGCAGTTCTCCTGCTGTGACACGAGCTGGGCTGAGTGCTCAGTTCCAACCTAGGTGCTTGCTCAGCAGAGCCGCAGCACTCCTGCTGTGACGCAGGCTGGGTTGAGCGCTCACTTCCACCCTAGGCACCAGCTTAGTGCAGCCGCAGTTTTCCAGCTGTGACACAGGCTGGGCAGAGCGCTCAGTTCGACCCTAGGCGCTTGCTCAGTGTAGTTGCAGTTCTCCTGCTGTGGCAGACGGTTCAGGCCCTGAGAATCTAGCTGAGCTCGACTCGTAGTTCGGGCCCAGTATCCCTGGCTGGACTTGGCAGGGGACCCAAAAGTCTGTGGATATCTTGGCCTGATCCAACGCTCATTCAGAGACCCAGAATGATTGCAGGACCCACAGCAAAGGGGAGCTGAGGATCACTGGCTGTGAGAGTCCAAAACGACAAGGCTAACCTCCTGCCATCCACACCAGTGAAGTATCAGGGCTTCCAGCCTACGGAAATCGTGAGAAAACAAGTGAATCTATCATCAGACTCCCTCCACCCAACTCTGGAAGTTACCCAACAAAAACAGAGACAGCAAGATGTCTAAAGGACAGCGTAAAAGCATACGCAAAAAAAAAAAACCCAAAACAACATGGCGTCTCCAGTTTCCAGCTATCCCAAAGAAAACAACCCAGAGAACTCAAATACAATGGAAACACAAGAAAATGAACTCAAATCCTTGGTAATGAGGATGATAATGGAGGAAACAAATAAAATTCATAATCAGATGCAAGAAGACGCAGCCAAGCAGGTGCGAGACATAAAAGAAGCACATAGAGTGGAACTGGAAAATTTTCAGGAAAATGTAAACAACCAGAGGAAAGAAATAAATAAAACGGTTCAAGATCTGAAGACCTATAAAGCGACAATGGAAGAAGCTCAGGAATATACAAAAAATCAGATGAAAGAAATCAAAAAATCTGTTCAAGATATGAAGATGAAAATGGATTCAATGATAAACACACAGACAGAAGAAAAACGAGAACGTGAGACCTCAGAGAAGAAGGCAAATGACACAGTGCTGAGCTTTTCTAACAGAATCCAAGAGATGGAAGAACGAATCTCAGGTCTAGAAGATAAATCACAGATCTTGAAGCAACCATTAAAGAAAATGCCAAATCTGGAAAACTTCTGACACAAAACATCCAAGAAATTAAGGACATCATGAAAAGAAGAAATCTCAGGATAATAGGCATTGAAGAAAGAGAAGATATCAGACTCCAAGGCCCAGAAACTATTCTCAACACAATCATAGAAGAAAATTTCCCCAATCTAAAGAAAGAGATGCCTATAAACATACAAGAGGCATACAGAACACCAAATAGAATTGACCAGAAAAGAAAAACTGCCCGTCACATAATAATCAATATACAAAACATACAGAACAAAGAAAAAATATTAAAAGCTGCAAGGGAAAACGGCCAAATAACATTTAATGGCAAACCTATCAGAATTACACCCGACTTCTCAGCAGAGACCGTAAAAGCCAGAAGGGCCTGGACAGAGATCTTGCAAACCCTAAGAGACCACAGATGCCAGGATAGAATACTTTTCTCAGCAAAACTATCAATAACCATTGATAGAGAAAACAAAATATTCCATGACAAAACCAAATTCAAACAGTACCTATCCACAAATCCAGCTTTACAGAAGGTACTGGAAGGAAAACTCTATCCCAAAGGGTCAAGCTACAACCAAAACTACTCAGGAAATAGATAACTATACCATGGCAAAAACAAAACTACACAAACGCTCGACTGGAACCAACATCAAAATTAAGACTCTTAACAGTCACTGGTCATTAATATCTCTCAACATCAATGGTCTCAATTTTCCAATAAAAAGACACAGACTCACTGAATGGGTGCATAAAAAAGATCCAACATTCTTCTGCATTCAAGAAACACATCTCACCCATAATGATAGGCATTACCTCAGGATAAAAGGTTGGAAAAAATATTCCAAGCAAATGGACACAAGAAGCAAGCAGGCGTAGCCATTTTGATATCGAACAAAATAGACTTTCAACCAAAATTAATCAAAAGGAATGAGGACAGACACTTCATACTCATCAAAGGTAAAGTCAACCAAGATAACATCACAATTCTGAACATCTATGCTCCCAATACAAGGGCACCCACATTTGTAAAAGATCTGCTAAAAAGGCTTAAACCACATATTGATCCCCACACAATAATAGTGGGAGACTTCAACACCCCACTCTCACTGAAGGATAAGTCATTGAAACAGAAATTAAGCCGAGAAACTAAGCCACACTCTGCCAAGACAGGGTAAGCAAGTCCTCAGTAGTTCCTGCCCTGCGAACAAGTCTCACAGAGATATGAGACCAGAAAACTGAAGATGAGCCTCCTACGTTATATAGTGTATTGGGTGACTAGTCGGGCATTAAATGTTCTTTAGTCAATTTGTACATTTTGGAAGCTGCTAACTCACACCGTTGGTTCACTCGGGAATTTAATTCCTTCTTAAGTCTCTGAGGGGCATTGAAGAGAAGATAGTATAGTTTTACAACCAAGTTTAGGTCGTTAGGGGACAAGGTCGTTTTAGATCAAGATAAAGAAGTTAAGCTATTAGAGTTGAGATAGGATAGATATTGAATTTCATTCAGAAATTTAGACGCAACAAGACAGGAGAGACACTCACTTCAAACAGGACGAATGCACATGAGCAATTCACTATGAATGTAACATGTATAGAACTCATTAGTCTCATGATTGTCTCATGGTCCTCCCTGCTATTGTAGTGTGTTTTTGTTTTGTACATGTGTAATAAAATAAATGTATCATAAAATGCAATTGGAGAATGTCCAGGAAAGAGGACTGGACATTTACTATGTATTGCTGTCCTTGACTTTTTCTGACAAAAAAATCACTGTTATAATATCTGAAGTGAGCGATTCTAATAATGTAATCTATTGCTGATACAGGGTATCATAGTTCAAGTAAAACATAAGACACAGCAAAATAGATTCTCACAATAATATAAGGATGACCACTGAAGAAAAATAAGTTAGTCAATAAAAAGATGGAATTGACTGTGAAAAATGGGTTTGCCCCTGTATTTAAGGTGTAACTGAGTAGCCGAGTCCCATAGCCTCATCTGTTGCTAGGAGAGCAGACTATGTTGACACTGTGCTTACTTTCGTCAGTTTCAGAGTTAGGAAAGCAAAGTTAACATTTTAAATCTATATTTCCCTTCAACCTGTGTTACTCTGGGTCTCACTCAAAACCTTATGCAAAAGCAAATGCTGCAGCTGTGATAACTAATTCCCTAATTTTTTTCTTTATTGCTTTCCTGATGATGATGATGTGCAGCTTTAGTCCACGGGGACCTGACAGGATACAATGTATTATTTCAATCCTCTTGTGTCTGTTGAGGGTTGCTTTGTGACCTACTACATGATCAATTTTGAGGAAGGTTCCATGAGTTGCTAAGAAGAAGGTATAATCTTTTGTGTGTATTAATAGTTCTGTAGATATCTCTGAGGTCCCTTTGATTTGTGACATAGGTTAGGGTCATAATTTCTCATTTTAGCTTCTGTCTCATAAACCTATTCTTTGGTGTAAGGGGATATTGAAGCCTCCCACTAATAACGTGTGTGTAATGAAGTGTGGTTTAAGATCTATGAATACTTCTTTTACAAATGTGGTGGCCCTTGCATTTGGGACATAGATGCTCAGAATGATGATGTTATCTTGGTTGAATTTTCCTTTGATGTATAAGAAGTGTCCTTCCTCATCTCTTCTGATTAATTTTGGTTGAGAGTCGATTTTATTTCATATAAGAATGGCTATAGCAGCTTACTTCTTGTGTCTGTTTGCTTAGAAGAACTTTTCCACCCTTCTACGCTGAGGTGATGTTTTATCGTAGTGGCTGATATGTGTTTCTTGAATGCATCAGAATGTTGGGTTTGTTTATTCATCCAATCAGTCAGTATCTGTATTTTATTGGAGAGTTGAGGCAATTGATGTTGAGAGAGATTAATGACCAGTGACTATTAATGTCCCTTGATTTTTATATTGCTTGTAGTAGTGTGTTTGTGTGTTTGTATGGTTTTAGTTTTACTGTGCTATCCTTGTTGTAGTTAGCCACATTGGGTTGGAGCTTTCCTTCAAGTAACTTCTCTAGGGATGGATTTGTGGATAGGTACTGTTTGAACTTGTTCCTATCATGGAATATCTTGTTTTCTCCATCAATGCTTATTGGACAGTTTGCTGGGTATAATAAGCTGGTCTCTTAGGCTTTGCAAGATGTCTGCCTAGGCTCTTCTGGATTTAATGGTGTCTTCTGAAAAGTCATGTGTCACTTTTATATGCTACATGGTCTTTTTCCCTTTATGGTTTTAATATTTTTTCTTTGTTCTGTACAGTTTTTTATTTTATTATGTGTCAGGAGGATGTTTTCTAGTCTATTCTGTTCAATGTTATGTAGGCCTCTTGTATGGCTTCCCTAAGATCCTCAGTCTGTTTGGATGCATCTTCCTGTGTTTGTTTTGTTTCCACAATTACCATCTTCATTATTAAATGTATGAGGTCATGTTCCTGTGCTTCAGTTCTGTATGACTTTCCAGGGTTGACTGCTTTGGGATAACTGGGACCTGGAGATGCCATAGTATTTTCACTGTTGTGTGTGTTTTTTATGCTGGCCTTTAATAATCTTGCTGCTTCTAACTTTGGATGGTAGTGTCTGGTGTCCTTCACTAGACATTGAAAGCCCTCATTCATCAGGGAAATGAAAATCTAAACAACTCTGAGATTCTATCTTACTTTTATCAGAATGGCTAAGATTAAAACTCAAGTGGCAGCATATACTGGTGAGGATGCGGAGAAAGAGGAACACACATCCATTACAGATGGGAATGCAACCTTGCACAACAACAGTGGAAATCAATCTGGGATCTTCTCATAACATTGGGAATAGCTCTACCTCAATACTTAGCTGTACCACTACTTGGCATATATGCAGAAGACACTCTACCATACAACAAGGACATTTGCTGAACTATGCTCATACCTACTTTATCCATAATAGCTAGCATTTAAAAATGAGCAAGACATCCCTCAACCAAAGGATGGATAATGAAACTATGGTAAATTTACACATTACTCCTCCCCTATAAAGAGGGAAATCTTGAAATTTGCAGGTGAATGCATAGAACTAGAAAAGATCATCCTCGGTGAGATAACCCTGATCCAGGCACACACATAATGTATAGACTTCCATATAGGCAGTTAATATATATGTCACAGAATATCTGTGATACAATCCAAAGATCTAAAGAAATTAAATAACAAGGATGCCCCTGGGGATGTTGCTTGATTCACATTTAGAGGGGCAAATAGGGTAGAGACACGAACAGGTTGAGGATAGTGAACAGGGTAGGTGTCTAACATAGATATTCTCTGAAAGATTCCACCAGGCAGTGCATCAATGCAGATGGTAAGACTCACATCAGAGCAATGGGCATTATATGAAAGTGAGGGGAGAGGAAACAGGAAGTGACAGGAACTTCACCAGGAGACCTACAAGAGAAAATCTGCACTCAGGGCACCTTCAGAGACTGATGCACCAACCAAGGACAACACATGGTGAAAACTTTGGACCCTGCTCAGATGTAGCCAATGAGCAGCTCTGTCTCCATGAGGCTTCCCTACTAAGGGGTACAGAGGCTTTTTATGACATGGGCTCTGGGGCCCAAATTTTGATCACATCCCCTGGTAGGGCAGCCTTGCCAGGCCACAGAGTAAGAGAATAAAGGTTGTCCTAAGGAGACCTGATATGCTAGGGCCATACAGTAATGGAACAAAGGCTTTGAGGCGCCTCTACTTGCCACCTATTTGATGGTCCTCAAGATGAAGTATGTACAGGAGTAGGAAGCCATCCATGCCTTGAAAGCCAGCAAACATCTATCAAATAGAAAGGGACCAGGAGAGCTGTCCCAGCCTTGAGGACATGGGAGCAAGAGAGCCAGTCTTGCCCTGAGGACACAGGTACTGGAGAGCCAACCCTGCAATGATGACATGGGATTGGGAGAGAGCACCCTACACTGAGGACACGGGAGCAGGAGAGCCAGCCATGCCATGATAACAGGTGTTCCTTCCATAATGTCATGGGAGATGCAGGTCTGGCCCAGCCCTGAGGATAGAGGAATGGGAGGATGGGCATTGCCCTGATGACATAGAAGCAGGTAGGCCAGCCCTGCCCTGAGGACACGGGAGGAGGAGAGTGGTCCCTGCCCTGAAGAGAAGGGACTGAGAGAGCAGGCCCTGCCATGATGACAGAGCAGTGAGAGCAGGCTCTGCCCTGAGGACAAGGAAATGGACTCTGCTTCCGGCCTCTGAGTTGTCCTCACTCCAGCATCTACCCCACGTATGACCTGCTGGAACACATGAAGGAGATGGACTTGCATATTCAAAGATTAATAATCTCCTTGACACACAGCAACAATGAGATTTCTCACAGAAATCCCACTGAGGATCCGGTAACGGTGGTGTAGGCCTGAAATCAGACCCATGACTCATAGCAATGAACATTTGAAAGTAAACATGTGGACAAATGTCTATACTGCATGATACACTACAGCTTCTGACACAAGATGTTTGTCTGTTTGTTTGTTTCTTCTACTGGGGAGAGGTAGCAAGGGCAGAGTGTGGACATGAGTGAATGGGGAGAGGAGGGCGATTTTGGTGCATGGTGAGAAAATTATAGACATTCAACAAAAGTAAAAAAAAAAGAAAAATAAATAAATTTAGTTTATTACAGTGATGATTCAAACCTCAATATAACTCTTCTGTAGCATTTGAGTAACTCCATCTTCCATAATGCCTTTTGCTCACACTGCTTACCTTGCTCCAATACATTGTCCTCATAACAAAGCATGAACTACCTGAACTCACATCCCATTTCTGAGCTCTATATATCTAAAAAACTACTAGTTACAAGTCAGGCATCCACTGTGGAACTGCAAAATAAGAGACATCATTGGTTTCTACGTGTAACAAAATATTGAAATACGAAAATAGGAGTTCTGAAATTCATTCTATACCATGAAATTTCTTCTCAAAGTCACAGAAACAAATGAACCTGTGTAACTGATGCTTGAGAAACAATCTGCTGATGTTACTTTCAGTTTACACAGTAGAACGTAACAGAATCTTCTGGTGTTCAAAAATAAACAAAGTAAGTTACATGAAATTTAACGGGTTTTAATCAATGAAGGGTCAAAAAATACAACATATCTAAACATGATGATACATTTTAAGTACAAGCACTTTGTGGGCAGAGAAAGAGAGATGTCCATGGGTTTATTCCACACTGTTACACTTAAGGAGCTAAAGGCTAACAAAGTATACATAGTGAAATTCTATTACAGAGGAAAGTATAACATGGATTTTAAATATGAAAACAGTCATGGTTCCAGTGCAAAGGGACTTTAGTACAATTGAATGTGGACTTGTGAACCCTCATATTATTATCTTATTATATCTGAATAAGACATATAGACTGGTGTGGAACAGGTTTCAAACATTCTCTTTAATTTACTAACATAGAATATATTAATTTTAACTAAACTGTAAATGGCTATTTATTCTTGAATGGATGTTATGCCTGATGTCAACACAGGAGTTCTTATCTGGCCTTAACAAAATAATGTAGCACTTGGGGGCAAAAATCAAGCCAAGGAGTGCTGAACTGGAAGCCAAGATAGAGAAAACTTCCATAGCCACCATGACCTTTCCTTTTGTGCTGTGGTAGACAGGAAGGAAGGTGACCCAGACACAGAAAAATACCTGCATACTGAATGACAGAAACTTGGCTTCATTGAATGTATCAGGTAGATTCCTGGACAAGAAGGCCATGGTGTAGCTCCCAAGTGCCAAGAAGCACAAGTACCCCAGGACAGAGTGGAAGGCAACTGATGAACCCTTGTTGCACAGAAGGATGATGTGGCCATGTTCAGCATGAGCATCTTGATCAATGAAGGGTGGAGAGGTAAGCAGCCAGATCCCACAGAGAACAAGTTCAATCAGAGTGCACACGGGAATGATAAAATTAGGGGCCCTTGATACCATTAGCCACCTCACCATTCTAGCTGGAACAGTGACCCTGAATGCAATAACCACTGTAATAGCTTTAGCCAACACTGTGGAGAGAGCCACAGTGAACAAAATTCCAAATGCTGTCTCTTGCAGGATGCACGAGGCTGTGTTGGGCTTCCCAATGAAGAGCAAGGAACTGAGGAAACAGACGATGAGTGTCAGTAACAGGGTGTAGCTTAGGGTCCTATTATTGGCCTTGACAATGGGTGTGTCTCTGTGCTTTACAAAGACTACAAGAACCACAGCTGTGAGAACAGAGAAACACAGTGCAGTGATGGTGAGAGCCATACCTAAGGGGTCATCAAAGGCCAAAAAGCTCACAGATTTCTGGAGGCAGTGGCTCTTCTCCAAGTTTGCATAGTGACTTTCTGGACACTTCACACACTGATCCATATCTGTTCAGAAATGAAGGTGATTGTGAGTCAAACCTCAGGACTTGTCTTTCCCAACAAGTTCTTACTCCACCCTACCTTGTGGGAATACTTTCTGATTCACCTTCCTTTATTGTTTCATAAAATTTCAAATACTCTGTGAATAATTTCAAATCTATGCAGCCATCGTTGGCTATGTTGACACAAATGGAAGAAGCCCAGTGTTTTTTTTCCTAATCTTTATATCTTTACCCTAAATTTTTAACTCTGTTGCATCTATTTGGTAAGTCATAAAATTACAGAACAATATTGTATAAACATGATTTCACTCAGATACTACCTTATTAAAATCACTAATTTCTGTATATACATATGTGTGTGTGTGTATTAAAATATAGACAATAATCTTTGAAAATCATTTCTTATATGGTGTTGTAAGCATTGGTCACATATTTCCTTATTTCCATGAACTCCTTTTTGTACACTACTTTGGTTTATTGTATGAATAGTTTTGAAATAATCTATGCCATTACATCTTGAATTTCAAATCATTCACTAGTAGTATGTTGATACACGTAGTTATAGCATTATATTTTAACATATAGGGAGAGAATTTCTGGAATATTTATATGTATTAAAAAATAATACTTGAATATTATGCTCTTAACATTTGTTACTTTATCTTGAATTTTAAAAAATCAATACTTCACTGGGTATGGTTGTGCATGCCTTAAATCTGAGCACTTGGGAGGCAGAGGTAGATGGATCAATCTGAGTTCCAGGTCAGCTTGGTCTACAAAGTGAATCCCAGACAGCAAAAGCTACACAGAGAAACCCTATCTTGAAGAAAAAACAAAATGATACAAAAACAAAAAACAAAAAGAAACACATACACCATGGTATACAACAAAATGTTTCTGTTGCATTAAATCACTGTGTATCTGAAAACTATCACCTCATCAAATAATTTTCTCTGTTTTACAATATACACTGAATGTTTATCAAGTTTCCTGTCAGGAGAATCAAGTCTCTATTTTGATAGATTGGTTTGTTCCTCTGTAGTGATTATGGAACCCTAATAATTTTTCTCAAGATATGTTCTCAAGCTAATCACACACAGCTTATTTCATTGCTTCTATTATGAGTGTTTTCTTGTTCCTTTTCTGTTGTACATAGGTGTGCTCTAAGTGTAGAATCCCAACTCTGACTTAATTTAGGTCCCTGATATATGTTTCATTAACTAATTTTTATATGAATAACATTACTTTATTAAAAATACACTTTTCTTAGTCCAGAATATTGAATCACTGATATTTTCAAATTTTAATTTTGATCACATATATGTGGTCAGCCTTTTTTAATTACATATGGTTTCAAAATATAGTCACTAACACAGAACTGTGTAGGTTATTGTATTTATGACTGCAGTATTCAAACTGGGCGTATTGAATGAATTTATGGACTTAGCATATAGTTAAAGTGCAGGGGACTGATATTTAACAAAAGATTATTGCTATGAACACACATGAAATTTCATGGTCTGAGTGGGGCATATCACATAATGAAAAATTTGATGCTCCAATTTAGCTTACTTTACTGCTTACTTTAAAACAAACTTCTAAGTGGAAACAGATCACAAGATCCTTCTCTTCCAAGTTGTCTTCCCCCAACTCATTCTATTAGGCCAACTTCTAATCACAGCAGGTATTCCCCATGTACACACCAGCTGAAAAATCATGTAAAACAAGTAACACACAGACATCACACTCTTTAAAACATCCAGAGAACAATAAACAAAATCCCAACACAACAAAAACAAATATCTAGAAACAAGTTCCACTGAAATCCTAAATGAACCCTCAAGAAATGAGAGTGAGGGATGTCGGTACACCATCGCATCAATGCATATCTCATCTAGACAAAAACTAAACAGAGAAATACTAGCGCTTACATATTTTAAACCAAAAAGACTTAATCTGTTTACAGCACAGTTTGCCCAAACACAAAAGGATATACCTTCCTCTCAGCACCTCATGGACTTTCTCCAAAACTACCTACATATTCAGACATAAGTCAAGTCTCAACAGACACAAGAAAATTAAATTAAAATAACTCCCTGCATCTCATAAGACTATTATTGACTAAGCTGGGCTACAACTACAGAAGCAACAAGCAAGCAAGCTTAAGAGGTTATGGAAGCTGAACAACTATCTACTGAATAAAAAGCAGGATAAGGCATAAATAGCCAGACTTGGTGGTGCAAAGCCTGTAATTCCAACACTCAGGGAAGCAGAGTCTGGTAGATCTCTGTGAGTCAGAAACCAGCCTGTCTGAAAAGTGAGTACAAGACAACCAAAGATACACAGAGAAATCATGTCTTGAAACAACATAAAAGGACATAAAAAAGAACAAAATTAATGATTTTTTAAATAACTCAATGAAAATTAAAACACAGCATACCAATATTGGGCCACAATATTTATGGTACAAAGAGAAATGTCCACAAGACTTGGTGCCTACATAAAAAAATTGAAGACATCTTAATCTAAGAACTTAACAGAACACCCAAAAGCTCTAGAACAAAAAATGTAATCACACCCAAGAGGAGTAGATGGCAACAAATATGTGACTGAGCATGGTCTGAAAAAATGAAATGGTGTTCAACACACTGTGTTCATGGTGAAAGGAAACAGTCTGTTAAATTATGGGCAAGGTGGTCTCTTCTGGGATCAATGCCTACAACAGACAATTGCTGTAATTCTTATCCCTCCAGTCTCATTCCATTTTCTGAGGCATTGCTGACTCCTGTAGATAGGGTAGAAAGTTGGCTGTATTCCTGTATTTACCTGTCTCGTTGGAAATCTCGTTTTCTGCACAAGGAATGCAATCAAAGCAGCAGGCAGCCTTGCCTTCCTGGGCAGCTTTCCGGAATCCAAGTCTACAGCTCTCACTGCACACCGACTGAGGAATCTAAGAGAAACGAAAGCCGTTAGCAAATCTTTGCATTTTTGTGAAACATCTGAGTAAAGGGAGTATTTCTGAGTATAATTGAATATTCGTTTGGATAGGCTTTCACTTACAAGTAAAATAATATGTCTTGGTATTGCTACTTTTGGCAGCTTTGAGGCTTATGTAACACACGTTTAAATATTACGCCAATATATGAAACCATTGTTAAGAATAGGTCGTTAATATAGTATTCTAGAAGGTCAATTTATGACTTCATATTCAATCTATCTCTATACTTATGCGATGCTTGTCTGAGGTTTTATCTTAATGAAGTTGAGAATGGTGATTGACAACTTCACAGGTTTTGGATTCATTATGGAAACAACTCTTTGGGCATTTCTATGCAGAATTCTATAGAAACATTTATGAGAAGAGGAAAATCACAAAATGGAGTCAATATTTCCTTGCTTGCTGTCACAGAAATAATGGAAAGTAGATAGAAGGTAAACAAACATATTTTTTTAATCTCTGATTCTGCTCTGTGCACATGACATCATCACCTCCTCTGACCCCTGAAACATTTTTTTCTACCATCTTATAGAGCATGGTCACAGTGTCAGCCAAGACAACCCTATCCTCCTGTGAATGGCATTTGTTGACTATTTACTCAAAGTAGAAAAGCAAGTATAACACACACAAAAAACATACACATGCACATGCACTTGCACACACACACAAAACACATCTGCCATACCATCCTACCTTTTTAGAGGCTGACAAAATAGAAAATCTAAACTTAACATTTCTCTGACATTTTTAGGATTTGGAAACAAAAAATCATTGTTTTGTATCAGTGACAATATCATAACAGACACTCAATGCATAAAAACATGTGTTCAGGGTAATGCCTGGACCACCTAAGAACCGCTCCATGGTAGAGAGAGAACCCATGACACTATTGACAATGCTCTTCTGTGATTGCATACAGAACCTAGCATGGCTGACACTGAGAGGATCTGACTAGCAGTAGACAGAAAAATGAACCGAGACTCATAGTCAAACATTAGGCAGAGCAAAGGGAGTCTTGTCAAAGAGTGGTGTGAGATAGCACAGTCAGGAGGGGAAAAGAACTCTACAAGGAGACCAATAGCCACAAATAATCTGGGCCCAGATGGGCTAAAGGAGAATGAAGCAACAACAAAGGACCAGGCATGGACTAGGCCTAAACTTTCTATACTTATATAGGCATAGGAAGCTTAGACTCCATGTGAGTCTCCAACAAATGGGACAGGAGCTGTATCTGATAAGTTCTCAGTAGGATGCCTTTCAATCACTTCACTGTGATGTGGCTTTCTCACTAGGACACTGCATAAGAGGATGGGTAGAGTCCTGCTAAGTGTTGTAACAGATCTCTAGGGAGTAGCTTTCCCTTTTCTGAGGGGCAGAGGAGGGAGATGGGAAGATGATGGAGGGACAGAGGGGAGGGAAATAAAGAGAGGAATTAGCAGCTACAAATGAGATATTAAGTGAATAATTAGGTAATATTTTAAAATAAAACAAAAGAAATATGAGATCATCAATAAAATGTGAAGGTAAATTTTTCCATTCATCAGCCAGAGAATAAGAAAATAGTGTGTGTTGTCTGTTGTTATGTGAAGACTTTATCTGTAGCTGAATATTGGCTGGTACTGAATGAGTGTCCAAAGATCATGACATCCTCAAAATTGTTTTTGTTTTTATGAACAGTCAAAGTATAGCGGTAAGCCTCTACATACCTCTATAAACCTTGTAGGCCATTGAATCATCTGCTCAGATAAAGAGAGCTGTTGTCCAAGGGGAGCACCTGGAGAAAAACTTCCTACTTTCACATTTAATCCAAGACCCTTTGGGAAACCCCAAAAGTTGAGGATGTCATACTGTGAATCTAAGTTTCTCCTCTCCTCCATCACTATGTGACCTCTCATGCGATTGTTCAGTAGGATGTTCTTGAGGAAAGGAAGGAACTGGAAGATATGTAGGAACAGATGTTGAGGTACAACGGGAATACTAAAAACGTTTTTAAATAACACAAAGAATCTAAATGTTTTTAGCCCCTTATACTCATACCTTCTCTAAGAGAGGAATCAATGAGGCTGATTAAATGAAAGATTCTTGGATTAAAATGCATTAAAATTTGAAAATCACTTTCCGTTCAAGATAACTCATTGAACTAAACATAGCTAAGTCATCAAGGCTGCAAGTTGTCTGGATTCAGCTGATTCAAACTTCTTGGAAAACTAGCGAATCTCAGAAACATTTGGAATATATTTAGCCCTTTCACTCTCAACATGAGGGTCCTGAAGTGTTATGTTAACTTGAAAGTGATCCTTCATAACCCTGCAGTAGTGCCCAGAAACATATTTACCCTTAAGTATCTACTGCTCCTGCCTCTGCTCTGAAGAGTACATCCTTGCTTATTGGCCAGAGATTCTAAAAGCTAAGATGCCCAAAATGAATGACTTAGACAATAAAAAGCTATATAATAAGATATCACATTGCTCATATTACAATACATAAAAAAGATATTACATGCCAGGGGGAAAATTCCATTCCTTCTCCTTTAGAATTTAGTTGTATCTCTACTTGTTGAAGATTCATCTCATGGAGACTGTAGGCCACAGCATACACAGCATTATATATATTATAACACTCTTCACTCATGGTTGTGTCAAAAAGGTGTCTGGGCAGTAACTCCAAAGAAGCATTGGGTTGGCAGTTCTCCAAAAGTTGACAATCAGCCTCAGAAAATGAACACTTGAAGAATAAATACCAAAACTTAGGAAGATAAATGTCTTCTGGGTATTTGTAGGGATTAACTGTTTGAACAAAATTTGTGAAGTCAACCATCTCTTTATGGTGGTGTGAAAACATGAGACTCCCATGAAACGACTCTATCATGAAATAATCAGAATCTTCATCAACATCCCACTGAAAGGTCAAGATCCAGACTTTCCATGTCACTAACAGTTGCAAAATGTGTCGCATTAAACCTTGTAAAGAAGCAACGTCCCCATAAATAACTATTATATTTGCTGTTGATTCCTGAATATTCACCAGATTTTTCCATACTGCCCTGGAAAATGAATTCCAGGTGCCAGGGATCATTTTCAAAAAGGCTATGCAGATGTCCTTACTCTCCATAGCTTCTCTCAACCCTGAGAAAAACAGAGTCCCTCTGTGGTCATCTGGGAGGATCACACCAACCCAGGACCAGTTAAAATGAAACATCAAAGAAACTATAGCAAGTGGCAGAGAAGTGTCTTTGGGGGCCATCTGGTAGAGGAATTTAAACTGATCTGGGTTGTTTAAAGCAGGATCAAATGGCCCAAAAGTGAGCTGTAGGAAAAAAATGGAAACCAGAGGAAGAGCATTGGCATCAAACACAATATCAGTTCTGAATAAACAAGTGTCAACAGTCAGGATTAAGATATTTTGTCATATTTTAAAAATCAAACCCAATATAGAATTTTCCAAAATGAAATTACTGACATGTATTCAGTTTCAGTGACTAGATGGTCTCATCTACTTCTCCTTCCTTTCTCTTTCAAGTACTGTAAATGTGGATCCATCAAGGACTTCAGACTTTCCTTTGATAGCTATTTCTCCAATTGTCCCTATTTTACATTTTAAGACAGCCAATAATGTAAAAAAAAATGGATACTTGATTCCTACTTTCCACACCCAAGTCCTCACCTGAGGTACTTTGTAAACTTGTAACAAATTCGCTATTCGTGCAGATATAGTCATTGATGTTCCTGTGAGTGCAGCAGGTGACATTCTCTTCCTTACACATTTGTAATTAAATAGGGGGTTCCTTGTCCTGGTAAGCCAAACAAAGGGAGGAATAAGGGTACTCATTTCATAAGGCGTAGCATTGTAGAGATCAAAGCCCAGAGTTGTGTTGGGTAGAAGATGAGGGTTTCTGTTGACCTCCTCAATGGCAAACACCAAGGCCAGAACAAAACGGTAGTTCTTCAATTTATACCTGCACAGATTTCATAAAAGGATACAGGAGGAAGACAAAGAACATAAACCTTAATATCTGGTGAAATGGCTATTATAATTCAAATGCCAATGTTCCTGTAATATAATTACTTTAACATCATATCATGAGTGACTTGAATTAGCATGAACATTTTAAGTTGATAGGATCAGGTAAGATCTAGAATATTAACACTAATGTATTACGGTCTCGGCCTCTGCACTCAGCTGGTAGGCAAATCTTCATCTGTCTAATAATAACATGGTGAAGAAAGAACATGCACTCTGTAGGATGCTAAAAGACACCTACACAAACAATCGCATTTCATTTTAGTGTCAAGTGTGCTGTTCAGAAAACAGTTTTCCTAAAGTTATATGCATTAAAATGTTCTTCAGGTGGATATAAAAATATTTAATACAAAGTCTTTTTCAGGATTTTATTGAATCACAATGAAGTTATATTTAGGAAAGAGCTATAGAGAAAGAAATTAATTCTATATTATACATACTTGAAAAGAATAGAAATCTTTAAATATAGAATTTTACTGCTACGTTCTGAACTTTTAATCACATTGCTATTTATTTTGGTTTGGGTTGGGTTTTTTTCTCATTACTTGTTTGCGTCTCTGATTCATTGAGCTCTCATATTCCTTTTTTAAACTTTTTCCCATAGAGTAACTGGTGGTGTGACATATCTGGCCTGCACAATGGCTAAAAGAACATTGCAATGTTTCCTTCCCTCCTCTATACCCGCTTTCCCATAGGCTACTGAGATTTTCAATTTGCATGCACGGAGGCTGTGTTTCTTTTAACCTTAATGGATTTGTCTAGAAACTTCACATGAAAGAAAACAAAACAATAGATCCTGCATATGTCATAATTTAAAACTATTAAGTAAGGATGCAATTGCTCTGAGCAGAGTGAAATAAAAAAAAAACACGACATTTAGGAGCAGTGTGACCGGCCTCAAAGACTAAAGCAGGAATGCTGAGACTAGCAATACAAATATTTTACATAAAAAAATCTGTTACAAAGAATTCTCAAATCAAAAACACCAGGCTCCAAAACTGACCAGACGTTGAGTCGAGTCTGTACATCTTTGTGAACTTGTATACATTTAGAATAACCATCTGAGTCACATTAAGAAAGTCAAATATCATATATATCTTTCATATTCATCCTCTAGAGTATATATCAGAAAAGGACAGGATTGCATCCTGCAGAACCTGGTGGTAAGAATCCATTACTCTGGATACTACAAACTTCAATTACAGAATATGGAGACATCAAGCTGTTACTCAGCTGGATGCCTTATATTTCCTGTCTGCATCTCATAGTCCTGAAAGGAGGTGTTTGGCATAGTGAGGGAACTTGGGAAGAAAGAGTTTATTTGGTGGCTTTATTATGGTTACAAATTCTCTGATGAAATACCATGGGGAAAAAAACAAAATGAGGAGATCCATCACTGAAAGAAGTAAGTACAGGAACTCAAACAGGGCCAAAATATCGAGGTGAGGTTTATGTATTTTTATTCCAGAAAAAAATATAGCACAAATTTGTTTGTGTATGTTGAGAAAAATGTTTGGGATTAAGAGATTGTTAATCTGGCATATTAAAAATATTGTTTTCCCTTCATGAACTACTTAGATTTTATTTTTGGCTATATAAAATGTAGAATAAAACTTATAGAATACAATCCTTTCATTCATCATGGACAAGAAAGACATTCAACTGTCATGGGAAACTGAGTATGATCTTTTCACATATGGGCTTGTTGCTTGATATAGAGAAAATACAGATGTACATCGGTGCCTGAGCTCATGAGAGTAAAGGGCAAGGAAAAGGAGAGTAACTGACACGTCAGCTATGATGAACTACAAGGGGCTCCACCCAGCATCCAAAGTCCCCACTCTGCTAAGCCTATGAGACAAGTTTGTGATCTTATTTGCAATAAAATATAATCCTCAAGAAACGCAATCTGCCGTGAGTTACTGCACTGAATTACAGATTTTTGCATTTACATATAAACTTTTTGATTTGGGGACATCTATACTATGTTAGTTTCAAAATAGTATTTAGTCTAACAATTAGTTTAAATGTGTCGTCACCATCAAATATCTGATTTTCTTTTACATCTGAACATATTTCTTCTGCCACAGTTCCTGAATTTTCACTTTACACCCCACCAAAGTTTTAACAAATACACAATTATGTCACTCAGAGTACAACTCACCTTCATAACTATATTTTCCTACTATTTTTCTACCAATTTTTTATGTGTTAATATATTTCCAAGTCCTGTTGCTTTATCTCAGGGAGTTTTTAATTTATCCCTAGAGATATGGGATGTCTGTATTGGACCAGCACACTTTATTTCCTCTAAGAGAGACACACAGGAACATTTGTTATTAATTTTCTAAGGAAATCATAATTTTCTGATGTTATTCCTTAACTTTGCATATTTCACAGAAGCTAAAAACAGTCTTAAGTGTCCATTCTGACATAAAAGGCATATTAACATGTGCATCCATACAAATAAGCAAAGAAACCTATAAATATTCATAAAATCTGTCTGACAATGCACGAGGATGAGCAAAGAAATACTGAGGTGCAAATAAATGAGACATATAGAAAACTATATGTGTAAAGAAGAAAGTGCTTCCAAAATTTAATGGTGATAGACCTCTTGTGAAATCAGCTGTATGTAATATAGCTACTATTCATCACTATAGTAATATTCTGGCACTTAGGAGACTTGATTCAGGGACATCCTGTCTTCTGACAAGATCACATTGGACTTGAAGTAAGCCCCAGAATTACCACCAACTTATTCATACTCTGAAATAATAATACTGAAAATATTGAAATTATCTGGCATTACAAGCATGAAAAATGAAGATCGTGATGTTCCAATAACATGTATGGAAAGCAAAATTAATAACATGAAAATGATCACTTTTCCTTTGAAAGAGGACAGACTTGATAATATACTTGGCTATATTTGAGAATGAAGAGTGACTGTGGAAAACTATTTAAATTCATATATCATTGAAGTTACATGAATTCTGAACCATTACAATGAATAATTGTACTTACTGTATAAGAACGTCCTGGTAATACTGTGTTTCCTTTATAACAGGATTGTTTTTTGTTGTGTAGTAAGTATGAAGAGGGAAAAATGCACCAACTGTCACATCTCCTTCATGGGAAAATCCATCCTTGACTGTTACATAGCAGTCATTGTCAGTAAAGGCACCAACAAAATCAGGAATATACAGGAGCCCAAAGGTCAAAATCCAGAACATCCTATCAACACAAGTATATGCCCAGCCATGAGAATGGTGCGTTACAGTTATCTTTATAAAACTGTGTTTGTTTGGGTAGATACAGATCTAACAATGCCCAGCAGGAATATACTCAGCCCAAGTGCTTGTGAACACGTGTGCTTCAACTTTGTTAATGAGTGCAGCAGTTATGATAATCACCCCAAGTTCTTCCTGGCACTTCCTCCACTTTCATGGAGAGTTCTGAAACTCTTGGTTCCCTTAGGCTCTGCATCTGAGGCCCTGTGTTCTGCTTAAAAACAAGTTGAAAAATATGTTTTGAATCTTCTTCTCTAAGCACAGACACTATTATTTCAGCAAAGAAGATGGACAGCAAGAGCTCAGGGATCAACGTTCTGGTTGGGCAATTATAGCTGAGTTTCAAGTAAGAAACTTTTCACTACTTTGGCTGCTGAAAACATTCTACTTCAGAGGTGGCCACTGTAGGTGAATTGGGAGAAGGGCTGAAAGTACCCATGCCATTCACACACAGGAAAAATAGGTGCAACAGGCTTTTCCAAACATAAGTCAATTTGTTTAAACAACTCTTCCTACTGACTGTGAGTGTCCCCGAATTTTCATATGATAAATAAATCTGTATCTGAAAAACTGTATGGTATCTTCGCCCAACAGAGTCACCTTATTTCCCACTTTGGAAAAGCCAATAGTCCTGATAGATTTCTCACTTACTTAATTTCTGTGAAGAATCAAGTCCCTGCTTTATATTCTGAGATTTAAACTTCTCCACATCCCTGCTTCTAGAGCAGTCCTTTTACCTAACGTACTGAAGGAAATTATCCAGAGCAGGGATCTGCTTCCTAGCCACCAGGAGTTTAGGGCAATGAAGGTACAGTGTATTGTGATGTGGTAATGAAAGGATGCCCCCTAAAATAAATAGACTCCACTAAGCAAGGATGGGTGACTAGAGTGAACAAACATTTAGGTGAAACAACAATAAAAAGCATCATGACAAGATGTGTTAACAGGTCAGACTGTACCTTGGTGGGACTTTTTTGTTCTGATTAACATTATGAGGTGAGCACATAGTAGCCAGATCCTGTCTATTGTAAGACTGTAGGCAATCAAAAGGCACAGTGAAACCTGCTTCTCAGTAATTCAGGTTCAGGTTAACTGTTGGGAATAGGGAAAACTTCCATCTTTGAATTTCTCAAGAAAATCCACACTGCAACAATGCTGGAAAGGAAAACACAAGAAAGCAAATATAAACCTTAGCATGAAGTCACACTAACAGTATTGACAACTGAGGATAGAAGACTAAGCAGGAAATTTTAGTTTCTCCAAAGAAAATAAATTCTCCATGACATATGGTAGGTAAACCTTTAGAGACTCAAATTTTTAAAAAGGTATTGAAATTTGCCTTGAGAAATATCAAGTAACTTAAAAAGGCCCATTAGAATAATAGGAGACTGTGTGACGGAAACTTTAAACTCTGAAGAAAACACAACGATGTACTCTAACTCCTGAAACACCATAACTTATTTTAGACTGTAAGAGTCAGAATAGGTATGTGTTAAAATTGAAGAAAGAATAAGCTTTTGTGGGGAAAAAACATATTAAAAGAGTTCATGTGTACAAAAACAGTTCTATAGAGAAAAGTAGCATTACTTCAATCTGAAGAGAAGAATAAATACATTTAAGATTGCAAGTACAATGTTTGTTTATCAAAACAGATTCAAAAAACAGCATGAAATCAAGGAAATGCAAAGAATCAAAACAAATATTTCAATACTAACTACATTACTTGTCTCAATATGTCAGTAGGAACATACAGAGTACCAGATTGAATAAGAAAGATGATTCATCTGTTTCCTGACTCTAACAAGCTGCCCACAACATCAAACATAAACACATGTTTGTGGTAATGGCTTCAAATGGATTCAAAGAATACAGAACCAAATTACCATGTATATAAGTATTCAGATGGCTAGCAAAATATACTTCAAGCCAAAAGATGTCAGTAGATTGAAGGGGAGACATTTCATAATTACAAATAAATTTGCACCAACAAGAAATTATTTCGTGTTCAAATTACATCACTTTTGTTAATCCCTAACTTGTATCTTCCCATTCAAACCCTCTCTCCCTCTTCCATCTTATTCCTTTCTCCTAGACCTCTGGATGGGGTCCCCTTTTCCCCACAGTCTGACCACTTACTATCAGGTCTCATTCAGATAGCCTACGTCCCCTTCCCCTGTGTGACTCCATGGTCTCCCCACCGAGGGGAAGTTATCAGTCAGGAGAACCAGAGTCATGCCAGAGGCAGTCCCCACCCCCCCAACACAACCATGGAGAATTACTGTACATTGGTTATATGTTAATAGGGGGTCTAGGTTCCCTGCATGCTTTGTCCTTCTTTGATGCATCCATTTGTGCAAGGCTGCCCCTTGGTCCACATCCACAGTTGTGATGGTCTCCTTGTGGGGTATCTGAAGCCTCTGGGAGCTTCCATACTCCCATTCTTCCATACCTCTTTCTGCACTCCACACAGATTCCAGAAGCATGTCACAGCATTTGTTCAAATCCTATGATGGGTAGAGTTGCTCAGAAGACATCTATCTTGGACTAATATCCACTTATAACGATACACGGACCTTTATGTGTCTGGGTTAACTCACTCGGGATGATCTTTCTTAGTTCCATCCATTTACCTGCAAATATCAAGTTTTCCAAGTTTTTAATGGCTGGGTAGTATTCCGTTGTATAAATCTCCCAAACTTCTTTATCCTTTCTTTAATTTAAAGGTTGTTTCCAGATTGTGGCTATTACAAAGAAAGTTGCTATGAGCATAACTGAGCAAATGTCCTTGTTGTATGGTGGAGTATCTTCCAGGTATATGCCTAAGAGTGGTAGCACTGTTCCCAATTTTCTCAGAAAGTACCAGAGTATTTCCAAAGTGGTTGTACAAGTTTGCATTCCCACCAGCAATAGAGGAATGTTTCCCTTTTCCCACATCCTTGCCACCATGTGCTGTCCCTTGAATTTTTAATCTTAGCCATTCTTGTAGGTGCAGGATGAAATCTCAGAGTCTTTTTGGTTTTCCTTTCCCTGTTAACTAAGGATGTTGAGCACTTCTTTAAGTGTTTCTTGACCATTTGCTATTTCTCTTTTTAACTCTGTACATCATTATTTTTGTACATCATTTTTTAATTTGATAATTTTTTTGATGCTGTTTAACTTCTTTAGTTCTTTATATATTTTGCATATTAGCCCATTGTGAGATGTAGAGCTGGTGAATACCTTTTCACAGTCTGTAGGCTGCTGATTTGTTCGGTTGACAGTGCCCTTTGCCTTGCAGAAGCTTTTCAGCTTCCTGATGTCCAGTTGATGGTTTACTGATCTTAATGCCTAAGCTATAGATATTCAAGCCAGGAAGATGTCTCCTGTGCCAATGAGATCAAAGATCTGCCCCACTTTTTCTTCTAACAGATTTAGTGTGTCTGGTGTTATGTTAAGGTCTTTAATCTGCTTGGAATTTAGTTTTGTGGAGGGTGATAAATATAGCTTTATTTGCATTCTCCTACATGTAGACATCCAGGTAGAAGACCCAGCACCATGTATGAGATTGATTTGTAAGAAAAAACTAAAAGACTCTGAAGAAATAAATTGAAGATTTCAAAAGATGGAAACATCTCCAATGCTCTGGATTGGGAAGATCAACATAGGAAAAATGTCTGTTTTACTGAAAAGAATCTACAGAATCATTGCAATCACTATCAAAATACCTACACATTACAGATCTTGAAAGATCAATTCTCAAGTTCAAATAAAAAAAAACTTGTTGTAGTTACTCACTTTGGGTTGGTGTTTTCCTTCTAGTAACTTCTATAGGGAGGGATTTGTGGATAGCTACTGTTTGAATTTGTTTTGTCATGGAGTATCTGGATCCTGCTATCCTGCATTTGTCTGAGTTATGGATACCCTTCCCATGGCCACCATGGCCCGTGGGCCTTGGTTCAGTCCTCAAGATAATGCTGGTAGGGTGTGATAGTATGCAGTGTTTGGCTGCCCTTTGGAGACCATGTCCACATCTACCTGGGTCCTAGGTCCCTCAGTAGACAGGCAAGGAGATCCAAAGTCAGATCTATCCAATATCCACACTCTGGGCTCCACCCTGGACCAGCAAACACTGACTCTTGTTTTCTGTGGACCACATTCTGTCAGAGTGCAGGTACATCCCAAGTAGCCTGAATTTGGCTGGATTTTGGTGAGTTTGCCTGTGTCATCAGAGGACCTCAGGTTTTCTATAGACTGTTGCATGGTCTGAGCTCAGATCTAGCTATTCTCCAGAGTTCTCCTCTGGGACATGAGATGCAGATACTGGCACCTCATTGCCCACAGTCCCGAACCAGATACAGAGTCCAAGATATAGAGCTCAAATGCAGCTCAAAGGCAGGTATGCGTCCATAATCTAGGCATTGGGCACCCATAATCTGTGGTCCAGTTAGATGGCCAGAGGCCAGACCCACCTGTGCTCTGCACCATGTGGATCCCTCTCACCAACAGCTCCTCAGGACTTCCTGTGTGTAGCTCTCAGCCCAGTCCTTAGACTCTGTCCTGTGAATCAGATGCAATAAGTGGTCAGCACTATCGTTTGGATCCCTCAGGAGACAACTATTTCAACAGATCATCAACAGCGCAGGCTAAAAAATCAACAACTAATAAATGGGACCTGATAAAACTGAAATGCTTCTTTGAAAAAAGGAAATTGTCAATAGAGCAAAACAAAACACACTAGGAAAAGTTGTAACAAACTGTATATTCTCTTTCTGGTTTGTTTTTGTGTTTTTAAAACAAAGTTTCTCTGTGTAGCCCTGGCTGTCCTGGAACTCACTTGTGGACCAGGCTGGTCTTGAATTCAAGTCGATCCACCTTCATCTACCTATCAAATTCTGGGATTAAAGGCATGCACCACCATGCTGGCACCAACCAAACATTCTAAAGAAAGCTAATATCAAAACTCATAAAACTTAGCACAACCAAACCAAATAATTCCACAAAATTGGGTATAGAGCTAAATAGACAACCCTCAACAACAGAAATATCAAATAGTGGAGAAACTGTGAAGGAAAGGATCAATGTCCTTAGTCATCAGAAAAATGTAAATCCAAACAACTCTGAACCTCTATATTATTCCTGTTAGAATGCCTAATTTTAAACTCAAGTGACAGGATTTACTGGTGAGGATATGCAGAAAGGGGAACACACATCCATTGCAGGTGGGAATGCAATCTTGCACAACAACAGTGGAAATCAATCTGGGATCTTCTCAGAACATTGGGAGTAGATCTGTGATACAATCCAAAGATCTAAAGAAACTAAATAACAAGGAGGCCCCTTAGGGATGTTCCTTGATTCACGTTTAGAAGGGAAATTAGAGTAGATACAGTAAGAGGTTGAAGAGAGTAAATAGGATGGGAATCTAACATAGATACCTTCTGGAAGATTCCACCCAGCAGTGCATCATTGCAGATGCTAAGACTCACAGCAGAGCACTGGTCATTATACGAAAGTGTGGAAGGAACCAAAAATGGACAGAAGCTTCATAAAGAGACCAACAAAGAAAAAATTCTGCATTCTGGAGGGCCATCAGAGACTGATCTACCAACCACA